>NC_084992.1:10330336-10930336 GCF_963691925.1 Scomber scombrus | reverse complement strand
AACATTTTAAAATTTGATTATCAGTACAGTTGAGGCTGTTTGTAGTAACTTCTGCAGATATTTGGTTGTAGAAAGAATTTTTGACCCAATGATGGTGGTAGATGAAAGGTCAAGCCATCAGAATTACCACAATCATCCTTTAGGGGTAATTGTGAGGCAGTCCATTATTTTATAGTTTTTAATTATTTTATTCATTCTTATTTGGAAAAGTTGGAGAAAGTCAGGTGACCAAAGTCATCAGGATACATCAGCTGGGATCCATGGAAATCTGTACAATATTTTGTGTCAGTCTATCATTAGATGTTGGGACATTTCACTGGAAAAGTGTAAAATGATCTGCTTGTGGCGCCAAAAGGAAAAATCAGAGGATCACCAAAGTCTGCGGGATTCATCTGCAGGGAGTCATGAATGTTTGCACAAAAGATCATGTCAACCCATCCAGTAGTTGTTAAGATATTTTAGACTGCTAAAGTGTATCCGAACCAACCAACTAACTTACATGGCTAAAACTGGATCAAATTATTATGTGTAAAGTAAAAAGAGTCTTGCATACTAACAAACCCACAGAGAGTGTTCCCCTCAGCTTCATGGTGGCTTCATAATTTTAACATCTTTTTTTTTTAGCATCTTATATTAGGTGGAGCAGAGCAGATGGACCCAAATGCAGGAGACTGTAGGCAGAGCCAGGCTGAAGAGGACTTCTTTATTTTAGCTCAAGTGCAGGTAAAGGAAAAAACTGAACTGAACAACGTAGAGCAAACAAAGCAGAACAAAAGCTCCAACAAGATTGAACTGAAAACCAGGACTTAAGTACAAACTGAACTAATGAAACAACAAGGAATAGGTGGCAAGACACAAGAGCAGGCTGGGAGCTGATTGGCTTGGGAAGACACAGATACCAGGGCAGGACTAATGAGACTGATGTAGGGCAGGTGTGGAGGGAAAACAGACTGGGGAAATCAAGAAAAAACACAAAAAGTAATAGCTACTCTGGGCAGAGGACAAACCAAAAACAGAACTTCATCCATGAGCCAAATAAAAGTCCACAATAGCAGCATGTGCAGTCTTTTTAATACATAAACAGTCATAAATCAAACTGTCTGAGAATTACATAAATATAACTTAAAGTGCACAAGTCATACTGAGCAAACACAGCAAATAAACCTCAGCATTACATTAGCAACCTAGGAACATTTACGATAAAGACTAGAAACATAAATTACTGTCGACATATACATAATCCATTAAATCTGTCAAGCAGAGTGGCCTACATTTTAAAGGCTGCATGTAACAATATGAAAGAAGACAACTGTTTTCTGAGTTTCAGTTCACTTATGCACACAGTTTCTGCCAGAGTCAGTATCTCACACACAGTCCTTAGATATGACTTGCAACCTCTTATCGTCCTTTTCCCCCTCGGTCCAGGCTTAATAAACAGAAAAGGTCTGAGGGCACCTGGAGGACGGGTGGAGGGACATATAACCAGACTGGGACAGAGCCATAACAGCTTAATGTTTTGGTTCACCCCAACTCGTCTGATCAGTGCTTTTTCAAGAGGCAGTAGGCAGCTGTTTTCAGCTAAACGTTTTTGTTTTTTAGTATTTTGTGCTTCTACTAGCTCAAAATGTGTTGTTTTTGTATTATTTACTTTACATTTGTAGTAATTATGCATTCGGGGCCAATTTTGGCTATCAAGCATTGCATTCTCAGTGAGCACTTAGAGTGAAAAAATAAGTTAATGCATTGCTAAGTACTAACAGAAAGTCACAAAAGCTTTATAGGTGAGCAAAACCCAAGTAATATGTGATATTTAGAATAGAATAGAATAGAATAGAATAGAATAGAATAGAATAGAATAGAATAGTATAAAGCTTTATTGTCCACCAAGGTGGAAATTCGTCTTCTTTAGCCTATTTGAATAAATACTCAACTGTTTAGAGACCATATTGTAATGAAATAAAATTACATCTTCTTTAGTCTGAACTTCTGTATAGTCAACTCTTTCAACTTTATCAGGTGTCTTTTGTTGTCTTTAAGCAAACATGAAGGTACTTACTTTGATAGCAGCATAACTTAGCCACAAAAGCAACATTTTATGGCAGCAATGTGTGTCTTAACAGGGAAACAGATCAATAAAGCAATTAATTTGCACTTAAGAAGGCCTCATTTAAGTTTGTGTATTTTGGTGCAATTCAAGTTGTTTCAAAAAAGTTACTGCTCTTTCTTGCTTTCTTTGTTATGTTTTTGTTTCGAAATTAGTTTTGTTTTTTTCTGCCCCACTTGGTAAAAGCAATTAGACCAATCTGCAGCAATGGATCACTGGTTGAATTATGTCAAGGTGAACAATTATCATTTTGAGATGAATAAATTAGAAGAATGTAATTAACAGCCCATATTGAGTAGATGTCAGCTCAAACTCTGGCATTTTGGAAGTGGAGATTTAATCATGGCTCTGGGGTTTTGAGAGACCGTCGTTTTCATTTGGCGTCACAACTGTGAGCACTCGGGGAAGAGTTGGAGCTAGTCGTGAAGCTGTGGAACTGAGTCTTGGTGTCGACCTGCCGGCTCCTGAAATAGTCCAGGCAGCAATCATTCACATTTGTCCTGACCAAGGTGAGATAAAGCCGGGCCAGAGTCAGCTCTTGGGAAAGTGTACGATGGGAAGTGGGACTTCCATCACAACTTGTATCACCCTTGAGATCGAGGATTCAGATAAGAGAGCTACATTTTCTTTCTTAATTGGTTTGGTTTCCGTGCACTTTCATGTCGGCATTTGAAAAAATACTTGTGCCCACGTATTTGGTCTCTTCTTCACAGCCCACTTTCTACTACACAGCTCACTCAGGATGTTTGCACCTGTAATTCATCTTAACCAAACCCAGCAACGTATCCTTTAAGAACAACAAAAAGAAGATGACAACAAGTAAACAATCTCAGTTCTCTTCATTAATGTTTCTTTAAAGTGGATATTTTCTATTTCCTGATGGGATCCCTTTGTTCACACTCCCAACATTCCTCAGAACACAACTCTCTAATGTGAAAAGACACTGATATCAGTGTCAAAACAAACAGGCAAATTTGATCAAACTTTTTAATTAATGTAGCTTTTCAACACTTTTTTGGTTCAAAAGAAATAATGTGTGATTATTCAGCAGCACTGCAGTTATGTAGCTCTTAATCTTTGCATAATGCAAAATTTAGCAAATGGAGAATTTAATACAATACTTTAAATGACGAATATTGTTCCATCAAATGTCACTTGATTGCTCCTATCACTTCATACTGTAGTTTCTGAAGCAAACTGAGCCACTGAACTGTAAGTACTTGGTGTGAACAATGCTTTAAATGAAGCAAGTCGGATTCCTTTCACTCAGTTCATTGGAATATTCACGAAGGCGCAAAAAGTGCTGACTAAGTGCTCCACGTTCCCTTGGATGAATGAAGCCTGCCAAGTGTGAACGCACCTCAGATGTGTAAATCCGCACACATATTTAACCAGGCGTTTCGATTTATTTATTTATTTGCAGCACTTGAATAAGGATGGAGGAGAAAGTTAAAGGCTTGAGACAGAGTTATGTTTGGAGTGGCACTTTGTCCTTGGAGAAAATACGACGTACAATACAAAGAATGTGGAAAGAAGACAAGAAATGAGAAAAAGGGCCTAAAAGTGTTTCAACAGCCCTCCCCAGGCCCAACGGAGCACTCACTACTGCCCATGATCATAAATCCAGATCTGGGCTCTACAGTACTGTATATGGTAGCTCTGTGCCAACATCTTCCAGATGATTCTTCTCTGTCTCCTTCCTCCTCCCTTCCTTTTTCTTTTTTACCTACCCCGTACCTGTTGGATGAAGCAAAAAATGTCCTACATATCAGCAAGGGAGAAGCAATAGGGGGGGGGGGGCACTATGAGGCCAAGTCACCGCCAACTCAAAGGATGTTGATCACTTGTGTCTTATCGCAAGCAGAGGCAGGCCACCCCTTGTGAATTAAAGAAGAAATAGTATCTCCCTCCCTCATTTTTCACCGCCCAGAGATGTTTGGTTGGTCCCTTTCTTCTGTCTCCTGTGCCAGAGAGATAATCTGGGCCCATTCTGGGCAGCGGAATCCATCTTTCTTGGGGTGTTGGACCGCTAGTCCTTGGCTCCTCTGAGGTCATTTGTGCCCAAACTCAACTGAAGTGCTCCCAAACAGAACCCCTCCTTTTTTTCACTTGATATTGTTTTTATGTCCACATTGTTCTCTGCCACACTTAGATGACTACAACAAGGACAGTAATGTTGCATCATATCATTAAAATCCTTAAATAACACAGTTTAAAGGGTATCTTCTCTTCAGTTTTTGCAAGAACATGTTCTCCTTGCTAAAGTTATTTTACACACACAAAAAGCCACTTTGGTCATTTCTATACTCTAGAACTAATTTGTGTAACCCAGGTGTAAAACCCAGTTAACTAAACTGTAGAGCTATCCTGAAAAGGAAATAAATGTTTAATTTACTGTTTTATGTATTAAAACATCTTTAATGTTTTTTTCCGAATTGCACTCGAATGTAACATGTTTTCCTAGTCGCACTTGAATGCAACACTGGTTTTCAACCGCACTTGAAGGCGGCACTCAGGTTCACGGTTTAACCAAACAAATGCGGCTAACCGTTGATTAGCCAATTAGCGAGCACGTTCAACCTATTTTGTAGAAAATAAGTCAGTAAGCAGCATGTTTCCACTTCCTTTTGACTCCAGCCGCAGCAGCGAACAGACAGCTGTCTACTGAGCAAAAGCGGTAAGATATTGATTGTAGTAAAGCTACCGCAAATTATTTAAGTTATTGTTAGCTTCAATTAGTCTCTTTGTTCACAGTTTAACACTGTGATTCAGCGGTAACGCAGACGAACCGCTTTTCCCTTCTTGAGAGCTGAGAGCCGACGACAATCAGCATTGGAAGAAAACGCATCGGTGAGAGTGATATGTTAGCCGCTGCTGCTGCTTATGTCTTAACGGGTTAGCTATGTGGAGATGCTTTAGTGCACTGTTGCAGTATGTTTCATGGTGTAATTATTTGATTCTTTAGTCTGTGTATTTAATGCACTAAAATGAACATTGCTAATTAACAATATAATTTTTAGTACATGTGACTGCAGGCAGCACAAAGTACGTGTTTATGTGATTAGCGCTGTCAATATGTGTTAAAGGAAATGTTTGAAGGATTTATTTTTCTAACTTTAAGAAAAGGGAATTTATTTTGTTATAAGAATTATAGTGTTAAGAATTGCACTTAAAACCTCAGTTGTGAGTTAAAAGGTTAATCTCATGATCTTTAAAAATGAAACGCATGATGAATATATTTTCTCATGATTTAAAATTCTGGTTAAATGTTTGAATTATTATTCAATGATTCATTTAAAAGCACTTGATTTATAACTTGGAAATAATTGAACTTTAGTGTACTGTAGGTTAAAAGTTAAAGGAGACTGTCATTATGCTTCAGTTATGTTGTACAACAATTAGATTTAACTTAAGGTTTTTTGGAGACCCCTGGTCTTCGTAGAAGTCCCTGCATATGAAGAGGATCCAGAGCTTGGATGGAGTGATTCGATGATCCATAGATGGCGAGCCTCCCGCAGATCCTAGAGAAGTTTTACTAACTACAGTTGGTGACTGTCACACAACAGTGATACATAAAGGGACAACACACATGGATTGATCAGAGAAACATCTTGAAACACAAAACAGTACCGGTACTTAACTAAAAGGGGAATAAGACTTTAATATTTGAAAGGCGCCATTTTATTTTCTTTATTATTTTTCATATTACTGTTTATGTAAATGTTGTAAACCTTTACTTGATTATACTCACTAAAGAGTTTACCTTTGCAAATTCTGGGTGTTTGGTGTTGTTCATTCTGGTTATATAGGTCTATGACAAATGAGCTCTTTCCGAACCTAGTCATTGAATGTGTTTCCTACAAGTGGGTTACATTTGCATACATTGTCATTTTATTCAGTGAGAAAAGCACTTTCAGTACACGGATATTCTCTAAATCTTATAAAGTTTCAATGAATTTTTGCTAAGGTATCAGTATATAGTTTATACCCTTGGTGTTTCTTTTTACTTGTGTACATCAAAATTGTAATTTCCGGTACAAAGAAATTAAAGTTGTTTTTTTTTCTTATTTCACTCACTTTCAAAGTGTTTTTTTTTTCTTCTTTTTCTTCTTTACCAGGGGATTAATAATAAATATCTCTGAGCACTGAAATAGTTTGTTATATCACCTCCATTCCACACACCATAGTTAACCAGCTAGGAGGACCAGCATTTATTCATTTAACATCACCACAGCTGGTCCCATGACAGGAGTTCATAGCTAATATGAGTAATATTCCCTCTTTTGTATAGTGTGAAACAAACACATCTGAGTGATCTGTTGTTTACTCGGCAGGTGTTGAAATAATATGAACAAAAAACAGTCTTGCGGAAACTGCTAATATTAGCAAGCTAGGCTAACTTCCACTTTCTGAGAGGTAGCTCCTTATTCTAGCTTGCTAGTTTCCAATTTCTGAGTAGAACATGAACTTAATGGCATGATATGTCCCTCCAAATCTTCAGTGTTATAAAGGGACAGAGCGCTCATTGCTCATAGCTTATGTTAGCTTATATCATTAGCTAGTATTGTTTTTCGAGCTGCTGGTATCTCATAAAATGTATCTAAATCTGCACAATATCAATAAACTTTTATGCAGGCTGATGTATAGACACTGGATTAAGCTCTCATGTAAACTGTGTATTTTGACAAACAAAATTTAAATACGTCAAGTTAAATCTTGTAGAATGAAAGGGGATGCCAAATATAGCAAGAAATGTACTAAGTTGGCAACAATTTGTGAGTAGCATACTGAAATTGACAACATGTCTCCTAGCGACATTGGCTCTCAAATGATAATTTTCATTTTGACTTTAAATACGTTTCTAGATTCACAGCAACAACTGTTTTTTTTATGTTTTCTGTCTGAAAATCATTGCCTTGAAAATAATAATTTTGCCTACAATTGGCCAAATCTAGTTAATTGCTATCCAACATATAGTACATGATGGCCATTAGGAGGAAGTGTGATTTGCATTTAAAGGATCAATCAAGTACTGGTTTACAACTGAATCAGTGATTCCTATGAGATGTGAGCAGCTCTAACTGTCTCTTCAGTTACAAATGTGTGGATGCAAATTCATATGTGACTTTCTCTTATTTTCTGTCATTTGATGTGAAAATCTGACATTAATGTGGTCTGTGTTTTGTTGAGAGAGCACGTAGATATTTCTACAGTACCTCAAAAAGCTCTCATAACCACTTGTGGTCCCTTAATTTCCTCTAAAATTACCAAACCACTTTAGGAGCTGACCTGTACTCATTATGAATATGGCAGATTTTTTTCTTTCTTCTATCCTGAGAATGTACCTTGGCAGGTTCCTACTGCGTTATTGGAACAGAGCAGTTTTTTATTCCTCAGCATGGATCTCCAGCTTGTTACAAACCATGCTGCTTCATTCCTCCAGTAATTTCACTCTTTTATACAGCATATAGATGAAGAAAAAGAAAAAGCATGTTGTCTGACTTCACACTTTATTCACATATAGATAGACTTTCTGTGCACAATCTTGTACAGTTGACCTGTTGCTTCCACTAATAAAAGTACCAATTGGTCAGGACTTTATTTATCTGTTGTTGCTGTAGTGCACAAAGGTTTGTTTGTGAAGGATATATAGAAAACCACAGGATTGGCTGGATATTGCTGTGTGAGTAGCTAAGCCTCGTCCTTGCCTTCTCCTCTGACAGCAAATAAAAAAAGTCAGACATCCCAGAATCCTGGATATCAGCACCTATGAGGTAGATGAAAACTGCCAGGATTGTGTGGGCGAGGGTAAGAGAAGTAAATAAATAGCTCAAAAAAGATATTTTCTTCTAAGATTTTCTGCGTCTCAGAGAGGCGACACACTTTCTTTGTAAGGGGAATATTGGTGTGACTTGACAGGAGTTTAAAAGATTTATGAAACACACACCGAGCTGTTGTGTGTTCCTGCATGTGTACACTCCTGTAGCGGGTGAGGAAATCTCTCCTTTTCCTCACTTTATATTCAAACTGTGATGCAAGTCTAGAAACTTATAGCAGTAGATGCTCAGACATTCAGGTACACAATGTGAAGCGGATTACTTGGAACTTGTGTCGGCATGTGTTTTGCCACTTTCCATGCTTGGCTTCAGTTGAGTGCTTCTAGGCCACTAATTGGACAGCAGACCATGCATGCTGAATGGCATATGTTTCTGCCTCTAATGACCCTCCTGTAGTAGCTCAGTGACTGGATGGGAGGAGAAGAGGCACCGCCATCTGACCTGTAAATATGTCAGGATCCCTCCTCCTTGCAACTCTTTGATCCGGCATTTTGTAGTCCAAATGCTGCCACAACACCACTGGACACACATAACTGACAGAACTGGGAGTACAGTGTGGAAATGGACTGAGTTTTCAAGTAGTTCTGATTCATTGAATAATGAAGACTCTGATTAGCAGGGGCATAATCAATGGTACTTGATTAAACAGAATTCTAGCATGTGTTCCCGCTTAGGAATTTGGCCCTAAATTAAGCAGATATTCATTGTGAGAGTTGTATTTTAGTGACTGCTCTCCCTGCTGTGATTTAAATGTTAAGTGTGGATACATTACTGAAGGTCAAGAGAGCGCCCACAGCAAACGGGCCAAAAGAAAAAGATAGAGAAACAGAATAAAGATCTTCTGGATCTGAAGAGTTTCCGTCTTTCAGCTTTTAGGCTGGCTCAAGGATGACGAAGGCCACTTATTTAATTGGTGCTCCAGATTTCTGCATTAGAGCAGTCAAAGACGCTTCATAAAGATTAGCTTGGCCTAAAAGGAAGAGGAATGATAATAAAGGGTTCTAATAAAGAGAGGAATTTTTAAAGTTATCAGTATGTGCAAGTCTTTTATGAGTGTCTAGATGCCTTTTTTGCAGAACAGAAGTGTGTTTCAGCTCTACCACAGAGGACAGAAGACTGAATGCTCAACTGTGGGCAATACACACTCGCTGTGTATCAGTGCTGGCCAACATAAACACAAGTGTTACAATACTATAACAACAGAGTATCATCATAAATGTCCATCCAACTATTCATCCCAGTATCAGCAGGCAAAACAGCAAAACTGCTCATGCATCACATGTAACACAGGGATGTATCTTGCTGTTAGTCATTCAGTGCGTCCGAGATTGCTCCACGATGGAAGGTTTGCCATTGATGGAACTGTGTTGTTTCCCTGAAATCAGAAGCCCTAGACTCCGAAAACATAAGCAGATGTGGCGAAAGCAGAGAAGAACCTGATGCAAAAGAGAAGCAGGCAGACGGATTTGGTGGAAAATCCCTGATGCATGTGTTGCCATTTAAAACTCAATGTGCAAATGATGCTCACATACAGCATAGCCATATGTTCCATAAAGAGGACTAATGAAGAAAAAGATGCATGCAAACTGAACATAAATGAGTGTAGCATTGGTAATATTAATGCACATATGTAACTGCCTAAAAAAAAACAGTTAATGTTAATTATTTCCATTCATGTTAAATTCACAATACACAGCATGTAGTTTGGACAGTGTTACATGGTGCTGACTTTTTCAAGTGTTTTCAGACTAACAAAAAGACAAAAAGTCACACAATGAACCACAAAAAGCATGTTTGTGATACTTCAATCTAAGATAACAAAGTCTGATGAATACTGAGAACAAAGAGGGTATATGAGGATTAATACCACATTATCTAAGAACTTTTCTTGCTTTTAGAAGCTCATTTGGATAGGACATAACCAATTTAATGGACAGGTTTGGATTTTGTCGAGTCTATCTTAATTCAACACTTTCATGCCATTAATTAAAAAGTTACAATTCACTGGCATGAACCCTTATATCACTGGTGGCTGTAAATAATATCTTTGTAGAGCCACTACACTTTAATTAAAAATCCTTATTTACTCCTGTAAAAATGCAGCTCAGTTTCAGCTCAGCAATCTGAGTTAGCCTTATTAAATTTCTACCTATGTCCTGGCAGTATTGTGTAGGTTTATTGTCAGTGTTATGCCCTAGCAAGGAACTTACTGTACACACAACTACCAGAAAGTGCTCCTCTGCTGCAGCTCAAGAAGGAGGCCGTATCAGAGGAAACACAAAAAAGATTTTGTACACAATAAAGCGTATCTTTTAAACGTAAAAAATATGTCAGCACTGTAAGTGAACAAAGTTTCCTTGACTGTTCTGGGAGCAACAACATAAACGATGGAAATCGTGCATGGGGAGTTTTCAGGAAGTGCGTTTTGAGCAAAACAGAAACCAAGAATATTTCCAGACGTGTTGGACTGTTTATTTAAAACGAAAGCCAAATAATGATGCACCCATCCTGGTTTAATAAATCTGTCTTTTCACTGAATACATGAAGGTCTGAGCTTCAAAAATTCATGTACTGATTGCACACTCTGCCAGTTATGCAGATACACTAGACAGTCAAAAGACATGGCTGTCATGTCCCCGAGTGCGTCCCATGATTGACAACCAGATACCAAGAGGCATGCGGCGCGTTTGTCATTGCACAATATAATCAAGACTTTACCAGGTATCTGTGAAGTGCTACCGTGGTTATTAGTAGTACGCTATTACAAAAACCCATTGACACTTTTCGTCTTCCATACATTTTTCAATGTCACCCCTCCCACCTCGACCTTTTTGCTATTTACTCGTATCGATTTTTTTTCATTTAGAATTTTTATTTATTTATTTGAATGACTTTTTAATTTCAGAGCCGCCTCACATTGCCAGCATCAAAAAAATAACCTGCACATTCATCATCTTTCAATTTAGAGCATTGAGATTCACCCTCCAAGACGCACTAATACCCCAATGGGGAGACAGATATTTGCATTTTGATTAGCGGGGGCCAACGCTCGTCCCTCTCATTCTCTCTCTGTCTCACTCTCTCTCTCTCTCTCTCTCTCTCTCTCTCTCTCTCTCTCTCTCTCTCTCTCTCTCTCTCTCTCTCTCTCTCTCTCTCTCTCTCTCTCTCTCTCTCTCTCTCTCTCTCTCTCTCTCTCTCTCTCTCTCTCTCTCTCTCTCTCTCTCTCTCTCTCTCTCTCTCTCTCTCTCTCTCTCTCTCTCTCACTCTCTCTCTGCTCCAATTCCGCCCAACAACGCTCACGATGGTCTAACCGCATCTGCAAAGATTGAAACTAAACAATTAAATAATGAATCAAATGGGAGTGGGGGTGGGCTCTGTAGACTTCCTTGAATGCCATGTCTGATGATTACTTTTAGAGTAATGTTTCCCTGTCGCTTGGTGTCAAGAGAGAGCTTCAAAATCTCTTCTGCTCTTTGCTTTTCAGTTTCACCCTGTTTTTTTTTCTCCAAGACTTGGAATCGGTGACATCTTTTATTGTTCAGATGGTAAAATTGGGGAACGGAGAGCAGTTGTTTTAGCTGCCTTGTGTCACTCATAAAGAATGCACTATTGGGGAAAAACAGCCAAATTCAAACTAAACCTAGTGGGTGTAGTTTATTGCTTGTATTAGTAAGAGCTCGCCTTTGATGTTCCATCTCCTACAAGGGCTTGGGATGGGGAGAAAGGAAAACAGCGAATGAAATAAAACAAAAGTTTTCATCTCCCTCATGCCTCGCCATAATTCGGCGTGCCAGAGGATCTGTGTGCTGTCTCCAAATGTTTTGTTTGTGTTGCATTAATTTCACAGGGAGTCTTGTGTAGAAAGGAAGAGAGGGAAAAAAAATATCTCCTTCTAATCAAATCTGCCTGACAAATCAGATTGTTTGTGCATACACAAGCTTTTACTCTTGTATTTATTCCCTAGCCAAAGTTGTAGGAACAGAGCCATCCCGTTAGGTGAATAAAGGGCTGACCATCCTCTGCAAGGTCACTGGGGGACATATAAAAAAATCAGACTGACAGATGTCAATCAAAACTCACATGCCGACATTCTATAACTGTAATCGAGGCGAGTACGGTTATGTATCAATAGACGGAGATTGAAGTAATACATTACCATATGTTTGCATAACCCTGGGGCTCGGTAACCTTGAAAAAGACAGCTGTTCCTCAGCTTGGATGCTCAGTCATCCTGCGATAAGATTTCAATTTAAGTAACAGGAGGTGTAACTGTAGAATGTGTAGAATGAATTTCATTTTCCTTCAGTAGCTTCTCACATTCCCTCTGCTTATCTTAACTAAATCTGAACTGAGTTTGGAGCTATTAATAACATTTATTTTTAATTTAAAACTAAAAGAGAGTTTTAGATGAACTATCTCTCTCTTTTTTCTTCTTCTACTCTGTTCCTCCCTCTCTCTCTCTCTCTCTCTCTCTCTCTCTCTCTCTGTCTCTCCCTAAGGCCTTTCTGGTTCCAGTTGCTGTTTGTCTTGGGGCATTGTTTTATTACCTTCAAAACTCTACTGGGAAAATCTTAAGACAGCGGTTGCCTAGCAACAAGGACCTGATGGTTCCGCCACAGGAGCGGAGTGAAGAGCGGCCCGGAGCGAAAGGGAGGCAGGGAGTAAAAGAAGGAGGGAGGGGGAGAGGTAACACTCTGGAACAGCAGCAATATTGTCACAGCTGGAGCTGCGGGTTAGGACCTAGTGAAGCAGCAATAGCATGCTCACCTGTCCCCTTTGAATCGCCAGCAGACACAGTGTGAGGTGATAAGATGAATGTGAATTAGTTTATCTGGGGTTATTGTGTGTCGAGGGCAAGTGCTTCAAAATGACTGTGCACCAGATATGATCACGTTTGGAGACTAGGGCTGCAGCTATCAGTTATTTTTATTATTGATTCCTGCAGTTGATTATGTTGGGTTTTTTTTCTCTTTTTTCTCTTTTGATCATCATTTAGTCTTTGAAGTATTTTGTTTTCTTGCTAAGAGTTTAACAAAATTGAAACCATTCTCATATCTGTAAGGTAAATAAGATGCTAAAACTGTAAGCTTTTTTGCTTGTTAAGCTTAGCATTAAGACTAGAACAGCAGGAAACAGCTACCTTGGCTCTGTCCAAAGATAACAAAATCCACCTAATAGTGCCTCTAAAGCACACTAATTAACTTATTAGTTTGTTTGATCCAGACTTATCACTGCTGTTAATAAGTGAACTTTAGTAATTGGCTATTAGGTGGATTTTGTTACCCCCTGCTAAGCTAACTGGCTTAACAGACAGATGTGACAGTGGTATCAATCTCAACTAACTCTCAGCAAGAAAGCGAACAAGAGAATTTCCCCAAAATGTTTAATTATTAATTTAAAATGTAATTTTTAAAAATGGTGGAAAATGCCCATCACAAATCCCATAAGAGCCTAAGGTGATATCTTCAATTTTACTGTTTTGTCCAACCAACAGAGTAGAACTCAAAGCTATTACAAAGAAAAGAAGAAAAATGCAGCAAATTCCTACACCTGAGAAGCTGAAAATATCCTGATAAACAGCTTAATCTATGAATTGATCATCAGAACTTTTGGCATTTTTTTGTCTCATAGTTTTAACTTACTCTTATATAACCATCTTACCTGTTTTTGTTTGTTTTTGCTTACTTGTTCTTTTAGTTTTTAGTATTATTGTGTACCTGCTCTAAATTATATTTCACTTTGCTGTTTTTGTTTTTAAAATGCAACAAGCCAAATTTCCCATGTGGGACAATAAAGACTGACTGTCATTTAATGATTTTCTTTCAGCGCAAGAACTAACTAACTAATTATATTCATTGCTGTGAATTCCACTGACTACTCAAACGATTGATCAAACACTCAGATAACAATACATAAGCAGATTTGCCAGTGCAAGTCTGGACTGTTCTGCTGATTAAGCTCAGGTGCATTCATCAAACCAGTGGGGTCTTTGGAAGAGAGGACCTGACAAGGTGTCACGCCAGGAGGCTGGAGGATGGAATTTGCATCCGTGCAAAGCGCCCTTCCTCTCCTGTCTTTATATCCACTCACGCTATCACCCTTTTCTTACTGCAAAGTTTGATAAGTAGCAGCCTACAGGCAAATAAAAATCTGAGCTGTGGGTACAAATTGAGGTCAGGAGAGAGTATAGAGTAGACGTGTGTGCGTGTGTGTGTGCGTGTGCGTGTGTGTGTGTGTGTGCGTGTGTGTGTTTGGGTAGTTGATTCTATATGAGGGTGTGCATGCTTGGAAACACAATATTCCAAACATGCATTCACTTCAATTCATTGCCTTAAACTAGCACTGGCTCCTCTTGACATTAGAACTGAGGATGCACAAGCACAAGTGGAGAGTGCTTTGCTGGAGTCACAACAGATATTTAATCATAATTAGCCAAACAATTACCAAGTTAATTGTTATTGGTGAGATATTGGATCTCAGAGAGGAGGAATGTCAGATTTATGGGCAGGGGATCTTTATCTTCTTGCTCGTCTTTCAGTCACTTCACTTTGGAGGGTCGACTTCATCCGATTTTTGCGGCATCCATGCTGAGCTTCCACACCAAAAGACAATAGCACATCAGTAAACTGTCGCCGCTCAGTTGAGCTTATTTGTGACTGTTCTCCAAAAGAAAAGAAAAGGAGTGAAAGGCCAGTTAAAGGCCAAAGTGAATAGCAGGGCCTTTTGAGTACCAGCATTGTGTTTTACAAAAAGAAGTCAGACTCAAAACTGTGAGACTGATAAGTGTGGATGTTTCAGAAGGGTCACGCAGTGCTCAGTGAATTGAGACCTTTGCCTTGGCTATTGATAGCTCCACCAATACACCCTATGCAGGGTGGAAATTGATGTTATCTGGTGGCCGTGAACCTCGTTTGTGCTTCTCAACCAATGCAGGCCCGACAGAGTATATCCAATTAGAACTTATTTGTTGTAATTTTAAGTTTTCTTATCAATCCAATGGTGATGGATCTCTGCTCTTCCTATCAAAACAGATGCTGATTTTGAAAAAAAAAAATAAATAAAAATCTCAGAATACAGACTTCATAGAATGAATCAGTTGTGTTTTATGTACAACAAAATACTTGAAACAGAAACCCTTCATTGTTCTGGCATATTTGCATTGCTTTTTCCCCATACATTCTGCTGAGCCCTTACAGTTTACAGTCACTTTGATTCTATTCTGCCTCCATCTGCCATTCCCATGAAACCTATAATTGCTCATCTATTCATTTTGTCAACAGTCTCTTAAAAAAAAAAACATCTTTGTGAAACAATTAGCTAAAGCACCCAGAATCATAAGAGATTTAAAACATATGATTAATTCATTCCTTGTTGTTTTGTCAAATGAGAGATGACAGGGGAGTCAAATGACAGTTTATTCTCCCTTCAGTTTTTCTCCTCTAATCTTGTCATTAGCCTCTGACAAGCCTGTTGTTGGTCTAAAAGCCAAATTGTATAATAGTCATGTTAGCCATGTTATGTTCATGCATGAGACTGGAGTCTGCACTAAAGTAAGAATTAGCAATAAATTATAATGGACAAACTGATATTTTCCCTAAAGGAAATCAATTTGGAGTAGATTACAAACATAATGGGGCACAATGGCGTACCTTAACAAACAAAAACAAAAAAAACCTTTCATCTTTAATCTAGAAATCTGAGGTGATTGTGCTTAATTTGAAATACATGTAAAGTTTCAGGTGACATTGGAATGGAAAAGCTCTGAAATTGGTGATATCATCTTATATACTCATGAAACCAACCAATCAGAACCCTGCATACTGAGTGAGTTAGTGTACCAGCTTTTGTAGTCTAGACTCTGTTGCCTTAATCTGAAATGAGGTTAAAATGTGTGTAAAAAGGTGTGTTGTTAATACACAGATGGGTCTATCTTATGACAAAAGCCATAGTGTGTGAGTTAACCTAGTTGGGCGGTCTAACTCTAGAATAAATCTTATATAGGATAAACTTAGATTCTAAAGGGATCCACAGCTACTGTCTACTAAAGTGGTGTATAGTTATACAAAGTAACTACATTCAAAGATGAAAAATAGTTCTTATATGTTTGTTTTTTTCAGTTGATACGAACAGTTAATATGGTACATTAACACGTTTTAAACTTACCTGTTGGTCTATTGGTCTTCTTTACTTTTGCTACTTATTGCTTACCGCTTAATACTCATTTCCTCTGTGAACAAACCAATAGTCTCTTGACGTTCTGGTACAGTATATGTGGTTACTGATTTATAGATGTATATACAAGCGTCTATGCCACCCTGTGTCTACTATAGTAAGCAAGAGCTGAGCCCCGTTACACTCAATTTCAATATTTATGACTTCAGTTGCAAAATTAGACTATTTACACTGAGATGAGAGTGATGCAAGTAGCTCAGACAAGCTGATGGAGGCTAAATGCCGATCTTAGTTGGAAATGTGTGATTTAATCTTGATTATGAGTTAATACACCATATGCTTCTTGCAATTAGCTGTCCGTGGATGACCCTCCTCTAATTTGTTAAGAGTTCAATGTAGCATAAAATCTAGGGCAGGTCGTTCCCAAGTGTTTAATCTGTCCTTGGGTAAAGTGGGGGGCGAGAGGGGGATAGTGACGATAGCCGCACAGGGTAATTAGTTGGGCGGATCGTGGATGAGAGGTCGTGCTTCAGTGTGCCAACACCTTCAACTCTCCTACTGTGTTCTTCCATTCAGGTCTTCATAATGAGGCGGGCAAGAACAGACCAGACGTGCGCAGTGTTGAGAAAGAGGGAGGATTTTTTTTTTTTTTTAAACGGCAAGAATGCGAAGGGGTGAGAGAACATGAGAGGAGGCCAAAGGAGATTTACAGTAGAAGATGAGACATTCTCAGAAGACCAAGGAACTCTGTGGCCTTTCAGAAACAACTGTGTGAAGTCCATTTCTCGTATATATCAGAGCGCAAATGTTACAGTTTTGATCCTGGATATCAGATGAATTGCATCTTACAGTCGACCTGTAACATAAATGTTGTTGAGGTCGAGCTCATCAGGTCTGGTGTCTGAATCTGACCTATTATATGTATAGAGGCAAATAATCGCTATAAAGACGACTGAATACTAAAAGGATAGGTTCACAATGTTTCAAGTCAGTCTTAAAACAATAGTCAAGTACCCATATGAACACTGAAACAGTTTTTGCTTGCTCTAATCATTCAATCTCTTCCTAATGCACTTTCTGTGTAAGTGATGGAGGACAAAATCCACAAGCATTAGTTCACCTAAAAATGCACTCAAAGGTGTATCTGTGGCTAATATAAGGCTCCAGCAGTCTGAACTACTCAAATCAAGTGTGTATCTTGCAGAGTTAGTCTTTTTTAGAATAAAACTGCCTCTTTGTGTGTCCCTGTTGAGCTGCAGTGGAAGGATAGTAACTATCTATGCATTAGTGAATATATAATGGAAATAACCTTTTATGAACTGTGAAATTTCAGTAGTGATTACATTTGGCAATTAGGTATTCTGCTTATAAGATTCAAGTCTTTATGGTCATTATTTGCTTCATATATTGGCGCTGCCTTCCTTCTGAAGTCGTCAGCAATGAGTGTTGGAAGGTCACCGCAGTCACTCTATCATTTCATCCTGCTCGAGTGATTCTAAAAATTACCCGCAACAATACACCACACTTAACTTTGCAGACCTCACCAAGGCCTCAGATGGCTAAAATTACCTCCAGGAATCTACAACTATCACACTCTCCAACCTGTCCTAAAAAGTACGACACCGGCAGCGATGGCAGCTGAGTCCCCCTCCCTCCTCCACACACACACACACACACACACAGACACACACGCTCACACACACACCCTTAATCAAGGTTGGAAGATGCATTTGGTGAATCCAGAATTTCAAGCACCTCTCTACTCTGCCAGTGTCTCGACTTTGCCTGATTAAAATGATAGAGGGGCTGGAGAATGTTTGATCTCCAAATCAATTTACATTTAAGATTCAATTTTGCACCTGCAAGACTTTGATTTTGGAACTTTACGCCTTCCCCAGTCTTGCAAGGATGGAGATTAATCTACACCAGCTGTTGAAGGAAATATTGTTGATTTTTTCCCTGCTTCTTCCTCTTCACTCTCTCTTTTACTCCACAAATAAATTCAAATAACTTCTCGCAGATGTATCATGCTGTGTGGTATGTGAAACAATTTTTTAATGATTAAAGACCCGGCTTGAGAAATTTGTTCGGTTGAGGTGAGTATTGACATGGAGTGCTATCTGGTAACTATCTCTGCTGCTTCCAGCTCATATGCACAGGGGCACATTTTGACAAGAACATGGAAACTCTCACACACACTAAATGCATAAAGAACAAACAGGAAAACAAGGTCCCTCGAAAGCATAGAGGGAGTTAGTTATTTGCTGAAAAATCCAAAGTGCTGGGATGGAAATCGATGTCAAAAGGTGAGGAGAAGAGAACTCTGGGTGCAACAAACAACACTAAACACAGCTTAGAGTCTTAATGTACACCTCCGGGGGGAAATATCTGTTTTAGAACATACTCAATGACTTATTGATCGAGGAATTAAATTACGCAAGCCCTTTCCCCTTTTCTATAGGCCCGCGATATTCAGACATGCTTGATGTTTGCATGTATTTTAATTAAACCGATTCTCATGGGGGAAGCATCATGAATTCAGTTTGCCACAATGTCTGTTTTAATTACGTCTCAGTATATTGCTTTATGTTTAAAAAATGATTAATAAAATCAGAAATAATAGCTGATAAAGGTTATGTGGTTTCCAGTTAATCTTCCAGTAGCTGCAAGCTTATTTTGAATTGCAAAAGGGGAAGGTCTGCTATTTCAAATACATTTCAGATGGTCATTTGAGTGTCTTTTTGGCTCAAAATTTAGATGTATTCATTAAAATCAGGAAACAGAAGAAACCGTGATAGATAATTGTATTTAACCACAAAGGAGTGTTGTCCTGAGTCTCTCTAAACATGGGCAGAAAACCTATTCATCTCCATTTTCCCAAATAGTAGGAGTTAATCATTAAATCCAGAGCGGACTGAAGAAACGTTGTAGTCAAATGCAATTCTTACATGTTTATATTTAAGGCAGATTGGTTGTGACATGTTGATTGACTGATTTTTTTCAAATTTATGCCAAAGGATGTTTTTGATTGATTTTTGCATTTCCTACCATGAGATTATATTGAAAGGTTGAAGCAACTTTGAAGTAAATATCCCTGTCAAGTTTCGCTTGACAGTGATATGATTTGCAGTTTCACTGGAACATGTTGGTGAATTTAAAGTATTTTACAAAACACCAAAATGTTACATATGATTCTACAGTGGTAAGCTACAAAAACAAACCAGTTTGTCAGTTAATGGGCCAACATTTTCAACAATTGTCTCTTAGCAGCTGAAAATGCAGCAATACAACTTAAATGTAAACAGTTGTATTCTTAAGAGACAGAGTTGTGTAAAATGGACTGTGATGGGAATAAAGATTGTTGTCGAGCTCCAAACAACCTTCTGACCTTCTGTAAATCCATACAGGATAAAACCAAATTGATGTGTGTCTGAATTGTACGAAGCAGGATTCCACTGCTTTCCTTAGCACTCTTCAAAAGTCAAGCCACTGTCAAAACTCCCTGCAACTAATGGCCCACAAGAAAACACTCAGAGTGCCGACCTCCACCAAGGCCTAATAATCTCCCCAGTTAGCCATTACTTTCACATACAAACCTTGTACTGGCTGGATGACAGAAAGGGTATAGCGACTAAAGGCAAATATTGAATGTTCTCTGACTAACAGATGAAGATATGCACATAAAGACAATGGCCCAATCTTTTAAGCAATGAACGGCCTCCGAAATGAATCTTTAATTTTGTGTTTGATGAAGTATAGATTAGAAATACACTTGGTCCAATTTTAAAAGTCCGGCATGTTGGTGACACTAACAAGTTGACCAAAATCAATAGTTTATTTTTCTCTGTCTCTCTCGGGAGCACAACTAATGCAACAACAACCTGACCATTAGTCGTCTTATGTAGTAAACTTAAAGTTTGAATTAATGGCAGAAAAGGAAAGACGGCCACCATTTTTATTTTTTACGTTTTATCACATCATGCCAATTTGATTCAAATGAGTCCCATGAAGGATGGTTACAGTGGGGCTCAAAGTGGATTATGAATCCAATACTTATTCTGAGGACAGTGCAAACCCTGATGAAGCAAAGAGGTTTAGCTTGCTATGTACAAGACCTTGCATATGGGGCCCTTGCTGCTATTTTTGTAAACAATGAAATGGCTCCACTGGATGTACAGTCACCTACCTCTTATTGGTATTTTTAGTATAGGAGTCCTTAAAGAATCTTTTCTACAGAGGCCCTAATAGAAAACTCCCAAGAAAAACAATCGGAGTTGAGCTACTTACTCAGTGTAGCAGTGTGAACATTAAGACGGCCTGAAGAGGATGACATGCAACATCCCACGCTGGAACTAAGCACATGTGCTCCAAGTCTGAAACTGTCTCTTCAGAAGTGTAACCCTTGATGAAATACCACTTCAGCTATCACAGATGCTTCAGTTCAACAATGTAATCTCTGTTTGTCAAACTCAAGAGAAATATGTTACAAATGCAACACTTGGCTTGTTTCGACTGGGGGCTTTTCAGATTACAGTTCAATAATCAGGAATAATAAACTGTATGATAACTGTTTATCTGAACAGGCTGAATATACTGTACATAGCTGAACCCACTATATGTATATAAAGTAACCAGTAAGTATAATGTAAGTTGTGTATATTTCGGAAGATTGTTGTGTTGTTTGTCTGTGTAACTGCATTGAGAGCCACTAAATGGAGTCAAATGCCTTGTATGTGTGAATGTACTTGGTCAATAAAAATGATTCTGATTCTGAATATTTTAAACATGGCATCATATACAAGGTATTTTCTTTCATTGTGATGTAGAGTCTACAAGCCCTATTTTTGTAGTTGCACAATGACCAGCACAAGCATTTGAGTTGTTAAGATGGATGACATGACAGCTCCTCAGAAATGAAGCCAAAATGTATCTATTGCACCTCCTGGTGGCTAGTAGCTATATAGGTCATAAACCCTGCCCCCTCCAATGTTAGCGGATGAGCCGAAATAAAAACAAAATATAGAAAGTACATAAAATAAATGTTTCCGAAAGATTGTTTCTGTCACATTAGGTAGTTCTTGTTACTGTGATGTATGTTTAAGTGTTCGTTTTTATGATACATTTGTTTTTTATTAGTTATTTGAGGACATAAAAAGGGCATGCAACGTCATAATTGACAGCAGGTCATAGTGATTGGAGCAGGTTCTGAAGAAAGACATTACCTCACATTTTCTTCTTTATAGGCAACTGCGTGACTTAATTACTCTGAAACTGTTGTTACTTTAATGTAAAACTGGTTGAGGAAGTATGTAGCTAGCAAGTTATTGACTGGTTTTGGCAGGTTTAGTTTTCAATCACTGCTCCTGGGTTAACTCCTGGGCATTCATCACGATTTTAATTGTGCTTTTTTCTGGCCTTAAATTGGCATCAAAAATGTGGCAACAAAAGCGTTAATGTTGGTAAAGCATTCTGCATTTACCTTTAAAATAATATGAGTGATTGTTATACAATCTGCTGTGTCTGCTGCTGTATACTCTACTGTATGAAAAACCTCTCCATCAGTTCATTAAATCCCTGCAGCCATTTGAAGCAGCAGAGCACATATGTTGATAAATCTGCAGCCTCTGATTTGAGAAGAGCATGCCAGAGCATCCACTGTGTTTACCTTCATTAAACCGAACACACACTTCTCACACACATCACGCTGGTCAGATATAACTCTGTGTTCTGCCTCTACGCTGGAGATGTCAGATTACCGCGCCTCATTAATCCTCCTTCTTTCCAACTTTTTTAAAATTAGCATTTCATGTTTTATTGTTACTATGCATTATGGTGCAAACGCAGCAGTCAAATCAATTACTATATGGCTTCACCAACATTCTTATGATCTATTTCTACGGTATAATCACTGTGCTGTCATTTGTTGCAGATTTGTGTGACCCCATCAACACTCTGTACTATCTCAAACCAAGAGATGGTAATCATCATGTTGAATATGAACAGTAGAACTACTTTTAGCTTATCATTTAATGTGTTTAAGTGCAAAATGTGCTATTCTCATGAATATTTAGATTCATACACATACAATAGCAATGTGCTGTAACTGGACAGAAATACTGTAAAGGACATAAAAAGACTATCCAACCATTAGCTTTGGCTCAACAATATCACACACCAGGGTTTCTAGCCAAAGTATAGAGTAGTTATTAGCAGTCAGTGTAGGACATTGTTCACCCTTTTAACCACCAGATCATAATGTACATTTTACTTTTGGTGTACAAGACGTACTATATCTACAGTGCATAACATATGCAGCTAACACAGTGTTGACTGAACAGGCACTGCTGCTCCTGTGATTTTTTTTCATCTACTTTAATATGCTTCGAACCAAATCATTCTCACACCCAAGATCAAAAGAATGCAATAAAAATATGATGAATTTGAATTTTATAATACATTTCTCCTGTATTTTCACCCTCTTTCCTGCTGTGCTTCTGTTTTGTTGTTTTTCCCTAATGTGCATGTCTCGCAACCTTTATTATGAATAATCGTCATACACGCGGATCCATACGTTTTGTATGTTTGTCTGACAAAACCTAAGTTGCCAGATCGTCTGTGAAACACAATCTACACACAACGTACAATTTCAACCCATCTGTCACCACAATCCGATTCAAGGGTCGTGTGCACAGCTGCTCTCGCTTTCTCAGTCTTTCCTCCTGTCCTCCGTCCTCCTCCCTCTGCTGCTGATTTACCGCCTGCAGGTACCACCGGTACAGAGAGGAGGGGTTGATTTGTCTTAGGCAGCAGCTAAGTTTAAAAAAATTTGCCTAACTTTTAAGCTATGTGACACTCAGATCAGACAACTTTCGTGTTGTTAGCTTAACCAGCATGCTGCGATTATGTAAAACATGTACTGGCAGTGGATGGGAGCAAAGCAGTTGAAAGAATAGCTTCTCTACATGTTTATGCTTATTGAACAGGTTCGTACGTATTGGCTTTTTACTTACGACAGTTTTATTTGTACTTACAGTAATGAACACAGCAGCAGGGTTAGGGTTAGGGTTAGAAATGGTCAGAACCGAATGGTCAGAACTGGAAATCAAATGATCATATTTTGAAGTCAGGATTCCCAATTTGTTAGACGGTAAAAAGCGGACCATGGAAAGGAAAACATGAGAAAGAGTTAATGAACATGACACAAATGTCCATCTTGAAATTCAAACATAGAGTGCACTAAGGGGTCCATAATTAACCAGGAAAAGCTTTTTTTTCCACTACCAGAACTTAAGACGTGTAAACTGTTGCATCCCACAACACTGAACCTTTCAGAGCTTGGGCAAATGTCAGTTTTGCCATGTTTTTCTTCCCGGTTTGTATTTTACAAACAGAGAAAGATCATGTACGTCATTGAAAAGGTCACACCACTTTGGATGTATGTCATGAAAAAGGTGACAGTAAGCCAGAATTTGTCATTTTTATGTCCAAAATGTGCTCCCCATTGTTCTTCATTCTAAAAAATCCTCTCAGACACACAGAAGTGAATTGTTATAGTTACTACTAAGTTGTAACTACCACAACCCCCCACAAGACATATAAGATCAATTTTACGAAATACACGTTTTTCTTTCTTTTCAATAGTTGAAAGGATTGACACCATTCTCAGGTTTGTGCATCTCAGCTATTGCTTCAACTGCTTTGGCTCTGCCGCAGGGAACTACACTTTATTCAACCTCATGCCAACAAAGAACATCATGTGACTCAGGTTCAGGTTGACTCGTCATCAACCCAAAGCCACGCTTCTACCCTTTCTGCTGACATGGGCAAAAACTGGATTTCAGTTGGGAGAGAGAAAAAGACTGTCAAGGATGAGAGGGATTGTCAGACTGCCAAGATCAATAGGTGATTCAAAACCAATGCTGATGCTTCTGTCTTTTATGTATTCACCTTCTTCTTTCTCTATCAACTCTTTCTTCATCTGACGCTGCCAGAAAGCCAAAAAAAATGCTGACAAACAGTTGTCTGGGCGATTCAAGCATCTTTATTTGCACTCGATCCAAGAAAAAAAGAATCTGCAACCTCCAGCAGCCCTAACATCTCTTCCTAAACACTTTGTCTCTCCCACACTCTTGCAAAGCTGCGCTCTACGGGTGATCGAACTTTTAGCATTGCTCACCCTGAGCTGAGGAACACTCTGGTCCGGGACCTCTGTGCTGCCACTTTCCTTACTTTACTTTAGTCTCATTTTCAAACTTTCTATTTCCAGCCTTCCTCTTGTCCTCCTACACTGCAATCTTCCCGCTTTGAACATGTAACACATTTATTGTTAGTCATAATAGAAAAAGGTTTCTTCCTTTGTGATATGAAAAGACAAATGAAAAAAGACAAGGTCTGGTGAATATCTTATGTGATTCACATATGCTAACAAAGTGGGGTATGGGGGATTGATTGTTACATGACAACAAAATGATGCACTCCTACTTTAAAACAGAATGGCATAAATATAGACTCAGGCCATTGTTGCTGGGCCTTCCTTATCACTACAGTTTGAAGGAATTAATACTCTGCTCTAAACCAAGGTGTGTGTGGGAGACATTAACAATGCTTTGTCTGATTTTCTTCAGGGAAACAACTACCATAAGCTACATGTCAGCGCCTCCCCCACTGGCCTATTCAGACTAATGTTAATGTTGTGACAATGTGTACAGTTGAATTTGTATAGAGATGAGCGGAACAGGGGTGTCGTACCCGGCAACTTAACTCTGTCAGTCGCTCTTGGTGAGGCTGAATTCATTTGAATCTATTACAGAAGAGAGAATAAGAAGCACTATGACTTATACTTTCAGTAATAGTTATACTTTCAGTCCCCTCTAATGTCTATACGATGAACAGTATAGTTATAATTTTTAACATCACTAGTGGAACTTTTTCATTATGAAACACATCATTCTAATGACAACTCCATCAGAAAATATCAGGATATATCATCATGCATTATAGATTTATACGATATAATGACAAGGATGTTGTAAGCCAAGCTACAGTATATATATTTTGAGGCTAGATTTATTTTGGCCATAATGTGTTATAGGTAATCATAGATACATAGCCATCCCATCAGAAATGTCTATACTATGCCATAAAGCATTTTAAATGTGGTATGACCCGGGGCAGAAAAGAAATGTCCCAAACTTTTGAATCATACTGGCCAATGACAATCAACTGGCATGTTATTGCTTCTAGGTGAGAACTTTCTATTTCATATATTTCAGCTTTTCAGAACAGAGTAGAACATTCACTTTTTTGGCTAATTAAGCATGCACTTTAAAAGTTATTCAACAGGGTTTAGAAAAGATTTTATATCCTCAAAATTTCACATTAACCTCTCAAAACACTTTGGAAAATTAACAATGAAAAACATTTAAACCTCCCCAAGCGAGTGTAAGTAATTTCTTATTAACTAGTTTTCATGGGGAAAGATGAGAAAAATGGTAGGGAATAATGTTAGAATAGCCGGAGGACAATTGTATTCCATATTTACACCAGAAGAACATTTCCTGTGGCATTAATGATGACATGAGCATTAGATATTGAGCTGTTCAGTTATCATTGTTTGGATTAGATAAGGGAAACTCATTATAATGCATTCACTTGAAATGGAAACTAGTAACTAGTCTTGATTTCATATCTCTTTTAAAGTATAAACAAATTGATCTATAAACAGACAAATAAGCATTGTATTATATGTTAGTAATACACCATGGGTTATTTTTTCCTTGTTAATAAAAGGGTATATTGAAGGTCTCTTACTTTCTGTCAGTAGTGTCTTTTTCTTCCATATTTCTCAAATGTTGCACAAGGTGAAATGTCCCTATCTGTGACATTGTTTTTATTGCTGTCATCTGAGTTAAGGTGTAGCATAAGTAGAGATGGTGCAACTGAACAAAGTCAGAGTACTCTCAACCTTCAGTCACAGTTAGTGCTAACTTTACTTTTGAATTTAGGATCAAACTTCTATTGCAGGTTTAACAGGATAGTGTGGTTCTAGTGGAAAACTAACAGAGATGGAAAAAGAATATTCTAGCAGTCAACTAGATCCTCACAATTAACCAAAGAACTGCTAAGAAGTTGAAATAAAGAGAAGAAAAGAAATGAAGAATTATGAAATAAAAGCTCAATTTTGCTCCATTAGCCATATGTTCCTCAGTGTGTTATTGCAAAGAGGTTTCTTTACACCATTCCTCATGAAAAGCTCAAATATGATGCTGGGGATTTTCTTTTCACTGCTGTACTTGAAAGCTGTCTTTTGTTGACAAAGATATTATGACAATTACTATAATACAATTGTTTTGTAATAGAAGCAATCAACAACCACTATCAAGGCTCCCATGAGGCTTCGCCATTAGGCACACCAACCAAACCTCATGGGAGTTTTGACATACTGAGCAGGAAAGACAGGAAAGGTGCCACTGCCTCTCTGATGTGCAGCTATTTGCCACTGCCGCATGAGTTGTTTAGATTTTCTAGTTTACTGCTCATATGTGGCTGAGGTACCCGCAAGAACCACAGAAGAGAAGATATTTTAACCCATATCTGAAAACCGCCTTAAGTTATATGACCAGGGACTCCAACACTTGATTATGTGTTTATGATATTTGCAACTTAATTAGCTAATGTATAATCATACACATACCGATATTGTCTCCAACTTTACTGAGTAGTGATTAAAAAAAAAAACGTTAGACCACTCAAGCAGCAGGACACATAAGAATAAATATGTATATAGAATTAAATGTGGTCACCATAGTATTATGCAAACATGTATAGCTACTCATTCAAATGTGCTGTGTGTACTAATACATTATGTACATTTGTAGTCCAGCCTGCTTACATTTTCTACACATCATTAAATTGGTTGCATATATTCTCATTGTTTTTCCAGCTGAAATGGTGGTGGCACACTGTGTGTTTTTTTCATTTCCTTTCATGTCTTTTGAATTTGCATTTCAGGGACAGCATACAATCTTATCTCTTAGATCTGTTCAAATATTGAACCTTTTTTCTAAAAGAGGAAATTAAATGCAATGTTTGCCCTTAGGGTCAGTGTGTTTGCACCATGGTACTGTATAAAAATACTGCATGGATTGATATAATATTTTTTATATAATTGGTGGGAATAGCATCTACTAGAATTAAGGCCAGCTTAAGCCAAACATATGGTTAAAAGGGAATTTGATAAGAATATAAAATACACATGGTAGGTAAATGTGTGAGAAATAAGCCACCGAAATAAGTAAAGTAGATTTGCAAGCAGTGGAAGGTGAACTTTAAATTTAACACAGAGGCACCTTCTCACACAGATGGTTTATCACGAAGCAGTAGCATCATGATCCAATGAATGGATTATAGTGATTAAGTTCCAATTGTGGAGCTAAAAGCAGACTGCACAGGATTCCTCTTGACAAAAGTGTGTACTCCTGTGAGGCAGAGCAAAATCCGTGCCCCAGTTTTGGATTCTTATCAAATTTAGACACCACATCAAGCTTCACTTATCGCTCCGAGAACCCTGCTTCTCAGTTTCCAGACGGCCCCCCGGCGGATTTCATCTTTTGACCTTGTCACCAGTTCACACATGACCTGCACTGGCCTGAACGTGTCAACATAAGCTTCGTCTCTCCCAATCAACATGGTCTCCTTTGACAGACAGATGGGCCTCCAAGAGCCATGGATGCTGTAGCTGAGATGGATCTGCCAGAATTTCACCATGGATCATAGATGCCATAGTTGGTCCAAGATGAAACACTGCAATCTTGCTCCTGTCATAAAAAGTGACAGATCCCTTTATTCTGGGGGCAATACAACCAAAACTCCTCGCAGTGCCAACAACTTTGCCTCTATCTTTGGGACTAAGGGGTCTATGTGTGCTACGAGCTGTCTGTTTGACGGTGCCCTGGGCACTCTGCAGGACCCAGGATCTGCACACTTAGCACAGAGTTGTCACTCTGTCAAAAAAATGTACCACTGAGTCTTTAAGTATGGTGCCCTCTGCGATATTACCATGTTTTTCATCAGATGCGGTTCAACTCACACGGTTTGCGGGATATGTTCAGTGGAATGCCAGGGTAGTGGTCAGGGTCAACGGTCATGCTGAAAGTCACTCCAACTTATCTTGATCCAGTGAGCACTGACTGAACGCTGTTGTCTGACAGACTTCATAAGTATTTCTTGAACAAAATTCAAAATGTATTCATTACTTTGTGAATGTAACATCCTGAATACATTTGTGTGATGATAGAGAATGATTAATGATTAAGATTGTTTTGTCAACTTAAGTTAATTTGTCAGTGTTCAGCCGTAACCAGCCTGCTTTCCTGTCACAGAATCCCCACAGCTGAAATGAGCTCTTTGTAATGTCAGATTATTGGCCAACAAATCCTTCTTGGTTAATGATCTGATAAGTGAAAAGAATTTGCACTGTACATTTTTAGTTGAGACCTGAGCACTACTGGTACAGCAACACTGACATCCTCTAAACTATAATTCTTATCAGTCAGACAAAACTGGAAAGGAGGGGCTGTTTTCTGACTTGGGTGAATTTACATTGTTTGAATATCTTGCTTTTGAACTCAAAGCAGAATTATCAGTGCTTATTATCTCATTATATCGACCACAAAGACATTCATCACTATTTCTACAGGAATTCTCAGAGCTGATCTCATTTGGTATTACTAGATATGATAAGACATGATGAGACCTGATTCATATTAATAAAAAGAATGACTCCAAAGCTATGAAGCTTGCACATTTACATGATAGGTTTGAACTCATCAAGGCCCTCATTAGCATGGTAACGCTCTAGACTTGGCAATAACAACAGGGTTAATTTCTGACCATCACTGTCTGTTTTTGACGCCATATTAACCTTTACAAAGACTAAAAGGGAATTTCTAGATGGCGAGGCTAAAGCAGAGTTATCTAATATTATGAGATCATTTGAGCCATACTGTGATGATTGCTGTTTAAATGACATGGTTGAAAATTTCAACATCTTGTCATCTGCTTTAACTGCTGTTGCTCCACTAAAGGTTGAAGTCGACCGACAGGATTTCTCCATGATTAAACAATAGCAGTGTTAATGAGATCAGGAGAAGCTGAAAGAAAATGGAGAAAAACTAGACTCACAGTTCATCGTAATGTATACAAAGAAGCCACAACTGTCTATAACAAAGCAGTATGTCTAGCAGGAAAGAATTATTTTACCAGGAATCTGAGAATATTATTCTCTACTACTGACGGACAACTCAACACTGCCCCCAGCCCCCCGCTGTTCTCTGCATATAAATGTGATGAACTCGCATTGTTCCTCAATAAGAAAATATCCTCAATTAGAGCCAGTATTACTGCTGATGTCAACACAGATGATCTCAGCAAAATCCTGTAAAAATGATGTAACCATAGGAAAATTCACCTGTATTACATTAACTGAGCTTTGCAAAACTGTCAGTGAATGTTACTCCTCCATGTCATGTATTGACCTTGTCCCTATAGCATTTTTAAAAGCAAGTCTTCAACAGTGTTTCAAGTCATGCCCTGAATATTATGAATACATCTCTTCAAAACAGTTGTTAAACACTTAGTGAAGAAACCCAACATAGATGGTAATGCACTTACCAGCTATGAGCCAATATTGAAACTTCCATTCATTACTAAGATCTCTGAAAAGATAGTTTCAGTGCATATAATATCTTTTCTTAAGGAAAACAATATCCTGGAGGAATTTAAGTCAGGCTTCTGAACACACCGCAGCACTGAAACGGCTCTTACTTTTTTTTTTTATCTTCGACCTCAGACTAAATCCTGATGAAAATAAGGTCTTAGTTCTTATCCTCTTAGATCTCCATGATCTTCACCATGATATCCTAATCAATTGTCTTGAAGCATCAGCTGGTCTTTCTGACAGTGTGTTAATCTGGTTCAATATCAAAGGGAGAAAGTTTTACGTCTGTCTTGGAGATGATGTGTCTGAGGAACATGACAACTGCTTTGGGGTTCCACAAGGGAGCTACCATGGTCCATTATTATTCTTATTATACATGCTCGGACTTGGTGACATCATCAGATAGAACAACGTATGTTTCCATAATTACACGGATAACACACATCTGTATATCTCAGTTGAACCAAGTGACTCTGAAACCATAAATTCTTTTAAAACTTACCTTCTGGCTACAAATGAATGGATGAGCAACAATTTCATAAGGTTAAATGAGGACAAACTAAAATACTATCTGATGAAATTAACTACTTGGATTAAATCTGAGATTATAAATATTGTTTTCATTTTAGATTCAGATCTAAACTTCAGGGCCCACATTAACAAGGTGTTGAAAAGATAATTTTTTCACTTTAACAAACAGCTAAGGTACGACCATTTATTAAGATGCTGAAACACTGACACATGCTGTCATTTCAAGTCATCTTGCTTACTGCAATGATACTTCATCTCATTCAAAACTCTGCAATTCTGCACTGCACTGGCTTCCTGTAACATTTAAAATTGGCTTTTAGGTTCGTCTCCTTATGTACAAAGCCCTTAATGCACTAGGACCAAGCTACATTACCAACTCTCTTGTTAACTATTTGCCTTCAAGAACACTGCAATCAGCTGCTGCTGGTTTATTGGAAGTTCACAGCAACAGCTGAAAGAAAATGTGGTATTCAGCCTTTTTCAATTATGTCTCAAACCTATGTAACACACCACTGATAGATATCAGAAAAGCCAGCTAAATATTTCTTTACTTTGGCCAGCTCACTTTCCTGATTCAGGCGTTTAATTGCACTTATGCACTGCTGCTACAGTATTTTACAGTATTTTATGTGTTTTTAAAGTTTTATTTTATTATTACTATTCAGTGGGTTTCATATTCCATTTCATGTTACATTGATGTTTTTAACATTTTTTTTTAATTTTGTTATGTGAAGTTCTTGGTCTATGTCATTTCTTTGTTGTAAAGCACTTTGAGCTGCGTTTCTTGTATGAAAGGTGCTGGACAAATAAGGTGGATTATTATTACTATTATTATCATTATTATTATTATTATCATTATTATTATTATTATTATTAAGTTAAATATACATATATGCACGGTGAAACAGATTCAAAGATAAAGACAGAAAGATATATATAGAGAAAAAAATCAGCATGAAAAACTCATATAGGCAAATGTTTCCACCTCTTGGTGCTACAGTGTGCACCGTCAGATTCTTCACCCGGGGACTGTGGAGCACTTAACTCCGTGCTGTCGTGATTTCTCCAATTACGGGTGACAGCTTCCAATCCGCGTGGGAGGTGGATCACCTCTGGAAGTGCCAGGCAGAATACGAAGCGCACCACAACATTAATAATTCACCAGAGGTACATTCATATTCAGTCTAAGCGCTGCAGTTTGGGGCCCATTAGTGATAAAGGCAAGCAGACGCTCCCTTATACCTTTCAGCTTGATGTTCAATAGCAGCTATAAAGCCCACATGTTTGATTTCTACTCGCTGAAATGCTTTTATTTCTTTGCCTTGCACCGGGGCAACCATAGGAACAAACTTCATGGATGTTCTTAAGATTTCACACTAGTTGAGGTACTTTGAGGTAACAACTAGGAAGTTTGTTACAGTCTTAAATTTGATGTTTGCAACTAAGGAACACTCAGCAACAACTAATTCAGTACATATTGCTTTTTCTTCTTTTCTTTTTCTTCCTTATTTCCGAGTAGTTGAATGTGCAAAGACATACATACTATTTGTGACAAGTGAATAAAGAAGTTTGAAAGACCCACTGAAGCAAATCGACCATTGGTAGTAATAACTGCTAACCTCCATGCCAGTCGGCACCAGTGCTCAGCAATCACATGGTGTACCCAACCAACTGCCTGGGCTCAGCAGGCTATAGCACACATTGCTTTTTCCCTGAAAAAACAACACACCTCTTCTCCAGAGGAGAAAAAAAATCAAATGGGCTGAAACAATACAGAGCCGGCATGAAAAATGGATTGCATGTGGGAGCGTAGAAAGGAAAAGCTGGAATGGAGGTCACAGCAAAGCAATAAGCTTCAGTCTAGGCGAGTTCTTAAACAGCTCCAAACTGTAAGTGTAAATTGTAGTGACACAAGTCCAGTTTTCAGAATGCCCAGTTATACTGGGATTTAAGGGAACATTGTTTCACTGGGATTAGCAGTTGTGTGCATGCATGTGGGTGGTGGCAGCAATTGTAAAGCTTAGTATTATGTTTTATAAATAGTCCAGACGTTATAATGGTTTTCACTGTAAGTGAAGGTACTCTGCTGCATCAAGTGCAAAAATAGTAAGTGTATTATTCATATTGCTATATTCTAACTTTTTTCCCCCTCTGAAAGAGCCCTGTATGCCTATTTTTAAGTAATAGCTTTCAGCAGAAGCACACAAATTACTAGAAAAATGTCATAAATTACTCATCCACCTAGTCTGATGCTATTGCTTAAAATCCTAGGCTGTAACATACAGCTCCCACTTAAACAGCTTTTTTTCGCTCTGTTGTTCTGCTTTCCGCTTTTCCCTTTTCTTTAACTATCAAACACAGTGGAGAATGTATTTTTTAATATGTTTATGTAAAAATGCCCAAATTGTGCAATTATCACAATTGCAGTGGTGCTTTAATATTTGTTCATGTTTGGTCTGTTAACTACGTAAAAGCACAGGCTTTGCACACAAGCAACATTCTTACTATTTATTTGTTTGTTTTGGGGCTGGTTTTTAATTAAATTTGTTTTATTTTTCTATTATTTTATTTTCTATCTCCCACATTTGCATTCTGCTATGTGCTGTTAAACTTTAAAAACAAGTACATAATTGTTCACAAAACCTTAAAAAACAAAACAAAAAAAGACAATTACCCAATAACCCAGTATTACACCCTGAAAAAAATAATTATATTACCTTATTCATCAAGCATTTATAATTACTTACTTTTAACATCACTCTTGTTATTCTTGCCCATCTCTGTCAAAAGTTCCCTTCAGCAACTCCAAAGCCTCCACATATTAATGTCACGTCTTATTTAATGCTGCTTATAAATTAGAAGCAGGTGCCCCAATGCCTATACTAAGTATATGCTAAGAGGTTAATATGCTGTGGCTCACCTGTTTGTGTGATGTAGTGTATCCCCTTCAGTCCTGCAGTCCTTAAAAATATGAAGAATTCAACATGGTACTTTCATACACTTTTACACTTGGTGCATTTCAACAAACACTGTGATTGCCTCGAAAGTGTGTTCCATAGCATTATAGCAATCCCAAGGCCAATCAACCACAAAGCTCCCTAACAACTGCCTTTCATGACATGAGCTACGTAGTTACTACAACCACTGTGATATCCACATTCACCAGACCAGAAAAAAGACGACTCTTGAGCACCCCTGAGTCACAGATAAGTGAATTTTGAAACCTTGTTTTGCTGTGAACAAACAGAATAAGTCATCCAATCTGCTACAGTTTCATCTCAATGGAATCGTAGTAGTTTTTATGACAAATGCAACTCCATGGTGGGAATACGAACACAGTTGGACTGTGAAAAAGAAAGCTTTGACACCATTTGCTAAATTACAGTTTTCACAGTATGCAGTCATGCAGTATGCCCCATTGCACCTAAGTGCATTTTTTTTTCTATTTTGAAGACGTGAAATATGTAGAAAGAAAGTTAAATATTTTCTAAAAGAACATAAACTTTATCTCTGTTTTTTGTTGTTTTTGGTTTAGCCATGTTAGCTTCATGACTTGAGAGATTTGAAGATGTTGGCAATGTCAGGATGTTGTGCCACCATGAGGTTGACATTTGCAGTTTTGAGTGAAATGTCTCAGCAGCTATTGGACACAGCACATTGTTGTGAAATTTGGCAATGATAGTCACGTTCGCCTCCAAGTGAACTGCAAAGACCAATTCATACTTTCAGCATCTGTGAGGGCCCGTGTGGCCCCACTGCATGCAATTGATGTCCACATGCAGCCCAAAATTTGTGAGCATGTGGACTGTACACATAGCAAGCACGTAATCTGTGCACATGCTAGAAAAGCAAATCTGTTTTGTCTACTGTATGTATGTACTGTATTCCTATTCTCATTAAATCACTTTTTCTTGTTCAGCAACATACAGAATCTCCTCAGCTGCATTCAGACTGACAGTCCTGTGTAAAACAGTACATGAGACTGTGTTGATATGTTGCTGAAAATTTCGGTTAGACAATAAAATACGATCAATCCACTCCAGTTGGAGTAACGTAATATTGTATTTAAAGGCTAATCAGAAAACAATGAGCAGTCTGTAATACTCAAAGAGTAGATTTTACAACTCTGGAAAGTTATCACACTGCAAGCCTGTTTGCTAGCAGCACATGTGCAATGTTTCTGTGTCCACAGACTTCCAAACAAAGTATGAATGGAATGGAGTGCACGTCAGCAAGACTACAGCTGTCTGCGGACAGGGAAAGCATGAATTGACATTAACTTTGATGAAGCATTAATGCTTCATTTGGCGTGATCATGTGGTAAATTTTTTGCATTTTAGCATGGTAGCATGCATTTCGCTAAAGTACTGTGCCTGAGTCCTGAGCTTCACAGAGTCGCTAGCATGGCTAGTAGTAATACTCATCTAAACTGTGCATTTATTATAAATAAATGAGAGATATATGTGTAGTTTTACTTTTACTAATTGATTCCTATTGTGTTCATTTGACCTGATTAAAATTGCTCATGACATTGTTAATTAGAAAAAGGAACAAGATAAAAGAGAGTGATTAATATCCTCTCAGTCTGGAATCAGTGTTGTGATCTAATGTTAATAAATGCCCTCAGTGTGCAGTGTTTCATCTCACACACAGATTTCCACGTGACACACATCATTTCACATTCTCATGTCTGGAAAGTATCGGTATCATATCCCTAATCCCCTTGTTGTATCACTTGTATTCTTGTCAGCAGTGCCTTATAGCCATCATCACAATGGCTGCATTATGTACTTTTATGAGCACCAAAACAGATCATACAGTTTCTCCATCACTATGGATGTTCTCAAAATGACATTTATGTGTTGCACTGCATGTAGCATGTAGTTTTCATGCCTTGTAAGACTAAACACTTTTAAAAAAAAACACCAAACAGAAATGTTTCAGTACATGTAGATTTGTAAAAAGAATCTTTACTAAGTTTAAAGGAAAGTGGTGACATTCGCCTGTCAGTAGGTGAGTGCGAGCTCCATGAAAGCCATATGACCTTTTCACACAAAGCCTGCTCTCCACTTAGGAAGAAGTGAAAAGGGTAAAGAAATTGCAAGAGGAAGAAATATATTTCATTTAAGATTATGAACTCCATATCAATGGTGGCTGCATAGCGACACCTGATTCTTAATAACATGATTTCTTCAAAGGTATTCAGCAAATCGCTGCGCATTTACATTTCAAAAGGAGAAAAATTGCTTTCATTTCACTCACTCAGTATTTTCCCCCTCTGAAGGTGACTTTTATTTCGGAAAGTGTGTTTTTAAGAGTTTATCTTTCAGTGGGTTTGTCACCGAGTGATGTCACATCAGCATATGTTTTGGACTGTCTCTGGAAATGTCCTTGGGAATCATTGCAAAGTAGTGACACAAATTAGAGGCTTTTACATAAATGGGTACAGTTTCAAACATTTTTTGGGAGAGATTCAAAGAGAGGCATGACTACACGTTTTCCTATGCAAGTGTATCACCGTTTTCAATAATACTTTTTTCAGAGCATTTAATGTTTCTTTTTAATGAGCATTTTTAATGGACCAGAGTTTACTTGATCTTTCAAAGCCTACTCAACATTCATATAAGCTTCAACGGTACACTCGGTTCCAGAATAAACTCTATATCCTCGCCTTAGCTTAATACATGGGTTTGGCTTCACTACATCTGTTCTGATTACATGCTTTCCCCATGCTTGTGCCAACTGCCACAGTTGAATTCACGACACACTTTCAAACAAGTAGCATCACGGGTTTTGCACACACCTCCTGTGATTGCTTGAGGTTGAAGGAGGTGTAAAAAAAAAAAAAAAAAAAAAAATGGAATACATTTAAAGAGTAATTAATCATCTTAATCATATGGATGCAATCCTCCGCTTTGGTATTTGCCTCAAACGCCGTGAGCTGTTCATCAAAGCCAGCCATGTAGGTAATAACTTCCTCAGTGCTTTCACACCCTTCCTAAATTTGCATTTAGATCGCAAGATGATCCCAAGCAAGCTCTTCATAATGTCCATTCATCCCTTTCTAAAGCTGCAGCCATGCGCATTCTGTGTGGATGCATAGAGTGATACTATAGTAAGTACATAAATGTTGATTGATTTGCACTGTCAGTTGATTGTTTCGCCTTGTGTGAAATGAGAAGTCCAGTTGTGACTGTATGATGTGCACCTTAGCTGGTGAAACAGTAAGTCCCTGTGCATATTGCCCCAGAGTTTTTGATTGTTTTATGATAAATAAACTTGATAAATCTGATTTTAAATCTGTGGACAGACAGGAAGAACAGACCACAGCTGAGTAAATCTGAATAGAAATAAGCAGGAATAGATGAGTGCAAGCTTGAGTAATTGCAGAGAGTTGGCAAGTAGCTGTGCACAGAGGAGTGAGAAAGCATGATAATAAAAAAAAAATGTAAATGCTTTTATTAAATAAATAATGACACGTTCACCATAAAGAGAAGCAAGCAGCTGCTTAGAGGGAGCAGTCGACAGGGAAATCACCATTTTTAATTTCATCTCCGCCAGTTAAACACATGTGCCTCACTTCATCTTTTCCCCTCGTACACGCACAGATGCACAGGGGGAATCCTGCGCTGTTGTAGGTCATTACAGAAGGTCACAGTAATGGGCCTTTGCCAGTTTAAGGATTGTGCTGTGATGTTATTTGATGTACTACTGCTTGAAACGTGTGGTATAACTGAAATATGATTTTTCTCTGAAGTTCTTAATGAGTACTTTACTTCCTACTGTCCAGGCTTAATTTTACAAATAGAAGCATTTCACCAGATAACCAGATCGTTGTAACTGTGTAGAACGTCACCCTAAAACCACAAGTGATCAGTATTTATCTCTATGTTACCTCTTACCCTGTTATAGTACGCATGCTTATATTTAAGGAGGGACTTCATTAATATTTGTTCATGTTTTTTAAACAGGAAAAACAGGTCTTTTTAAACCTGATTTTTTTGTCACTTGTAGCAGCACAACAAACTTTAAACATAACATTGACATATTTTCACCTAATATGGCAAGTTTTTTAGCAAACAGTTGCCGATTTACAAATCCAGCTAACGCAGAGCAACATTAGAATTTATTTGTCCAATGTTCACTTTTCCCTGTCTTGTTTTCGCTCAACTCCTGAGGGGAAGTATCTGGCTATTTACCAGCTAATATTCTACAATTTTTTTTGTTTACAAAATAACTCCACGAGGCACCATTAAAGCTGCAATGCAGGAGTTTTGTCTCCCCCTGCAGTGAGAGCACTTACAAAAACACTGTTGATGTGCTGACTTAGGCCATAGGCTACTCTGTCACTACTGTTGCAGCAGTAAAAGTGCAGATAAATTGTTTTGAGGTCACAAAACCCCACGAAATGGCTAACTTCAAAATCAGTATTTGATCCATTTGGAAACTCTCATGGTGCGGGAATGTCAAACCCTGTAAAATCTAAACAATGAGTTTAAAGGCACTAAAATGCTCCTTATGGGTTTTTTATTAGTATACAAAGCTCCTTTGACCCATTGTTAGCGTGAAATGATTAAGATAAAGGATACCTGTACATGTTTTATATTGTCCAGCTTCCTTTCCTGGTAGAATTCTAATATGAAAAATATGTAGTAAGTGATTTATTTACAGTACCTTAACACTGATGAAGAAATGGGAAGTCATTAGTGAAGGAAGGTATTTGTTTGATATCTTGTATCCTGTGATTATTAACAACCAGCGTTGGTTTGGATGTGCCGGCCACACCCCAGTTATTATTCAAATGCTAGACACTGTTTGAGTATTTCACACTTGAGAAAACTAACATATTAGCATGTGATGTAGCCGGTACATTGGATATGAAAACTGCATTATGCCACAATAAAAAGGATGAATATTTTCTTCCAGTTCAGCATGTGCATTTGATAATGTTGCGATAAGATGTAAAACCAATCTTGCTCCTGTAGAGTATGAGTCACTGTGGTGCTCAATGTGATTTAGCCACTTCATTTGCATAGGTTAATTTCAAACAGCACCTCAAATTAGGCTTGAAAGGATAATTACTTAATCTCCCCACTCCTCTACCCTTCAACCCCCCTCCCTCCCCATTCTACCTCACTACTGTATCTTTTTTTTTTTCAACCCAGGTTATGTAAATGTATCTTCCAACATCTACTTTCTCAGGCATCTGTTTTCATGCATAGGCCAACTTAGTCTCTATCTCTTCTCTCTCCCTCATAATATTGGTTGGACATTTCTTTAATTCACTCCCACTCATGTGCTCTAGAGCAAATTGCCTACACAAACCAGATAATTTCCACAATGTACCTGGAGCCATCAACTGCAGTTTGACGACATGAGGGCAACTTCATTTCCATGCAGTCGTGAACATGATGAATACACACACATGCAAGGCCAACAGGCATATCAGCGTAGTTGTGGTCAGTGACAGTAATTACCTCGCTTTGAGCAGTCATATAACATTCTGGTACAATTTCTTTAGAGAATGAAAAGCAAAGCAATCCTTCAAGCTAAGACTCCAAGAACATACAGTAATATAGATATAAAGGGAATTACCAATGTGTTCATTGTACTTACTGCATCACACAAGTTTGCCTTTGGTCTTTTCTTCACCACAGAACACTGCCCAAAAGTCTTAAGGCTGACACAAGTTCACTGTGTTGGCAAGAAATAGATTTGAACTTTGAGCATTCTGCAGCAACCTCTGCACAGTACTGAGCTGACTTTTGACTTCTTCCTCACAGCAAAAACCACAAATTGACTATAATTATGTAACAGTTCTGATGGTTGAGGAAGGGATGCAAGGGCTAAAATTAATGGCAAGCAGGGGAAAATATCTTAGTGTTCTAAGTATAAGACTTGTCATATAGGTTGCAGAACCTCCTACTCCTTCCTCTTTTAAAGAAGTGAAATACAATGTTATTTAAAGATGACCCCATTTGTTCTTTGTTTTATATAAATCAATGATATTTTCGTGTTCACTGAAACTTACATGTTCCTCGTGTGCTTCCCATGCTCACTGCCCTGTCCTGCATTGGCCTCGCCACAGTCTATATTAAGATTCATATCAGATGTTCTTTATCATTCAGGTCAAAGACCCCCCCTCACCCAACCTATTTACAGCAACAGCAGGTAGCCACACTGAGGTCTTCAGTCTGGCTCCCTTCATCTACCCTCCATCCATAGAACTATGAAGTCCAGTACTGTGCCAGTGAATGAATGGGGAGAATGAATAATGAAGTTCATCATGTCCAAGGAGTCATGAATTGCTTACCTTTAACAATGTTTTAACAATACTTTTTTTTACTTTTTTATAACAATTGTAAGCCAAGAAGTTTATAGCTTTCCATTTCCTCACAGGTTGCAATGCCAATCAAGTGTTTTCAAATAGTACTTTTAGGTTTTAAAAGAGAAAAACATAGATTAGGAGGCAACAAATCACGCAACATCACCTCTGCCACTTCTCGTTAAGAGCTATACGCACGTCAACACGTCAACACTGACAAAAACATGGAGACATGACCAATGTCACATTATCGACAAGAATGTCCATTCTGAGTAAAGCTTGTAGTATTTTAGCTGTTAACATTTGAGCTATGTCTTTAGCCTCTAGCATTAGCATTTCTTAGTAAGCATTGTGTAAATAAAAAACTCACTGCTTTCTCAGACAACTTGCACTACTTTGTGCCAATCCTCATCAATTTTGTCCTTGCCCTTGTAATCAGGTCGGGAAGGGGCAGATAAAAGGGTAATTCTTGAAAAGGCAGCATCATCACATATAGACATTTTCCCATAGCTTCATCGTCCACCACAAAACCACTTTGTCAGCTTCACTTGCATCATCTCCTGGCATTATTGCCCTGATTTGCATTAGGTTGAATTTAGCAAATTTTGTTGCCTGGAAACTCACATTGCCTTGTGAAGTGATTTGCTTGTGTCCTTTAGAAAATGAATGTGTTTTCTTCAGTGGGTCTTAACCATAACTGGTTGGTTTGGCAAAATTGGTCTTATTAATCACCCCATCCCGGTGAAAGTGCAATGCACAGCTGCTACTATGAGCTTTTCTACTGGAGATTCTGGGGCTGTCTCCCATGCCTTGGATGAGACAGCCCCAAACAGGGCTAGGCATCAGTATGCTTCACGTAAAGTAGTTTTTATAAAGTGTCATCTGATCACGTCCTAAGGCGAAATTGCTAATACCTATTTCAGATGGCCACATTCAAAAGGGTGCCAAAAAGACAAATGACTTAAATAGTTGTGTGAAAAACGAAAAATGAAAGCCTAAGAAAGAAGTTCATATCCTGCATACTTTCTTGCCTCTGCACCTTGCCCAATGCTGCTTGAAGTGCTTGACTGATTGTTAAAAGGAGGAATGGATGGATGCATGACTACAAATGAGCTGCTTTTTCATTCTATTAGCCAGAAAAACATCTTTTTCCATCATTTATTCACCCTCGGGTCAATCCAAAGTTCACTTTTTATGTCAAATCAATACACAGTGCAGCTGCAGTCTCTAAAAAGTGACCAGTTTTTTTGGATCTTTAAAGTTCTCTCTTTAATAAGCAGTGTATACACATAAACAAAGAATATGAGTGAGAGAGGGAAAACAATAACAATAGTAAAACACTTATCTTCTGGTGTGTTAGCTACTCACCAGTAGTGTTGATAACTACTGTCTCTTTTAACCCAGGGACAAAAGTCAGCAGTTTAGTGGGCAAACATCATGATGAGCCACCTGCAGCTCTCCCAGCTAATACTATCATTACTGGGCAGATACACACTTTATCAACCACCACCCCCACAGACACCATCTGTCCCAACACACATAAACACACATGCAATCATCCCAAAGACAAGCCGTCCCTGCATCTCTTTGGCCAGAAACACAATGCTCACAATCACAATGCTTCAAAGAGAAACACTTAAAAAGAGAGAGAGAAAATCTGTCTTGATTTTATCATCATTACAAACATCACTTTCCTCTCTACCACCCTGTGATTCAGTCTTTCTCGTTTGTTTGCTTCTGTGTCCTCCAACAAGCTAATCTCGTGCATCATAGCAGTTCCCGCAGTCTGGGTGTGCAGCCAGACCCCTCAGATGCATCGCATGTTTAAGTGCCACTTAGCTCCAGCAGGGTGCCACTTCACTAGTTGCACATGTGCTCTATCCACCATGCAATCAGAGTTTTACTTGTCCAGACCCTGAGCGCAGACGGTCCATACAAAGCTCTTCATCAGGAGACAAGATGGAATTCCAACTCCTGAAAATGACCATGCCATGGCCAGGATGGGCCCGTGTGCCCAGAGCAATGCAATAGTCAGTTTCAATTTGTAGCATAATAATGCAGTCGTCTGTGGTGGAGAGGAGCTTCAATGTCATGTGATGTGGCCTTTTTAAACTGCTGTGGTTGTATGTTGTGCATGTGAAATAAAGTATATCATGGTATAGGTATTTTTTATGCAGTTTCTCCTCTGGAAGACAAAGAATACCCACACTCTACAGTCACAATCGCAACTCATTTATGTGCACTTTGACTGACAAAAGGGCCTCACACAAGAAACACTTGTGCGATTAGGTTTGTTTGAATGGAATGTTCATGTGATGTTGTCGCATTCACCAATTTTCTTATATTTACAATTCAGAGGTGGCTTGTCCTGAGAAAAAGAGGAGTCTGCTCCTCTATTTTTTGAGGCAAGAGGGAGATTAAAACATAAAAAAGTAATTAGTTGAAATAAACCATTACCAAATGTCAGTATCAATTTTGAAATATGAAACAAGAGTTATAAAATCAAAACTTTTAAAATTGTGCTTGATAACCCAATTTGCTGTGTAATCATTTAACAACCACCCAATTCAAATATGGGTTTTCACAATGAATTCTCTGAGTTACTGCCCTCTCTGGTGCTTAAGTTTTATAGGGCCATTATACTTGGTGACTTTAACATTAATGTTGACAATCTTTTTAACTCATTTTCCACAGATTTTTTTAAACATTACTAAATCTTTTAACCTTGTGCAGCATATCTCTGGCTTCACGGATAACTGCTGGCACACTCTTGATTTAGTTTTTACATTGAACATGTCTCTTAATTCCCTGAATAAGTTTGATTTTGTCTCTGACCGCAAATGTTTTACCTTTGATACATCCTTACTACTTACTACAGTAACTCAGAGGTATTATCCACTCTTGCATCTTTAATGAGCAGTCCGCAGCCACGTTCTCCAACTACTTTTCTAGTCTGGCCAACTGCCCTCCTCATTTCGCCAATATTAATGACCTAGTTAGATGGTTCAATCAATTGTGTACATCAGCCCTTGACTTTTTTGCTCCATACACTCCCAGGGCTGTCCCAGTTATTAATACACCCCTTTGGATCAATAAGAACATCAGCAAAGACGGCAATATAGGAAAGCTGCACATAGTTGGAAAAAATCTAAACTTGAAGTTCACCATCTCCATATTAAGGAGTTACTGATTAAACTGTGCCAAACCATTAAAGATAAGGTACCTGCTGGCTTGATTAATAGTAATAAACACAACCAAAAGTTTCTGTTTAGTACTTTCCTGGAAAAAGTCACTGCAGACCAACTCCTGAAGTTGGCTGGGAGTCATAACATCTTTGACAAATTTCTATCTGGCTTTTGCAACAAGCATATTACTGAGACTGCATTACTATAGCTGACCAAGAACATTCTTATGCATGCAGGAAAAGGTGAATATTCCATCCTTACTTTACTCAATATAACTGCTGCCTTTGATACCATCGGTCATGCCATGCAAGGTTGCTTAACTGGGTTGGTATTTCTGGTGCAGCTTTAAACTGATTTCAATATTATTTGATTAACAGATATTTTAATGTTTATATTAATAATTATGTGTTCTCCTAAGCTACCCTGCAATGTGGAGTCCCTCAGAGGTAGGTCCTTGGACCAATCCTCCTTACATTATACATGCTTTGGGATGCTTTGGCATTGTCGATGCTGTGCATAATGGAAAGGTAAGAGTTTGTTGGGCAGTTAGAAAAGTGTGCCCTACACTTAAATGCATATTGTAGATTGTTGTAGTGTTCCCTGTGCACAAACTTCTAATGACAATCAAAGAGGAATACCATTGATTTGCAGGTGACTGTTTAATATAGAAATCACTCATTTGAAGCTAATGACAGTATTTCTTCATTTTTCAGCGTTTCCCATTGTGATGGGCTGCTTTGATGGCACACAAATCCCAATCACTCCCCCTTCAGTAAATTAAAGTGTATGTGTGCATACATCACATTATCCCCCTGGCAGTCTGTTGACCCCTTACCCTGACCCTGAACCTGGCCTACAGCAGCGTTACAATATGGCCCACTGTAGGACTAGAGCCAGGTTTGAGATGACAATCAGCATGCTCAAAGCTCAGTTCCAGTGCCTGTGTAGACTCAGGTCAGATCACCCCAGAAAGAGCATTCGACATTATTGTGGCATGTGTTGATCTCCATAATATTGCAGCCATTAGAGGAAAACAACATCCTATCCACCCTGCAGGTGTCCAGGATGGAAGAGCTGTCAGAGACATATAATCTGCCAGATTCACTTCTTTTGATTGATTGAATGGTGTGATTAACCCACCATTTCCTAGCAGTCAAATCAAACATATTTCATGTTATTATGTCTTCTTTGTTCTGTATAAATACAAGAAGTTTATGTTGTTCCAACCATTAACACCCATCTGTGGCCATGAACCCACCTCTAATTGGTGTTACAGTAATTTAATTTTAAGGTCTGCCTTTCTCATTTGTTACCCCACACAGTATGATGATATTAGATTGTACAGTTATATATGTCAATTCATCCTGACTCTGGGCGTACACTGGGCATTTTTTCTGAGTTAAGTTGTGAGGTGAATGGACCCTTTTCTTAATAATGGTCTGTCATACTCTGTTAGAAAACTCGCATGTGCTTGTTCAAGTTACTATAATCAAGATGTACTGGAACAACTCTGGTGACTTCTATGAGTTCCCCTCTGAATTGCCAGCGGATGAGTTAACCCCCAGGGATGCCTTCAGCCACTGCCCATGGTTCTGGGTCAAAACTAAAACTGCATTGTTTAAAAGTATCCACTGAATGTGGTTTTATTTGTTTCATATGTTAAACATGCCAAAAACCAGTGAGGTTAAAATCAAAGAAAAATATGCCTCACCACAACTGTTTTTGTATTTCATTTTCTGCTGCCTCCAAGTGTGCTTTGTGCCCCTGGGATTGTACCTGAATGAATACAACAATATTTACAGTAACATCCCAACATTTTTTCATCTATTATGTTAAAAGAAATCCAAGTCTGATAAATAAATGAATAGACCACGCTTAATGTAGCTTTGCACTACAAACTTATGCATTGACTTGGGCAGAAATTCCCTCCCATGCCAATTCTCTTTCTTTTGCTTCTGTAGCTGTGTTACTTTTTCCCCCAGAAAAAATATGTTCATACTCCTCATACTCGTACATAAGAATTTCTAACTCCACAGGGGTGGAGTAGGAGGAACTTTTTTATCTTTGTTGCCATGGTTTTTGTAGTTAAATGTTTATAGTCACCATGCACAAGCTTAGCCCAGAGAGAACATTGATTAAATTAACTCTTATCACCTGTTTTGGAAGTGAAAATGATCTCAAGTTAAGGGTTATAGAATTAAACGTGTCCACAAGCAGACTGGAACAGGTAGCTTTATATATAGCAATTTGGTGGTGTTGATTTTGCTAATGCTCAAATTTAGGGAACTGAACAGGTGGCATTCATCAAGTTGAAACAAGGAAGTTAAGAGGGTTTGTTGAATCCGAATAGTCTGAATTGTCTGAATTGTTAAATTGTTCTTATGAGACCCAGTGTTTCAAACACACTTGGTATTCTTCACTGAAAGGTGAGGATTTGTATATATATATATATATAGGTCATTTGTGATGAATCATCAGATTAACTCCATGTGAAGGCTACATTTGAGCCTAGTCTTCAACTTGGGGATCGCCCATTGGTCCAAAGGCCCATTATTATGAACACTAGATGGTCAGACTAATGGGCTGAAAGCCTATTAGTCCGATGGCCTGTTTTCCCAAAAAACAGGGGAGGGAGGGCATTAGGGTACCTGTGTTGCCTTCTGCTCTGTATTTTGATGGGTTAGTGTTAGGGTTAGTTAATCTGTTAAGGTTAGGGTTAGGGTTACTTAATCTGATTAATTATTGGACTAAAAAGCAAGCATTTTAAAAATAATATCTTCATATTTGCATATCAAAATACACTTAGATATTAAGTACAAAGAACTCCAGGGAGTCTGTGTATTTTCAGAGCCATGGGCCTTAGGAGCAGTGGGCTTTTGTTTTCAGGTAATGGGCCATCGGACTAATTGGCTTTTGGTCCAATGGGAAGTTTTTCAAACTACTGGGGTTTCTTAATAATGGGTCATTGGACCAATGACATGGCACCCTTCAACTCTTAGAAGTGGTTGCACAATTCCCATATAATTATAGTCTTTTGTTCTTTCCCTCCCCTACAACCCGTGCCATAGAAATCAATAAGATCTTGGCTGATAAATGCATTTATGGGTTATTTGATCCACTTTGCAGATTATAGATTTCATGTCAAACAATGGTTTGTCCATTACTAGTCTCTCTGACCCATGGTCACAGTGAGCAAAATCAGTCCAGGCTAAAATCTGTGGTTCAATAAAAGAGAGAAAAAAAGGAGAAAGGAAACATGGGGAAGGTGAAAAAATACTCCATGAAAAGAGAGTAAAAATCCCCCAACTATCAGGCAAATAAAGGTAATTGCAGGTGATCAATACATAGCGATTTGGAGTGCTAATTCAAATGCAAATATCAGCGTCAGATGTCATGGCTCAGTGTGTGTGCCCAGGAACCGAGGAGAAAAATAACCTGAGTGAGAGAGAGAAGACATAAAAATGTGGCATTGGAAAAACAAGAGGTCTGACCACCAGGGTAATTAGTCAAACAGACCTTTCTTCTCATCAAAGAGGTCCAGCGGCCATGACTCTGCTGCCACATTATCAGCCTCCCCTTTGTCCTCAGAGGTAAACAAGCAAACTAAGGCCAGACAACATCAAAACTAAACTGCAGAAATCCCTGCCTCCAACGAAAGGAGAGCCAGAGGGTGGTTTTTTCTCTATCAGGTATGTGAGTAGGGAAATTTAGAAGCAAACAACAAATTAAAGTGCATAGAATGGCTGCCATGGTGATAGTACTTTCTGTTTGCATTCAGTGTGTCTAAATGGATTTGGTATCCTCTTTTGGAGGTTTAACATTTTCCACACATGATCTAAAGAGCGATGATATTCTAAATGCATGTTACTGTAAATCGTGTTCGATTTCCAGTCAAAGGACAGGTTCAATATCAATGGCCTTGAGGAATAATCAAGGCACAGAAGGAGTGTTTATGATAAGACACTTCATCGCGCCACATCCTTTCAAGGCTTACTTGATGCTGACCCTCTTTTCCCCAGTTTAGCCTCAACGAATGTCGCACTCTACACTTCAAACACAAACCCACTGAATGAACACTTCAGAGAGGGCGCCTTGTGTACACTCTTGAAGGTCAACAAGGTTGTGGCAGACAGTGCAGACTTGAGGTGAGATTTTCTCTTTTACAGATGACAGTTGAGGTGGAAATCACACAGGGGGTCTCTGAAATTTTTACCTTTGATTAAGGATCCAGAGGGTTCAACTCAAGAATATTTCTTCTTTTAGATATTCAGTCCTTTTTGTACTATGGTCAAATACATTTTTTTTACCTTGTGTTATCTGATATTTGAATGTTGATGAAAACTGTAAACCCGCAAGCAAAAACTTCAGTTACAGTAAACATTAAAGATATTCAAAAGATATATTAAAACTGACATTAAACAGCTTAAAGGGATTGTTCTGGAAAATCTGCTTAAATTCACTTTCATGTCGAGAGTTTGATGACAAGTTTGATACCACTTATGTCTGTATGTTAGCTATGTAGCTAGAGCTAACACCATTAGCTTAGAAATTTGTCGGGCACAAAACCACTTGTAAAAAAGTTCTACACTTTAGGTCTGTATGAAAACAAAGATAAAATATGTTAATTGGTGAATGTTAGAGGTTCTGTTGGGTGTAGACAGAACCATCTTAGCTTAGGCTAAATACATTTTACTATACAAAGCTGAGAGTGGTATTGATCTTCTCATCCATCTCTTGGCAAAAAAGCATCGCATTTCCCAAATTTCTGTAAGCCTTTTGAAGCAAAGGACAGCAACCAATGAATTAAAAAAAGTGTACAGAAAAGTCTTATAAAGTATCACTGTTTGTCTTTTTTTAAAGATTTCTTCATGAGTTAAATAGGATTTTATGGTCGTAGCCTTACTATCTTAATTTAAAGTACAATGATTTCATTTGCACCAGGCTAAGAAATGATTTAACAGCATAGTATTAATATTTTTGTGCACCACGTGCCATTTAATATGCCTCAGCTTTTGCCCACTTCCTTGTCATCATAACTAGTACTTCTGGGGCTGCTGGCTGCCAGCTTGTTTGCACGTTGGTCATTTTAATACGTTTTGCATTGTCCTCATGCTCTGAATTGAGTACTTCAGCAAGGCTCAATGTGTTCGTCAGTGCTGGTGGAGTGTTCGGGGGCATCTGTAAGCCTGTCAGGGTGTACTCACAGGATTAGCACCAATAAGGCACAAGATGGTGCTGAGACTGGATGTGCAAGCATGTGTACATTTACTCTGTCCTGATGCCACTCCAGCAATGCATGCACCTCAAGCAACTAGGAAATACCAGAACATTTGTTTTTTTTAATCTGCACACTCTCAGGTCCCTCTTTCTATTCTGCTTTTTGTTTGCAGTCAATGACAAACCTGGGCTTTGGGATGCTCTAATCCCTTTATTAGGCTGCAACAGGATTTTACTGTGGTTGTGGAGGAACCTGTCGGTATCAGTGTGTGTGTGTGTGTGTGTGTGTGTGTGTGTGTGTGTGTGTGTGTGTGTGTGTGTGTGTGTGTGTGTGTGTGTGTGTGTGTGTGTGTGTGTGTGTGTGTGTCTGTGTGTGTGTGTGTGTGTGTAGCGCTCACCCACAAACTCTATCTCCAATAAATGAACACTGAACTGAACACAATCGTTCATTAATTTAGGCTTTGAAATTATAAAAGGATTGGTTTAACATTTTTAACATGTCAATTTGTGACATTCAAGATCTGTTTTTTTTTTTTACTTAAGAGAAAGTCAGGCTAGCTATTCCCTGCTTCCAGTCTTTGTGCTACGCTATGCTTACTGCATCGTTGCTCTTGCTTCATACTTACATACATACATTGTGATATTGATCTTCTCATCTACCTCTCATAAAGAAAATTAATTCTCAAAAAAACTGTTTCTCTAAATTGATGTGTCCAATTTATTTATTTATTTTCTTCCCAAATGTTATTTCATCTTGGGCCACTTTATGATCGCATAGAAGGTAGGACTGAAAAATCCCATGAATTGTGAACAAAAACATGAATTATATTGTGAATCTTTCAATAGTACCTTTCTAATTAAGTTCAAAGTACTGTCCTTAAGATATAAAGACACTTGTCACAGCACTTCTCCCATTCCTGGAAACATTACCCATGCTCATCTTTTGGCCAGAGAATCCTGTGTTTCGTGCCACATTTCTTCCATGTTGGCGATTATCCTCTCTTGCAGTCCCAATTGTATTTTCTCCAAGCCCCAGACATACGCTACCATGTGGCAGATTGGATAACTACACCCCACTCCAGTGCTATCGGTGGCTTCCGGGATAATTTTTGGGTCCCCTTTAAAACACTGTACTCGTGTTTGTGCATGTTTTAGCCACCTCACTTCAAATAACATGAAATGAATGGAAACAACATGCAAAATGGTCCAGAAAAATGAAATGTATACATGATTTGTACTCACGGAAAAAACTGCTGTGGTCTTTTAAGGCTCTTCATAATGTCCATCTTTGCACATTTGCCCATCATCTTTACGCACACACAGGCCAAAGACAGAAATGTGTCAAGACCTTGTGGCCACCAGGGGACCAAGCCTGAGACCCCATCTCCATAAATTAACCGGATGACGGGGCACCTAAGCATGCTTGTTAAAATTGTAAATGAATTGAATTGTGGAAGGATAGATAGGAGATGGGTATATGAGAGGGATGGAGCATTAATTGTAGGTGAGGAACACAAAGAAAAGGAGCTGGTAGTAGGACCAGGATGCTGGTAGTGGTTGGTTACACCGATACGCCCACGTGGATCTGTCCAGGGGATTGGGATCAGATACTTCATTTGAGCAAAGCCACGCTACATCAAAGACATTCAAATGAAGTAGTCTTCTGTTGCAAATTAAGCTCCAGGGGTGTGTGTGTGTGTGTGTGTGTGTGTGTGTGTGTGTGTGTGTGTGTGTGTGTGTGTGTGTGTGTGTGTGTGTGTGTGTGTGTGTGTGTGCGTGTGCGTGTGTGTGTGTATCTGTGTGAGTTTCTGTTTGTGTTTGAGAAGGGTGAGAAAGTGACAAAAGAGAAAGATGAAAATCATGGGATGAAGAGGTTGAAAGAAAGGTATGTAGGCCTAAGCTCTTTATCCGTATCTAAAAGAGGCATCTATAAGAAGTGTAATCACTGTAATCTATATGATTTAGAGCAACAGTAAGGAATGCATATGTGAGGAAATATAGCACTTTCATGGTAAATTCTCAGTAAGAAACGTAGAGATTTCACAGTGGAAATGCTTTGATAAAGACATGTTTTCTAACCCTTAGCTGACAAACACTTTCAGTCAGTCATTTTGTATCTTTACACCTAAATGTATCCTTTATTGCTGACCACACCTTAACTGTACATTCATCTTCCTGGGTAAATAAAAGGTAAATAAAAAAATTAAATAAAATCTTGGCTTAAAAGCAATGTGCCTCATCGCAGAAGTAATATGATTTGATTAATTCTTCTATTAATTCTGAATGTGTATTTAACGTTTAACGAGGTGGGATTGGGGAAAGGCTCTATGTGGCTTTCAGTAATTCCCACGTTTCTGCCGCTATCTCTCCCACCACCTCCATAACAGATCAATAAGCTTTTAATTGATCAGATCTGGCTCATGCAAGGAGCCAGTCATGAGGTTTTACCGACAGAGCACAAGGAAGGCAATGCACTCCAGTGTAGAGAGCGTAAAACAGGGGTGTGCCCAGACATTTTAAAGGGAAAAGGTTTGTTTTTTTTATTGTCACCATGCCTCCTCCTGATGTTGGCACACTATACAAAATGTAATGCCTCAGCTTATGTATGCTTGTGTGTGCAAGGGTGAAGCTGTGATTTGATGATATACTGTACATGGAATACACATAAAATAGCCTAATAGTGTCCATTTTAATTAACATTTTAACAGTTTAAAATACACCTATTGTCCATCCATTCACAATTATGTTTATGTGTTACCCTGGACATTTCATAAGCTAATATTGTTTCCAGAACTGTTGTTGTGTTACTTTGTGTTATTAACTTGGTCCCCACCCCCACCATTATTTTTTTTTTTTATTATTATTTTAAATGCTTTGTGTAAATAGGAGAAAACTCACCTGATTTCAGTTTCAGTTTGCTTACTTAAGAAGCGCCCTGGTGGTAGAGTGAGTGGAGTGGTTCAATTTAATTGAATTATTAAATTAATTAGAGAAAATTTAATGAAAAATCAAAGTGAATGGAATCAAAATAAATAATCTTAATAAAAATGTATTTAATTTAAATAAGAAGATTACATTTATTGAAATTAAATTAAATTAAATCATTAAATTAAAGATATATTGACAGTGTCAGATTTTAACACATTGACATGTTGAAGCAAACATAAAAATATTGATGAAATAGGTCAATTAGACAGGTCCTAAGAGCACATTTTTGGTTTGAATAATTCTGAATAATGGCTGAAATATTAAAGTTCAACCCTTCAAACTGCATTTTTCATTAGTCCCTGTGGTGAAGAGTTGTGCAAACCATTATCCTCAGTGTTATTGGATTGTTTCAATTTGTTGATGAGCTGATTGGATCCTTATTAACTCAAGCGCCTAAATATGCTTTTAAAAGTTTATTGTTTACGCTGACCAAACAAGGCTCATTATCTGTAAAAGCTTAATGATAGAGAGCAGGTTTTAGTGACTTAGGGGTCCTCTGGACTTCCTCTAATTTCTCTCAGACATAGGGACCTCTTTTAGCACCACAATGTTTTGTCAATTACTAAAAACCTGGAAGCCATAAAGTTAGGACTGACAGGCCTTACATCACTAGTCAGGGGTTACTTTTAGCCTTAGGATGAGGCTGTATTCACAGGCTCACAAGGCTGTAAAATCGATGATCTTCTCCCTGAAATATTTAGAATAACCATCCAAAATACTGTCACAACCTAACAGTGTCTGTAGGGGGTGAGGGCAGGAAGCCAATTACGAGGCCTTCCAGTGATAGAGAAGAATATGAATCAGCAAAGATTGAAGATGTGATTTTTTTCCTTTCAAGTTACTATTCTTTCATTGAATACACTCATAATGCACACTCTGTTTAATTTTAACAAGTTACACAGGGTTATTTGTATCATTATTGCATTCAAAGACGGAGGCCCTGTGGGAATGGAGCCACTTCAGCCACTGAGTATGCACGTCCCTGGCGTAAAAACTATTCATAAACTTTTATGTGCAACAGGGAGCGACTCTTTGACATAAAAGGAGGAAATTTCACATCTTCTTTACAAAGAATGGTGCTCATGCTGGTCAGTTTGGAGGACGATGGGATTCTTATTTTTATTGGGGTATTATAACTGTCTCATCCGGGAAAATAGGCTATTTCACTATTAAGCACATTGTTCAATGGCCTACTCAGTATCATATCCAAGGGAGGCCTTAAGCAGGGGGTAATCTGCCGAGGTGCTTTTTTGCTGAGTGTGTGGTACAAAGTATGCTTCTACTTTTTTTCAGCTCCATGTTCAAAGCAAAATGTCCACTAAATAGGCCAGTAATCAGTGTTTATGAGTATAACTACGTGACAGAGAGAGAAGCTTAAATTATTTTTGCTATGAATGTTTATTTCCTGCCAAAGATTAAAAATAAATAAGTAAATATAACTGGGTGTGTTTTGACTGGCACCCACCTTGGCTAATATGTTCTAATCCCATGACAAAACAGCGAGGAGTGCACCTTCCTCCTCGTCACATGTGACAAACGTCCAACTGGCCAAGATTTCCCGCGTGGTGATATCTCACGCAGGTAATACCATCCTGTCACAGCTTTACACCTTCAAAGAACCACCACTATCTTGTTTCACCAGAGACAATCGCTGGATTTCAAAGGCTCTGCTGGGACATTTACAGTACACGTGCATGCACAGATACACACATGTGCTAAATCCTCCTTATATTTCTGACTGGAAATTAGAGAGGAATTTTGGGTGCTTGAGGAATGCACCTCTGCGGTTTGGACCTGTAGATAAACCAGCAAAGGAACTAATCTTTTAGTAATTTACACAAAACCTTTTTACCGCCGGCGAGCATCTCCCGGCACGATTAGCAAAAGGATTTATTTTTATATTCACCAGGCTGGGAATTAATATTTAAGTCCCCTTGGTACCAGCATTGTGTCATTTCGAAGCTGATAAGTATATGGATGTGTCTGTGAGATTTCTCTCCACTTGCTGGTGGCACGATGGAGGTAATCTTCCTCTGTCTCCAGTTTAGACACATGAATTTATTGTGCCATTTATGAGTTTTCCAATGAAATGTCCCTTCCTTTTTCTTTTTTTTAAAAGAACCATCAGGATAAGGAAGTGTCTTCACATTTAACTGACCTGTACGGAGGATTTTACTGCCTCTTTGCAGTAAAGGGGAGAGGGAGGGGGCGTCTTGTACCTCTGTAATCTGCTCAAGTAAGCAACATCGTTTTATCAGCAGCTATTTAGTCATGCATTAAAAGTAAACATGAGCCACATTCAAAATACTGAAGAGACGGAAGGTCATAACTGGGTTAGACTACCTGTGTTTACCAAGACAGCACCTTAAGATTGCAAATGTTCTCTGTACTGTTCTCTCTCTCTCCTTGTGTGGTTGTTCTCTGCAGTGGATACAGTTCCCATTGATTGGTGGTGTGTTCCCAGGAATGACAACTTAAAGATCTTTGAAAATGCATCGGCATCTATAGAGAAAAGTGAGAAAACAGTTCAACATCCCCAGAGAGATGTGGGAAAATACAGTGATGAAAATGAGCTTCAAGCCTTGTGTGTTTGTGTATGTATTGATGATGCTGATGGTGTGTATGTTTGTGCCATTATGGTTGCTTTTATGTTGAGTGTGTACTCTAAAAGTGTGTTAATTTACATTTAGCACATCCAGATTGACTTACAATGAGTATAATCAGTAATGTTCTCCATATAGCTACACTACAAGCTTGTTATAAGGGACAATATGCAAGGTTTCCAAATTATTATGTAAAAGAAGCTTTTTTTTCAAATACGTATTTATTCAACTGTTAAATGATCATTCCAGTTCATTACAATTTGGTTCTTATTTTTGTAGGCTATCTTATCTATCACTTATGATAACATTGTTCTCACAAATGTCTCACTGAGATCTGTGAACATGGCAACATCACACCAATGAAGACCAAATGGGTAAGAAAGAGGAGCAGTCATTTGATCAGACATGCTCTAAAAAAGCCAACAGTTTAGCCAGATCATCCAAACCACTTTATCAAGTGCACTCATCGCTAATAATATCTCATTGCAAAGAAAAACTGTGTGCATGATGTACTACAGCAGGGGTCCGCAATTAGGTTCAACCATGAGCCATGGCAGCTGTCATAAATCCCATTAGTAAGTGAGGATTAACAGAATGACAGCAATTCATATCAATACTAATTGGAAAGAAACTTCTCAAAAACATGACTATTCTGTGTTCGACTGCAAGACTACAAATGTAAATTATATCCACACACAATAAACAGTGTTATTGGTGTCAGTAAAAGTGATGTTAAAGGGCTATTTCACCATTACGAGGTGTGTGCCACCATGATGTGACCCACTGGTTTGTGGACTCTCCACTGACTGCCACCATCTTGGATTTTTGGAGCCAGAGGCCATATTTGGATAAGAGGGTGGAGCTCTGGCTTCACTTTTCAGACCCGAAAATATGCACTTGGGCACTATTAATTTTCTTTGTAATGATTTCCCTGTGTCACAAAATTTCAGTTATTAACAGGTTGAGTATACTGTTGTTATTATCTATCTATCCACCGAGTTTACACACAAAGATCAGTTAACTTGTCATGGAGAGTGCTATTCAGCCTGTAACAATATAATATATAATATAATATAACAATTTATGTATAATATAATATAACAATTATATGTCTTCTGTGGTTCTGGATGGAGCTTTCTAAACTCTAAAGAGAAAAATAAACAATCATAATTATCTCAAGATGGGTTTGAGACTTCACATTTGTTGCAGAAAGCCTGCAATATAAATTGAGAATGTGGAGTTTGAAAGATAAGGGTATTTAACAGGCAGTAATGACCTAATGGAAGAGTTGCATTTTGGGAATTGTAGGATGTAGTCTTTATTAAGCTTGCCTCATACAAGGGACTAAAATATCCTAACAACTGTGACTCTGATTTTGGACAATTTCTTTTTTAATCTGTCTCTCACAAGTCCCCCAACTTGATGGAAGTACAATACTACATCACTGTAATAAAAGCAGAACTGTCCTTTAACTCTTCATTTGTTCTCATATTGCAACCTTTATATAGCACAATGGGAGGAGGTACTGTAGAGGGACATAAACCAGACAGCACCAGCTTTTGTTGCAGTGATTCAAGTAGAATCTCATGCTGTACCCCGCCGCGCCAGGGGCAACTCATAAAGTGCTTTAAAATAATAAAGTAATTTAAAGTGGCTATTAAAGTCAATGTCGCTTCAGATTAACACATGCATCTTTGTGTGGGTGTGTGTGTGTGTGTGTGTGTGAGAGAGAGAGAGAGAGAGAGAGAGAGAGAGAGAGAGAGAGGGAGAGAGAGAGAGAGAGAGAGAGAGAGAGAGAGAGAGAGAGAGAGAGAGAGAGAGAGAGAGAGAGAGAAAGAGAGAGTGTCTGTGCGCCTGTGCTTTTAAAATAGACATGACGCTTCATTTATTAAACACAGTCACACTGTTAAGTGATCTGGTGATTAAAAGCATCAACGAGATGAAGTTACATGCACACACAAACAAAAGAACCGTAGAAAAAATGAGAATGTAGCACATTTACCTCCCTATCGCCAATAGGTGGGTGGATTATCAATTTCATCATTTATCATTATTGTTCATCCCTCTGTTTCTTGCTTCTACGCTTAATAAACTGACCTAAAATGTAACCAAACTGACCTGAATTGTACTGATGGAGATGCAGGAAGTGCATCCATTCAGAGGTTAGAAGATATTCTTTGCTGGACATGTTGGCTGATGGCTGCCCACAGAAAGAGGTGCTTAAATTAGACACAAATGCTGCAATATGCCATCCAAGACTTTTAGCAGTCTTCCTCACCGCATCAGATCTGTCTGCTCGTCTTTGCCACACCTCCCTATTTTTGTCTTTTCTTCCTTTAACTTCCTCTTTTCCCTTCTCACCTTTACCTCTTTCCTCAGATGCAGTTTCACCATACAATATTTCAGGCTGCTGTAAATTTGTACAAGTCTCTCCCCCTTTGCTTTCCCCATCTCCTTTTGTCATATCCTTTTACTTATATTCCTACTATCTCCTTCGCATGCCCTTACATCCTTCATTTGAGGCTGTTCCTGATATATGGATCCATTATGTTTACTTGAATTTGACAAACAAATGGGAAACGCGCCGCTTCCCTCCACATATCATCGCGCTCACATCATGGAGTGACACAGAGGAGGAGATAAACACGGCTGCATCTCTGACACCTATATGAACATACGAATTTACAGGCATGAGCATGTTTTCCAGCAGGCGCAATGTGAAAATGTGTGAAAGTGAAGTGTGTGTCTGGCTTTGTATCCATCATGTAACTGAGCCCGAGAAGACAGTGATGGTGAATGTGCGTTTATCTCTACACAGATGTGAAGACAGGAACAGTGGAATTCCACATCTGGCTCAGGCAGTTACACACTCCCACGGGTGCAAGTAACAAGACTAAGAGAGATAGATAGAGAGATAAAATGAGGGAGGGCAATAAAAAATAGTGGTGAAAAAGAAGAGAGGGCAGATGGAAGCATAGTGGATGAGTGTTGATTACTTTTCCATATGTCAGTTTTGTCTGATTTCCTTTGACAAGAAACTGCTTTAAGTGGGTTTCAGAATGACAGGTCGTGTGAGTGAAGAATAAAATGAGAGAAGAAGGGACATTGATGAAAGATTATGCACATATAAATGGAGAAAGACATTTTCAAAGATCTAAAGCACTCAGAGACAGTGAGAGACAATAAATCCAGTGGTTTGACAAAGTGCAATTGAGTTACTAAGTGTAGTATTTTTTTATACATCAATGGGATTTCAGTGATATCATTGTTCATACTTGGAGAGAATTAACATAAACAGACAGCCTTGTTGTTATTGGTAGCCTCTATTTTATTGGCATGTTAGTATATTCAAAGCTAATGTATAGCACAATACATAGTATCTTTAAGTATTCATGTGTCGTGTCAGTTTTTACTTTAGCTTTTTTTTTTTTTTTTAAGAGGATAAGCAGATTGGTAGATTTTGTTTTTGTTTTGTTTGTTTTTTTCATTTTTCCATCTGCTTCTCATACAGTACATCCCCTTTTGCTTTTTGTAGAATTTTTAGCTTAATTTTCTCTGGAGTAACAATGCCCTCCATCATATTATCATATAAATGCTGAATAAAATGTGGATGGCTGCCAGTATTCTCAACAAGGTCCCAGAGATTGTAATGACCTGTTGATATTAAGGCTTCACTTCTCAATATTTTTATAAAAACAATAGACCAAAAAAGAAACTATGGGTAATGAGAAAGTAGACAAACCCACAGAGATTTATGACACAACAGGTTGCTTTCAACAGGTAGCTTTTTACTGTCTTTAAGCTAATTGTTTTGGTTTTGCAGCTCGCAACTTTAGTGTTTTGGTTCACTGCTCTTGTTAACAATTGTTTCAGGCTTCTGTGGAACATTTAGCTGCTAGGAAGCCAGATATTCCCCTCAGGAGTTTACAGACATCAAAACAGAGGTGATCAGGAACACGAATGCTAATGTAAATTAGTGTAAATTGGCAACTGTTTTCTACTGTTTTACATACAGTATTTTTCCAAAAATGTTCAACTATGAATACCCCAGTGTTGCACCTGACTACTCATAGTAGCACCAGCAGTGTGGCCACCACAGCTCCCTGCCTCACATGCAGCAGTTGCAAGCAGCAAATGGGCCCTCACTGTGCTCTGCTCGTTGTGTGCCCAATTTGACAAAAAAAAAAAAACCCTAATCAAACACCTGCCCTCGCTTCCAAAGGTCACAAGCACTTTAATGGGGAACCCCTATACAGCCAGCAGTGGGGAAATGAGGGAAAGTAAATTCCAGCGAGACAGCTTCCTGCCTTTCCCTCTGCTTCATGAGCTGTATTCAGAAGCTTCTTGGGAGGATATAATGATCAAGCCTCATACATGAGTCATACCGCTGAACCCCCCCCCCCCCCTCCACCCACACACACACACACACACACACACACACACACACACACACACACACACACACAAACACACAAACACACAAACACACAAACACACATACGCACACACACACACACACACACACACAAACCCCGCCCTCGCCCCTTTCTTTTAGCAAACAAGTGTTTTGCTTTTCATCTCGTCCAACATTAGGGAATAAAGAAGGCAAGCAAGAGTAGAACAGGATGTGAAAGTAAGGCACTGAGGGGGGCAGGAGGTAGAATTTGAGAAGGTGAATGGGGGGTTAGGAGGAATTCTTCATGATTTGATGTGGCAAAGACAAACAAGTACCCTTCTTTCTTCTTCTTTGCAGGGCTGACATGCCTAAAGTGTGTATACACCCACCCTGAATGTTATCACTCAATGGAATGGGTGTTATCAGTGGTTATCAGCCCCATATATATTGGTTAGAAGGGGCCTGGCACTCTTATTTGTAGGTTTAGAGGGGTATTATCATCCATTGGTAAGGTGGTAACCTTTGACTTAAAGATGCCATCTACTGGCTGTAGTAATTATGAACCGGGGAGGTAATGTAGTTCAGATGCCATTAAAATAATTTGACTTGAAAAGGTGATTTTTCCTTTGTTAAGAAGATGTGCGTTGGGTGAATGGCTAGCTAGTTAGAGACGACCACCATTCGCCTCTGTTGGGATATTTTTACCACAATTTACATTCATAACTGATGGTTGCCACATTTGACCATGTTTCAAGTGACCCTTTTAACCCAAACCTGATCGTATAGCAGCATATTACTTACTGGTAGGTGTCATGGTCCTATTCCAATGGGTTGACTTGTACATACTAGTAGGTGTAACAGACTCCTTCGAACCCATATCTGTGAGGGTGATAACCACTAAAAACGCCCATTCAATCAAGTGATAACATCTGAAACAAGTGGTGTGTATGTGTAGGTGAGTTTCAGGGTGAGTGGCTGATAAGATAAAGAAAAGATAAGATAAGATAAGATAAGATAAGATGTCCTGAGGGAATTGGGCAAAAGTGCTACACAGAGCTGCAGTCAAGTAATAGCACTAGAGCTCAGGTACACACATATACACACACATATATTTGTGTTTAAGTGTGTGTGTGAGATCAAAACCATGCAGGGTTTTAGTGTATGTATGATTCTGTTTTAATCACAGAAGCCATGAAGATGCACAATAAATGCACCAGAGTTGACTCACATCTGTTTTACTGATAATAAAGAACAAGAAATAAGGATTAAGGATTAAGTAGGCTAACAACCACATTCTTTTAGAGACTTAAGATTCCGATTTCAGTTACAGTATGTGATCACATAAATATGGATATCAAAGTCAACAGACTCTCTAGATGTGTTGCCTTTGCATCAATATGATCTATACATTTCCCTGACTTCTGCACACACTGTTCTTGTGGGCATTGCACAGATCCCACGCTGTATCATCACACTGTGTGCTGTACACCTTTCGAAATCTCAAGTGCGTGCTCTCAGTCCTGCTGTGTGTGCGGATGTATTGAGAGATTTTAAATGCACTGTGCTGCCTTCAGGTCGATTGATCCACTCACTTCCTGTAGGCTTCACTTCAATACAGTGCAATAGGAAGAATTCATCGACAGGAATCTAATTACTGCAACCACTGCTTTATCTACTTTTGCAGCCAAGCCCCTTGTGTTTATTTGTACTTTTTAGGTTATTTGTCTCAAATATTTGCTAAATGTATCTGTGGCTCTCTGTCATTAACTTAGGCTAATTGCAGCCCATTAGCTTCACAGGAGACTTGAAAAATTAGAGAGGCGGTTTTTGCATAAAATGTGTTGCTCAGAATCTTAAGTTTTCCTTAAATATATACTGTAAGTAAAGTCAAAGATGAAACATAAATTACAAGAATTAGTGTGCAAACATTTTTTGGTACTTGTGTTTGGTTGGAGGCTCTCATTAAAGATCGGAGAAAAGTCTAACCCTAGGCATTGATTCGTGTATTGAGCCAAGTATAACAATGTAATTAGTGGGAACAGATATAGTAGCATGCAGGTTGTTGTTTATGTTAAATGTGATGAAAGAATCTTTCAGTTCCCAGACCTAGTTTTATTCTGTGCTGCAAATAAAACTGCAGAACTATAAATCAGGATAATGTTGAAGTGTATATATAGAAAAGACATTCTTCATTAAAGTTGCATGCATCTCTAAAGCTGGGCATGTGTTATGTTTGTGTCTGCACAAGTGTTAAGTACACCAACTACATCAGCAGGACATTTTCTCCCTCTGTATCTTCCAGTAACCCTCCCCACCCTCCTGTCAGGAGATTGGACCGCACAAGCTTCACCCACGCCACTTGCCTGGTGTCACTTGTTTTCTCTTCCTCCCCAGTCCCCCCACAACCCACCGTCGCTTTCTCTCTCTATCTCTTTTTCTTTCTTGTTTGTTTTGTTTGTGTCCCTCTCCTCTCTTCCTCCTCTTTTCCAATGAGAACAATTGGTTATGGAACGCATTTTCCTGCGGCATTACTCACAGGCACCAGCCGCCACATGCCATTAGGCTCAGCCGAGGGAGAGGAGCGTTCAACGGCGGCGGTGACGCATCACATGCCTGCCATCTAGTGTTGTGGGGACAGAACTGAATCTACAAAGAGGGAGGGAGAGGGAGAAAGGAGATAGGTGTTCATGAGCTGGGTAGATGGCAAATCTCCATCCAATTTGTTGAAAGCAGAATAGGATGCTTGTTTGTCGAGTTGTTGGGTTTTTTTTTAACTGAATAGATTGGATCTGGCCTCAGTCCATGCTGTAGTCATGTCAGGTTCCAATAAGAAGTACAAGAGTGTAAATTTGTCTATCTTATTTCCAAAAAGCAGTATTCAAATAAGCAGGTATATGTGATCTAGGAATCACTGAGGAAGGTGGCAAGCAGTTCAACACATTGACTTTTTAAGGAAATTAAATGTGGGGATTTCCTACCACAAAACACAGATGATTCAAATCGTCTAAAGGTTCATTAGATTCTGTTTTTATGAAGTGATATCCTCAGAAAGTTTATCAGTATCATTGACAGTCATTACTTTTCTATCAGCTGCGATTTATGACTTTTTAATTTACCTGTCCATCCCATATTGGTACGAAAGCCTCCCACCAGCTGGAATTTGTTATGCTAGTTTGACATTTGCATGTATACAATAATGACTGCTGTGTGTCAGACTACACTCAGCTCACAGTGAATGAGCCCAAAGTAATAACACAAACTGCTGCTGTCCTGTTTTCAGTAGGTTGACATGTAGGTATATTACTCTTGTGCATGGTCACTCCCTAATCAGTGATGTCACAGCAGGTGATGTGAGAAATATGCTGTGCCCTTATTCAATAATTCATACTATTGTATGTGTTAGTATACTGTTTTTGTCGATAGCGTACAAACAAATAAATGATACACATGATGCATGTCCATGTATGAATATATAATGTCACTGATAATTCAATTTTACATCTTTTTTGGGAGGTTTTAATAGTTATATTTTCAGCAGTGCTCACACAGCTGTTAACTATCATTCACAATATGTTTCAGCTGTGAGTAGCTCCTCCAGTTCCTTTGTGCAATGCATTTGGAGATAATAGTGTCCATCAACAGCACAGTTAAAAGTTTAAAACTTGTCAGTTTTCCAATATGAACACCCAACATACTCAAAACCTGCTTAGTATGAACTCGCCAGATGAAAAGGCAATATTCTTACTGACTTAAAGGAGGTTGTTTTTTTAAAGCGATGTGAGGAAGGTGAAAAGCAATATCAGAACCCATTGGCTATCATGTGACACTGATTTAGCCAGTGTTTCATGGATTCTGGTACAGTAACAATACACCAAATATCTGGGCCAAGACTACCTCTTCTGTTTGCCAGTCATTGTTTACAGTCTGATTAGCAAATTGCAAGCACATTGAAATCAATTTGTTTCTTTTATTACACAAGTTGAGCGTTTCTCCACAAAATACACAAACAGAAATACTTTTTTTTAGGTATTTTAGGTCCAGGCGACATTTCAGCTAATGCATTCCACCTTTTTCACTTCTCACACAGACTGTTTATGAAAAACCAGAAATGGAAACCAGAACTCTTCCGATACTAAAATCTTGTCCCTTAACTTCAGATTCTGCTTTTAAATACACATATATGTTTATAGAGATTAGGTGTAAAGTCACAAAGACCATGATTTACACTGACAGAGGGGGTGATTTCTCACTCAGTGATTGGAGTGCAGATCAATGCTGACACTTACATGCACTCACATGCCAAAGAATATATGGAAGCTACAGTATATAGACCGTTTTCATGGAACACATTTTCACATCTCAAAGTGGGAAATGTACAGGTGTAAATAATAAAATCAATGACGGCTGAATTCAATGATGGCTCACTGTCACAGCTTATTTGGACACTTGAACACAACAGAACCATCTTTAATGATGTAAGTAACACCTGTGCTTTTCCTGCTGTGACAAGTCTGCTGTGGTTTTTGGCCAATTGAAACAATAATTAATTAGTTCATTTTTCATTTTCATTTGTTATTCATTAATGAGATTACATTCCATCTGGTGAGTTTCCAACATTTTTCCTTGTCAATATCTTTCGTTTCATTCTTTGAGAGAACCAATTTCAGCTGGAAGCTATTGCTGTGAGGACATGTCTGTGTTGCAAAGACATTTTGGTTGGTCCGCACAACTTCAAGGAGGAATTTGAAGGTTAAGACTTGGTTTTAAGGTTAGACTAGTCTTTAGGTTCAGTTAAATGTCGGGTTTAGGCATTTAGTTGTGATGGTTAAGGTTAGGTTGAGGGGCTAGGGAATGCATTATGTCAATGAGTGTCCTCGCAAGTATATAAAGACAAGAAGTGTGTGTGTGTGTGTGTGTGTGTGTGTGTGTGTGTGTGTGTGTGTGTGTGTGTGTGTGTGTGTGTGTGTGTGTGTGTGTGTGTGTGTGTTTAAGTGATTTCATGTGATTCAGATCTTATTCACCCATATGTAGAGCAAACCTCAATCTACCTACATTGTTTTCTACCTCTGAAATGTGCAGTTATTTGTGAATATGCAGAGATCAAAACAGAAAGATCTGTATAGTTGAGTTACTACCACGCCAACCCTCCTCCTCCTACTCCTCCTCCTCCTCCCATTGCTGGATTCAAATCACAACAATTAGCGTTTGTGTGTTAAATCAAAGACGAAAAGCTGGACAGGAAAACAGGGGTGAGCCAAACAGACAGAAGAAAATGGGGTTAATATGAGAGGATAAAGAGGTACTGCACCCCTTTGAGGAACAGCAGGGCATTGGAGGAGGAGGGGGGTGCAGACTTTTTAACCCCTTTTCTCGTTAATCTGATGGGAAGAACAATCCCCGAGTAAGGCAGCCAGCAGACAGTGGGGGTAAGCTCCCTTTACTGTATGTCCCTCTTGTTTGGCTATATCTCTTCCCCTCCCTCCCATCTCCCTTCTATCCTCCTCCCTCTATCTGTTTCTCTTTCTTTCCCTTTCTCCTCTCTTTCCATCTCTCCTCCTGCTCCTGCCGTCTCCTCTGATAAATCTCTCACCCACTGCTTTTTCGCCCTCCTCTGTCTCTCCCCATCTCTCTTCTTCCCCTCTCTCGGCCCGACGCTGTATCTATTGCTTCATCTCCTTCCCTCCTTTCACTCCGGTTTTGTTTCATCTCTTCCTCTCCCTCTCTCCCTCTCCTCCGTTTGACATCCTCGTGCCTTCGCTCACTTCCTCCTTTTCCTCCCTTTCTAGCTCAGTCTCCGCCCGCAGGACTATTCAATAGATTAAGTTCAGCGGTGGCGGCAGTGTTGCTGATTCAGCCGTATTCTTTCAAATGACCCAAATCCTCACTCTGGAGAAACCTCATACGCACACTGATTGCATTTTTCTCTCTCTGTCTGTCTCCTTCTTTTCATGCGTACACAGACATAGACAGATACACACTTCTTATTGATCTCTGAGAGTTAGCCTGTTCCTCTTTTCTTTTTTTCCCCTTTTTTTTTTTGGACGACCTTCATTCTCTTTCTAAGTCTAATGTGTGTGTGCTCATGTGTGTTTGCTCCATCTGCAGTAGGTATATCAATATCGGTAGCAAACCTGCAGGCTTATTTCAGGACTATTTTTCCTCGGCGTCTACAATCTTCTTTGTTTCTCCTGATCACAGTCAAGCTGGGATGGCATGCTCATGAAGATAAGGCCGTATTTTCCACGTTTTTTTTTTTCTCCCCCTCTTCAGCCGCAAACGTCAAAGCTTCTCAATAGAGGAACATCTTCACAGTGACGTCTGCAAATGAGTTTTGAAGACCACGCATTGAATGTCACTCGCAAATTGACGCCCTGACTGCATACATTTTCCCTCTCTTTGATACACCCCATATTTAGCTTTTGTTCTGTCAGGAACATGGCACTTTTATTGGCAAGACTTGAAAAGAAACAACAAACTAAATCAGAATTTGCATACGTTATTCCCATGACGTTAGACAGCCCGATGTAGGATGTAAGTACAAGCAAGTTTTCCACAAAGTTTGAGACAAGGTGTCATCAACAAATTCTACTTCTGCCCCACCAATAATAAATGAGCAGGATTGTCCTGGTCCTTAAATTTTATGGTTACGAAGCGTATCACATTATCACGTGAATTCAAAATTAAGCTGATTTACTCTTCTTTGCTGGGTTTATTTTGTAAGATTGTAATAGTTTTGTAGCACAGCAGCACAGATCATTTATCAAACTACAATGGGAAACCAACTAATGATGTGGAAAATGAAAAACACACAAGGCAAGAATGCCAATATTAGAAAATTCTGCAAAACATGGAATACATTCGGTAAAACATAATTAACATCCAATGATAACGTGTTATAAATTATCTTTGTATGGCAACTTTGGTTAAGGTAAAACAAAGATTGTGGTTAGGCAACTAAAAACACTTAAAGGGGCACGTTGCATAATTTACAGTTCAAAAAAACGTATTTATATTATACTGATGTTTTATGCAGCCCCTCACTTTTACCTCTGTCTGTGAGCAGTTTTATATATGTTCACCTCAAGTTTTTTTTAAACTTTGACCATAGACATCCGACAGCACAACATGTCCCCTTTAAGGTTAGGGAAAGATCATGTTTACGGTTAATATAAATGCAAACTCTAATTGCAGGCTTCAAACTCAATGCAACATAGGACACACAATGTCTTGTATTTGTGCTGAATTTTTCCACCGTACATAAATCATGAAGTGCAGAATTGTCCAATATAAGATCTGAAAAATAAAGAAAATGTCAAAATGTTCTGGTTGAATTTAACTGTTCTCTTTGACAGAATTTGCTGTTTCTATTATCAGACAACTATAAAATTCCTTCTGGCGACCAAGTCAAGCAGAGATTTTCATCAAATTGCTATATTGTGCTCACTGGGTTAAACTGGCTATATTTTCAAATGAGTGTTCACAACGAGTCATACTTCCAGTAAAGCTTTTCGTGTTCATACCGTAGTCATCAGCTTTACCAAATATATCCACTATCGCACTGCTTTTGAAATATGCCAGTTACGGTAAATGGGCTGGGACTTGACAACAAGCTAAGGGGAAAAGATACATTTCCAAATTTAGCCAGTTTACTGCCTGAAAAGCACTTACACATCCCACACCAATTATTGTCAAGTTGAACAAAGCACTTAAGCCACAGTTGCTCAAGTGGTTCCCGACTGCGACCAACCAAAATCTGTGATTGTAGTGCAGCACTTAAAGCTGTTTTCACACTTTAGCCAATTACATGTGTCTGAACTCAAGGTCATGTCAATATTAATGTCAGTGCATGTCAAATCAGCTGTTATACTTCATTGACATAAATTAGGTAAAAATGGATCATGTTGGAAAAAACTCCCAAAAACACATCTGACAGTAACTTTGTGAAAATATGCATATAAGTACTCCATACACTCGTTTAATGTTCATCAGTTTTAGTACTTATTTTAGTATGTCGGGGCTTTCTGGATATTTTATTTCAGTAAACTTTCAATAAGAGCTAAGCCACGATAATCGTGTGGTGAAAATCTGATATCGTAGCAGCCTTACTTTCATTATAAACTAGTCTGGCCTGGAAAAGAGCGTACAGGGTGTGAGAACACACTAATGCTTTGCAGGGCTGTGGTGAAATGGAGCATGAGTGATTGGCATATTCGCTGTGTTTGAAAATGAACATACATATCTTCCATATCAAAGTAAACCTCAGGACAAGAAATAAACCTAATTTCTGAGCACTTCATGCTCTCATATGATTTCCATTGCCAAAAGGACATGAACAACGTAACCCTCCTGGTTCCACATTAAATAGCAGTAGGATGAGCCGGGGCTGCTGCTACGTTTGACCCCCCCAGAACAGCTATTTCTCCTTCTCTTTGAACAAGACTTCAAATCACCACCTGCCCATTCATTCTCTAAGATGTAATGTAAATTATCTATGTACATTTGACTTCCTGTGTCTATAAGCCGACTCTGTGACTCAGCGAGCCCAGCATGGTGCTGACTCTCAGGTCCAGTTGATGCTGTTTGATATCGGAGACGTGCGCTACATGGCTGCTCACAGCAGGGTTGTCTGGCAGGAAAACAAAACCTAACAAAGTCTGACCGTTACACATGCATGCATGCGGGAACATTTGCAACGACATGCAGTTAAAAAAAAAGAAGAAGCAGTGCATGCTTAAATGAACATGCCAATACGCAAGCACATGGGTGTCTTTGTGTCCCAGTTTTTGCTTGATTCTGGGTCTTTTATTGACATTTTGATTGGCCAGGGGGGCCCCCTGTGTCGACACCATGCTCCATAGGAAAGGAGAAGTTGCCTGTTATGTGGCACAACACTCAAAAAATAAAACAATGTTTGTTTAAGATCTTCAACTTTTTCCCAACAGTCCATTCAGATCTTTTTTTTTCTTTTTTTGTTGCTCAGGTAGCTCGGAACAAATCAGATGGAAGTTTTTTTCCCCTCACCATATAAATGTCGTTTTTCCTCCTGTGTGATATACTATCTGGGATATTACCAACCGTGTAGGTGTTAAAATGGAGAGGGATATAAAAGAGAGAGCGACAATGAAAAAGGCGAGAACGAGAGTGAGGAGGAGACAGATGAGGAGTCTGTGAAAGTGGCAGAGGGGCGCGGGAAGCTTGGGTGAAAAATATGAAGGCGTCGGCTGCCCCAAATTCAATCATGAAAACGTTGAGGAACATTCTCAGGCTTTTTGATCAATTAATCTAGCAGATGGCACGAGCGCAATCAAGAGAGATAATGCTGAGTGAGTGAGCAGGAGAGAGGAAAGAAGCAGGTGGAAGGTGTGAAAGTTGCTCCTTTTATGTGAAGGCTGATTCTTTACTGCTGATAATACAGAAAGAAAAGTGCCATGAGAAAGACAGTTAAATGCATTGTGTGTGTGCTTCATGTGAATATCACACTATACATTTATTGTTCTTGTAGCACATGCCCTTGTGTTTTATGTTTGTGTGGCTCTTCTGCAGCAGACTGCAAGCTGAGGGGCTTAGCGCATGGCCACAGATAGAGGGTTAACATCCAGTGATAATCAAAGGAAGACAAAGCTAAAATCCGTCTCTCTTGCAGAAGCTACCTGCTGGGAAGAGCCTGCCCTTCCCTCCCTCTCCTTCACTCTGCTCTGAGCCACTGTCTGCTATGTAAATTTCAGTCGTGGCTGTTTTATATTCTCATTTGAGTGGGCTAAAGAGGCCCTTAAAACAGAGAATGCGGACAAGACAGATGAAGGCAGTGATGGAGGAGTAAGGACGGAGAGCGGCACACCTGAAATGTAGCTGCGCCTTCACCTGCCACAGCCAGAGTGGAGGCTGACGTATTGAGAGTGTAGGAAACAGCTCAGACATTTACCTCTCTCATTTGTCTTTCAACACTTAACTTTTTACCAGACATCTTGGGTGAAGAGCAGAACTAATCAGGGTCAGGCTGACTGCAGGTTCACCTAAATTTAAACCCCGTGAATAAGTAGAGACAAAGTAGAGACAAAATCAAAACAAAAACAAAGGCAAAAGGTGCTGCCATGTTCTGGATTAACCACAGGCTGTTTTATCTCCGAAATAAATTGCCTTGTAGACAAAAGAACTAATTCACGCGGTTAGAAAACAAGAAGGACTCAAAGAGGAGCATACTCACTGCGCGTCAGCTCTCTCTCCCGCCAACGCAGCGTCTCTAATCGATGAATATTGAGTGGCTCCCGCCACCAGCATTTTAAAGGGAGGGAGCACTCACCATCGTTCATATCTCATATTGATATTTTCATGCCCTATTTTCTCTCTCTACTCTTCCTTCCTTCATGCTCCTGAAGCCTCAGTCAGTAGCGTCGAAAGTTTCTCAGCTCTAATAACTGTGTTCTAACTTTTCAGCTCTAATGACTGTAGGTGTTTTGCTCAGCTGATTTTTTTTTTTCTTCGCTGTGCTTTTTTTTTTTTTTTTTTTTATCATAGTGAAAGTGTTACAGAGGGCCATGTTCCTTACTGTTACTTATGTTTTCTTGATTTCTCTTTCTTCGTGTTTGACATGCATAACTCACTGCCGCAACAAGCTCAGAGTGTGACGACGTAGGCTTGTTTCTGAGGTTTCTGAGGAAAAAAATGAAGGCGTACCGGCTGCAATTAGATGACACACATTTACACATATGGGCGTGTTTTAAACACACATCCAGACCATGCACACACACACAAACCTGCACCACTGAGCTGAACCAGATAGAGCATGTACCACTGGTTAATAGCCCAATTTATTCTGAGAATATTACTTATTAATTTGCATAATGATTCAGATGATTCAGACATTTGTTAGAGGCGGAGTGCCATGATTGATGGAAATTTAATTATGACACCTCTTAGTTATTAAACGGTAATCAGGCTAAGCCACTTATCTTTAATACTTACCTTTAGCACACAAAGGCTGGAGGAAATTAATGGCAGTCACCGTTCTCAAACTGAAATCCTTTCTTCCTCTTACCTTATCACGCCTTCAACAGCACGCTGGTTTCAAATTTGGCCACAACACCAATGATTCGTGCTAATCAAAGACAAGGCAGGAAACTTTCCTCTCTCATGAATTTTTTGGCATTTAACTGTTGCATTTGTGTGTTTATTTGAAAAGGGAAGTAAGTCAACAAACCACTTTTGGGGTTTTTTTTATCCACAGTGAGAGATCAGTGAGGAAAATGCAATTATAAATGTAGGAAAAAGGTTCAAGATCCTGAGCTCCACTGTTTTTTAACCTATTCTATAATATTGAGGAGATCTGTTGACAAAATCTATTTAAAATGGAGACATGCTGCTGTGTACTTTGGGTTGTTTAAGAGGAGGAGTAAGCTCCCACCAGAACATAAATTGGTTTGACAAATCACAGTTCAGCCAGGGAGGCATTTATCTGCCCCTGCGCTGCTAAACATGTTGGTTGTGATATGGATACCACATCAGGAATTCAGAATGTGAATGAAACGGTGGCAGCTTTGAGCACTGAACTGAAAGTAATTATGCAGCGATACCGTTGAAAATGTCACATATCTCCCTGTTTACATTCATTCGGGGAGTTTTTGTGAAAGGGCTGTCGTTTGCAAGGAGTGAAAAAAAGCGGCAGTCCTGAAGCACAATAGGAAGGAGCAGACCTTTATGCAGCAGAATGAGTCGTGCTGAGAGCTTTCTGTTCCGGTGACAGGAAGGTCTTACAGTGCATTTACTCTGCTGATCCCAACTTTTCCAATTCTTTTCCTAATTCTACCCTTTGCCATTTCTTGACACTATTTCACAGGGTGCCTCTGACAGTCAGTGAGTAGGAGTTTCCCCTTTGAAAAAGGAAACTTATAGACCTTTGTGGCAGTATTTCTTGCAATAGTTTGCCTTCTGCCTGGCTCCTGTTTCTTATTTCTAAATGTTTTTTCGGTGTCAACCAACGAGTAGTTTGTATGTGAAAGCATAGCAACTGTAGAGGCTAGAGGATACATGTGCATGCCTCGAAGACGTTGTTCCTGGATGACCATAACAACACCTGAAAGAAAGTCCAGTCAACACTTAAACCCTTGCTCTATATCACTGCGCAAAGGTATATTAAACGGCAGGTAACCATAGCAACAACTCTTCTGCTCCATGTCATGCTACCAGTTAACTGTCACTGATGAAATTGACCTAACCCTGGTTTATACTGACAGCTTTAAAGTGTCTTTTATTTGACTCTAGTAAAAGTGATGCAATCTGAACCGTATACCAAATATCAAACTCCTCTGCAGAATTTGTCATTGCCTCCACTTCAGTGCTGAAAAGTTAAAGTGTTCGACTTGTCTCGGTATAATTGAGTACATACTTCTAAATCTATTGACTATTTCAAGGTGTCCAGTTCTGGGTGTTGCGCACCTCTCCACCCTAACCCTAACCTCTAACCCTGCTCCTGGAGAGCTACTGCCCTGCATGTTTTAGGTATCTCCTCACTCTAACACACCTGATTCTAATAATCAACTCGTTATCAAGCCCTTTGACGAGCCTCAGCTGCTTGATAACGAGTTAGAGTGAGGAGATACCTAAAACATGCAGGGCAGTAGCTCTCCAGGAGCAGGGTTGGAGACCACTGCTCTAACCCTAAGCCTAGCCCTAACCACCGCAGTAAATAAAGAAAATTACCAACTTATATTTGTATGATGACAAAATAAGAAATGACCTGGATAAAATAGACATTGTATCAACCAAGCTACACCATCTGCAGTATCTCCAAAATACGCAAGCAGCAAAGTTTCCACAGGCTAACAAGCACTGAGTCTACTGTCTACAGTTTAACAAGCTTACAGGCTAACAAACACTGTCTGACTCTGGCACATGAACGGATCTGGCGAGCTCCCCTGTCTTCGGCATTCGTCAGCACAGGGACAGCAGATCAGCATGTACGGGAAGTGTTGAGGGCACGTTGTGGTTGCAGTGTCCCTCTGGAAGTACAGACAACTATCACTGAAATTGATGTAAAATGTGTTGATTTTCAGGCACATTCTGAAGCTTTTTTGCCCTATGATTTCTGAGTAGATTAATGGACCACCACAGATAAGCAGTAAGTGGGTACGGTGAATGATATCAATATGTTTCTCATGTATGTGTATCAACATTTATTATCTTTACCTCCTTCTCAACTCTCCTGCACATTTGGCTTTCTCTTTTGGCTTTGTCCTGCTGGATGTTCTTGACTATTACAAACCATATCTTGAAACTTCTCGAAGAAGCACAGTGAATATTTTATTTTTCACCTCCCTCTGTAATGTTAATCCTTTGCAAATGGGGCTTTAGAGTTATTTTCATACATCAGCACCATTCGTTATGGAAGCCCATAGGAGACTTTATTCAAATGATAATGTAAATTTGAGAATAAAAATGTAATTCCGTAATGGCAATTATAATTTTCCATATATGTGTTATTTGAGTAGGAATGGAAATGAAAATGCAATAATCCAATTTGTATTTTCATTTTTACAGTTAGATGGTCAATTTATGACTAAATTAAAATGGAAAAGCTCTTTGACATTGAATTCTTAAAGTTGTACTCTGATGTACAGTGGAAAATGGAAAAAAAATATATTTCTTTTATTTAATACTTAATATCATTGAACACCCACAGTAGTGAAAATGGAAATGCAAATTAGATTATATTTTCATTTTTACTCATTTTAATAAAACATGCATACGTGGGAAAATCTAATAGAATTACATTTTCACGTTCAAGTTAAGATTATCATATTAATAAAGTCCCCTATGGGCTTCCATACTCTGCTGTGTACTTTCACTGACAACTTGGTATTGGATCAACTCCAAATTTAGTTTTATTGCCCACCCCATAAAGCATCTGCATGTTGTTCAAAAGGGAGGAGCAGCACCTTTACAAGTTGTGTTTACAAGCCACGGACAGCCAAATTCATGTTCATGTATGTGGCACTTTATCACAAGCAGATTACTTTACAAGACTAACCACACACACAAACACACACTCAGAACAAATACAGTCAGCCATGCAAACCCTAATACAGACGGTGTGGAGATGCAGTAACCAGAAGGCAGAAACGGTAGGTATTCCACATTATTGCTGTCTGAGCTGAGGTGGCAGTAGAAACTGTAAAATCCCCTGCCAGGAAGTGAAAATAGATAAATTGTAAGTTTGGATTTTAGGGCTTCCACAGAATTTGCTTCCCTAATCACACAAGGGAGAGTCGATTTCAAAGATGGAGAGCCTGGCAGGAAAACACTCTGCTGCCTGCTGATTTCTTCTTGTATCATTCAGGTAACCAGCAGACTGCAATCTGAGGGCACACAAGGATACAAAAGAAACAATGAGGTCAGAAAATGATGATGGTGTAAGCCCATGTAATGACTTCTGTGTTACAGAAGCACTTTAAAGTCACATGTAGTTTAAATTGTAGGCTTCAGCCTGTGTGTTATGTGTTTGAACCATGTTAAAATCCTTAAATGGCGCCTGCTCCATCTCCCTTATTAAAGATTCCAAAATCTTCTGCACACAAGATGTCTCCTACTTCACTGTAAAGTCAATTCTCAGTGTTTGTGCACTGGAGGCTGCAAGTTTCCACGTTATACTTGTGCAAGTTAAATATTGGATCAAGATTAGTTTCCCAGCCAGTTGTTATTTAATACATTTTTCACACTCCACACATACACTGTAGGAACAAAAAACAACAACATATTTCTGAGTGGAGGGGGACTAACAAAGATTGTAAATGTTTAATGTAATAGTGAACTAAGAGGATTAGCTAGTGTTAGCATAGGGTCGGAGTTTTAACTGTAACATTCAAAAGTTGGTCAAGTTGTCAAGTTTTGTGAATAACACCTAGTATTTAAATGTTTTCATTAGGTTCTGACTTGATACTTAAAGAACATTGACTACAAGTCTGAGTTGTATTCTCTTAATTGTTGACATGATTATGGATCATGCTAACTGAGACTCAGGAAGTGGAAACTCTTTATAACTTTTATGTAACCTAACAAGTTCCTATCTGTCACACTGGCTTGTTGTAGTCGGTTAGTTTAGTTAGCCAGCAAGTCGCCACTGAAAGTTCAGTTGATGCAGTAAAACTACAATAGCTAAACAAGGAGCGCTAATAAATGTGGGTTTTTTTGGCACATTTATGCAGCGTTATACCTGAATTTGTCTTTTAATATGCAAAAGGTTATTTCTGTATTATTGTCATGTGTGGGAAAAGCATATTTCCCCCTGTTTTTACACAAGTAAACTGGACTAGACCTGAGAAAACAAATTATTTTGCAAAGTCTTTTCAGGATTTATTTTCTATCAAATAAACAAACAAAGCCCAAATGTCTTCCTAGGTCCTTTTCTCCCCTGGTATTTCCTTAATGTTCCTCATTCTTTTTTCCTAATTTTCTGTGAGAATCTTGTTTCTCTCCTCAGACACCCAAAAAATTGTGTCACAGTGATTCATTTTCACTGTGCTTATTTACACCACGCCTTGTTTCCCTGCTCTCTGACAGCATCTGTTCAGAGTGAACATCGACATGTCAGCTACCCTACTATTTCACCCTACGATTCTCTGCTGTAATTATATGTATCAGTGTCTGGGCAGTGAAATAACTACACAGTACTCCTCGCATCTCAGAAAACTGAGACTGTGCTCCCTCCTTTTTTGGCGTGGGTAGTGTACTGAACTTATAGAATTTAACATACAGTACACTCCTGATTTTGGGATGGAAAGGATATCTGCTGTGTAAGTGACGGGCCTCAGATGAACAATGAACAGAATCTATGCATTTTTATTTACTTTTTTGCTTTACATTTATTCCACTTGTTCCCCTTTTTCTTCCTGCTCTTACATTTTGCTTGTGATTTATTTCTGCTTAGAAATGGTGAGCACTGACAGCTGATAGCTTTTTCTTTTTGTGGAATATTCACATGGATAAAATGTAAAATGTAAGCTAATACACAGTTTACTACATGTATTGTTATTAAGACAGTATCATTAATGCTACATCATATGGCATGTGGATGCCAATATTAATGTATATGTGCTCTGAAAATGAGGATTAAATAAAAAAAATGATGAATCAGACAGTACTGTCTCTGGTATCCTCTACTAGATAAATTAGTAGCCACATGCTTTGTTTGGTAAGATTATGCTTTATAATTGTGTATTTACATAATTCCTAATTACAAGTTACTGTTGCTACTAGCCAGTAACAAAAATAGTAACTAATGTGATAGTAACTAATAATTAATGGGTAGTAACTGTACAAGTAGGATAAGTAGTTATTCAGAAACGACTAATTAATAACAAGTTCTCAGCAGGTTATTACTTCTTTGTTCATTAGTAACTACTCACAATTATGTATACTGTAAATTATTTCAGTAGTAACAGCAAAAAGTAAGAGGAAAATAAGTCATGATTTTTCCAATGCTGACTGCATGAAGACAAACTGTAAACCACAACAACTTGTAAAACCATCAGTATTAAGCTTTTTTGTCCTTTAGTGGCATTGCAGTGACTGACACAACCAGACAGCAGAGCAACCTTCAGTTTGACAGACCGCAATGCGATTCCACCACTTTGTCTCATGGTGACTCTCATATGTAGCCCACCAGAATACATCACACCATCACTTGCCGCTGCTGTGCGTCTCTCACACACACACATACATGCACAGTATGTACAGCACACGCACACACGTACACAAACCGAGCTCATTTCATGGCAGAGCAGAGGCCCATCTGTGTGGTGCAGTCGGCTGCTGCTGTGGTGAACAGCGGCAGGATGGATGGCAGTGTGAGGGGCTGTAACGGTCGCATTGTGCTCCATTGAAAGAGGAATTGATTATGTTCACTTGGATGGCTGCATGTCTTCTCACTAGAGTGGCGGTAGACGTCTGATGGAGCCGTGTGATAGGGGTGAGCTGGCACTGAAGATGTTTGTAAAGGGTGGATGGAGGGACAGATGGGTGCAGATTGATAGAAAAGGTACAGTAGATGACATTGACATTTTTGGGTTTTTTTCTTTTACTGTAATTTATGGATCTACACTCACATTTTTGAGAGAAATTTAAACACATATCAAGATTTTATAGCTGTTCTATCAGTAGACTGCACTTACCTTTTCACTCTTCAACTACTAGCAGTATTTCAGTGTATCTCAGTGTATTGGCTGAGCCTGAACTTCAGTCACCTCACTTTGAGTGAATTTACATCAAATTGACATTTATCCAAAATCACCAATAGGTGTTGGACATCTGGTGAATGCAACAGCCATAGTATAGGAGTCACATAATTTCCATATGTATCATACCATTGTGTTCACTATGTCTCCATTCATTTATTGCAGCCTGTAACTGCAAAAATAAACTCTTAACAGTCTGAGCTCTGAGAGCAGCTCACCCTCTCAAAAATATGCTTCAGCTCTTTAATGTGGACATATATTTGTTGCCAATATCATGATTGCCTAAAATTGTGTTGGTAAAGTTGGGGAACTGAAGGCTGCACATGGATCTCTGGACTGTCTATTTTTATGGGTCTCTGTTTGCTCTTGACAATCTCATGAGCTTGTCATGAACATAATTGGTGTGTTATAATTAGAGTGACTACGACTACTGTTGTGGTACATGCAATGGGTTTGATTGTTACTCTGGCATTTTGTGGAACATTGCTAGAAAAACATTAAATTTCTTATGAAACACAAACCACTCATTCTTCAATTATAGCTCCAATTATTAGTTTCCCACAGCCTGCCTGAAAAGTTTTGAATATAAAGTCATAAATTTTACATTAATTGAAATGTAGATCTGAACTAATACATTAGTGATTTTAAGTTCAAGTTAAATGGTAATTTATATCTAGAACAATGGTCATCAACCCTGCTCCTGGAGAGCTCTGCCCTGCATGTTTTGAATATCTCGTCCAACACATTGATTCTGATAATTAGCTCGTTATCAAGCAGCTGAAGCTTGTCAAGGGCTTGATAACAACTTAATTATTAGAATCAGGTGTGTTAGAGTGGGGAGGTAGCTAAAACATGCAGGGCAGTACCTCTCCAGGAGCAGGGATGGTAACCAGTTCCACTAATGTATATTGCCTTTTTTCCTGTCAGAATTTAATATAATGTCATGAATTACACCCAGATTCAGTGCACATAATTAAAACTCAGTTGTCTACTGCCACAAGTTTATGTCTGTACATGGTAATCAAACATTGAATCCTAAATTGTATGTTCTGTTTGTTAGATTATTTTCAATATGCTCTTTTTCTTGTATTATATTCAGTATTCTCTACTCACTCTATTTTTTTGCTAGAGCAACGACCCATTTTCCCGACAGGGATCATTAAAGTTTCATCTAATCTTAATAAATTGTTAGACTCCTAATAGAAAGATGAGGATTATGGATGGAAAAATGGAGCAACTGCTCACAAGCCGTCTGCAGAGAATCCCTGAACTGAAGTCAAGCACCTCCCCTGTCTACAGGCTGTGCAGAGTGAATGGAGAATGGATTTCCATCTCTGACTTTATCCTTTTTACTGTCTGCTTTTGTGCCATTTGATTGAAGGTAGCATAGTTTCGGGGGCTGAAAGACAGAGACAGCTGCAGCTGTGTCACACACACTTCTCTACTCCCAGTGCATTCGTCGAGTGAAAGAAGAGTTTTAATAAACATACTGGGAGCGAAGAAGAACGTGCAGCTCCCTTTTTTTCTCCTTTTCCATTAGTTCTTTTATCCATTTGGCAGCACGCACCCTTACCTCTGCATGGATGACTGTCTCTTCTAGCACTAAATACCCTTAAAAAAATGAAATTTCTCACAAAGTTACACACATACTTTTCTCACAAGTTTCAAACATACAAACATCTTTCTTCACTTTTTGTTTTTTTAGCAAGCAATGACACAATCTGGGCATAAACACCAAGTGAACTTTTCTAAATCTGCTTGTCATTTCAGCTGTTAGAAGCTTCACACTTGGGCATACATATTGATCGAGAAAACACTTCATTTTTTGAGAAAGATTTTACCTTTGTGTATGTCACTGACAGAAAGAGAGTGCTACAAACATATGTAGCCTTTTAGCGTGTCCAGAGGAGCAGGGCTCAGTGTGGGGCTTAGGGGAAGACAAAGACGGTTGGTGTGCGTGACAAAAAGCAATGGAGCAGAGAGTGTCTGCTGAAAAGGGAGAAGATAGCAGACAGCCACCTGTGGGATCATTACCTCTCCTCACAGTATTTGTGTGTGTGTGTGTGTGTGTGTGTGTGTGTGTGTGTGTGTGTGTGTGTGTGTGTGTGTGTGTGTGTGTGTGTGTGTGTGTGTGTATGGCTTCAAACACGGCTGATTGCTGCAACACATAAAATGCTAGTCAGGTCATTGCAAATTGCCCTTAGCTGAGCATTTGTCATACAAAGCGTCCTTTCTCCTGCAAACTGCGGTAATTGCTTTATGAGCAATTTATCATGTAGAAATTGGGGATCTTGTAACAGCTAATGTAAGAATAAATGTTAGTCTGATTGTATCTGCCACTGTTTTACTTTTTAACCCAATTTATCGTTGATACTGAACTGCGACCTTTCTGAGGTGGTAATTCAATGCATAGGATTTCAGCCAACGAAGGAGTAATTTGTAGTCACAAACCCACTTAGAATGCAACTGGTGGAGACCAAACCCGAGGTAAAGGTGATAAAATGAGTGAAAATTACACTTAAAAATTATCAGGTGTGTCCACTTCTTCTATGGCTTCTATGACTCAATTCATCATCTAGTGTTTCTTCCATTGCTTTTTCTGGAAAAATCAAGCATGTTCCTAAACTTTACTTTGCATATTGTACTGTTAGTTTCTACTACATACACCACTGAGTATTTCACAATCTCAACTTTAATTTCTTCTTTTTCCATGAGGATAATAAATCCACCCTGCATTTTCCCTGTGCTCAGTTTTATTTCACTGTATTGACTTTTTTTAAATTTTACATCTAGCAATGCCAGGCTTTCAAGTCACAGAAGGATATTACTGTAGCATTAGCTTCAAATTGTATTTATGTTTAGTTCCCCCGCAGCAATCTCCCTCTTATGTACTTCACAAACAATGTTTTGTGTCGATCTGTGGAGGTAACACACAATAAAGAATTTATATATTCAGGGTGAGATTTGCCGGGGGCGATGGTGGGGATTTCCCCCTTCTGGTCTATATATCCCTGTCTCTGCTGAGTTATTTTTATTCCTTAGTGGGGACAAAATGTATCACCCTTATAGTGATTTATGCCTCTTCACCCATAGATCATAAAATTTCTAAAATGAAAATAGGCCATTTAAAAAAAAATCTGATGCCATGTGAGAACAGGCTATAGTGCAAACAACAATAAAATAAGAAATGGACTTTCACTGTCAATGCTCGTGTGACAATAGAGATGACACTGCTTCTAGGTTATGTGATGAGGCAGTAAAAGGATCAGGGTGGCCTCCTTCCCTGCTAGGAGATTTGCAGTGATTTGGGTAAAAGTGGGGCTACATGCCGCTGATGAAGCAGACTGTTCTTAGTCTGACAAGCAAGCTTAAACAGTAGCCAGGCTTGGATTGCCAATCTGGCAACTCTGACCAGTGCCAGGTGGTCCACAAGGACACCAGTAATGTGGGGGAAAAACTTGCGGGGGGAAAAAAACGACCTTGATGTTGGAACAGCCCATCTGAGTGGGGGTCCCTTTTGTCAGTAGGCTACCTATACATAAGGCGGGTACAAGAAGTACTACTGTTGTCCTCCCCCCTTCAAGTGCACTTATCCATCCATGTAATGTCATGTGTAATGTCAGAGGTCAAGGCGGACGATACTTTTGCCTTCTTTACGATGTACAATCAACTATTTTGATTGTATATCAAACTTTTGTGACACTTGATATTATAAGTTGTAATCAGTTGAGGCTATCAGATTGTAAAATATGGATCCTACATCTGTGTTTACACATCTCTTCTCATGTGATGTCTTTCCAGTCAATCATGCTTGTTGTGATACAAACATGAGTCGAAACATGAACGTAAACCAATCATCTAATGTAATCGAGAGTCTCAAAAATAAAAAAATTTCCTCTTTTTTTTTATGAGGGCACTAACAGGGTTTAGACTCGTTCGGCTCAAAGCTTACACCACTCAACACAATGTTGAAAGGTGATGCAGAAGGTCCAGCAGTCACAGATCATACCAGCCACCCAGACGGATTTTTCTGTGCGCTATCAAAAGCTTCTTTGGATTGCCTGTAGAGAACTCAAGAAACACTTCAACTTGATGATGCCCTTTTGACCCACATCATGTGCCTTTCTCCTGCCACTGCGATCAATGCCAGGATACAAGCAGAGCATCCACCTGTGCTTTCACCCATGCAGTGCCACAGTTCATTGACATGACAGACGCAGACCATCTCCAATCCATCGATGACCAGTGGAGGCGATTGACCTTAGACAAAGACACAAAGACAATCAATGTGGATAAATTCTGGTACCATCTCTCTACTTTGGAAGACTTTGCAGGGGGAAAAGATACTCAGTAAACACTTGTGTTTATGCATTCAATTGCATCGTGAACGTGTTTTTTCCAAAGTAAACCTAATCAAGACAAATCCACGAAACAGGCTCATCACATGCACACTCAATGGGCTCACACACATATCACAGTGTGAAGAACACAGGTGGATGTACCACATTTAAAACCTTAAGCACTGTGCTTTGCTCCTTGACAGTGAACTGGAAACACTTACCCTTGATTTATTTTATTGTTTATTTGTTTTATTATTTGTTTGTATGTATTATTGATTTACTATTATTTTGAACTTTTGCAATTATTTTATGATTGTTTCATCTTCATGTACAGGACTTTAACTAATATTTTATTCATACGTATGTGTTCCTATATGTAGTTTTTGGGAGACACCCTTGTGTTACAAAAGTGGACGCCTATTCGTTCTCTTGGTTATGACTCATGTACAATAATTTTCTTCAAAATACGATAATTTTAGGCATCTGGTACGATACAGTAGCATTTCCCATCTGGCAGTGCAGAATGGGAAATAATCAAATCAAGACAGAAATAGTTCAGTTCAAATCAAAACAGATTTGTTCAAAAACATCAATGTCTCGCAAAATCCTGTTAGCGTTAGCATGGCTAGCTGCAGTGATAACATTAACAGGAGATGGAAAGAGTCTAGAGAGCAGGGGCAACAAAAGAAGGCTTCTGCCGAGGATGTGCGAAAGGGGCATGACAATCTCCCAGCAGGTGATACAGCTAGCTCATGGAGTGAGGCCAGAAGGGATTCATCATACTGCGGAGCCTGCCATCAATTATTATCCTCTCACTGACACCGCCCAAGGTAGGACATGCTATTCTATTCTACTTGCTGCTTAAGGCCACAGTGCTGTGCTTTGTTTTTTAAATGATGTCAAGGCGTGATTGTTATTATGGCTCAGCTGATTAGTCACTCTATGTCCACTCCAATAAGGTGCAGGCATGTTGCTTTTCACAGCTTGACAATAGAAGTGAATGAACGATTAAATAGTGTCAGTGGCATGAAATCCTGACTGTTAAGCCTCACGTGTTAATTGCATCAGATCAGCTGCGAACATTGTCGGATGATTTACTTTATAAAGAGCAAGTTTTGGTTATTTTGTTTCATGATGACAGCATTGCAATTTGATATTGAGGACATTCATGACATGTGATTACGTCATATTAAAGTTGCAGATTGTAGCATAAGCATGCTGAGAGTTAAATTGCCCTTGTCAATTGTCAAACGAATGAAATTCGAAGTGCCCCTCTTGGGGTGCCAACTTTACCACTAGGCTATTTCATGACCAGGGACGGACTGGCCATCTGGCATACCAGGCATTTTCCCGGTGGGCCGACGTGCTATTTGGGCCAACAGTCCTGACACTTTTTTAAAAAATGTATATTGGTCTGACCCGCCCATAAAACCAGTAGATCAGCGGCCCGATTGAGACTGGGCTGGCCCAATCACATTGTTAAACACGTTTGCTTTGGTCCTGCCTGCGTATTGCATTCGGCAAAAAAAAATTATTTTTAAAATTATTTCTTCACACACAGCGTCTTGTCACCAGCCCGCCCCCAGAAGCAGGAAACACAGGCAGCGGCACAGCTGGCGACAGGACACAGGTTAAGATAAAAAGACAGCAGCAGCTCAGTTTAAGTGCACAGCAAAATCACTGGAGTTAAAATCCTAGTGTTAGGCCATTTTAGAGTGAAGTGTTGAGGTTGTGGTGTTAATTCTGATACAATTAACTCTGTGCTAGTGATAAAACATATCAATGTGGACCAGGCGGGGAGTTCGGGTCCTCTGAAATGATGCGAATGAGTAACTTAAAACTGCATTCTATCAAAAGGCCACCAGGGGACGACCGTTTTGGTGTCAAAAGGACTTCCGTCTCTATACAAGTCAATGGAAAATTCACCAACTTCTCACTTGATTTATAACCTCAGTAAACGTTTTCAAAATGTGTTTATGGTCTCAATCGCTAGTTTAAAGCCTTCTTCAATGCAGTATGATGTTAATTTGTGAAATGTTGGCCTCCCTGATTTTATATTTGACGATAAAGCAGGGTATGCATTAGGGCGTGGCTAAGTTGTCATTGGCAGGTTGATTGGTTCACGGGTTCAGGAGGGCGCCTCATGTTCCTCCTGATGCCCATATAAGTAGAATCCGTGTTTTTTTTTACCCGGCATGCACCTGAAATTTTCAAGATGGCGCTGCTGAGAGATCCGATACTATTCGCTTCCAAGCAGCAGTCCACAAACCAATGGGTGACGTCACGGATGTTACGTCCATTTTATATACAGTCTATGATGTGGACGTAATAGTACAGAGTTAACGGTATCTAACACCTGCGGGTGTTGTTTTCACATCCAGGCATTTGGTGAGGCACACTTCCGGTAGAAATGTAAACAGCCATTGTCTTTCCCTCGCAATGAGAAGACAGGTGCAAGCAAGCTACAGGTGAGTATCACGTCGATATAGCTCACTGTTTGATTGATATTTTGCACAAAAATGTGTGTGTGTTGTCTTGATATTTAAAATACAGGAAAATGGCGATATTATTGTTGTCTTACTAACGAATTACCGCCGCCGTACATGCAGGCTAAGCTAAATAGACATGCAGGGCATGCAGGGCATGCACGTGTAACTCATGTTTCATGCTAACATTAGCTCTCGGTTAGCCTTTCGACACTGTAGATATGTGCTATGAATTGGCCACTGCTAAAATATCAGATAAGGGGATTAATTACTGTATTGTTTGTTTCATATAAATATGTGGTCCTATGTGTAACAATTTGAAAGCAGTAAGCTTGTTGTGTAATAAGAATGCATCCCAGCTGGAAGACAGTTTACCCTGAAGTGTAATTAAATAGGTAGATTCTTGATGTTGACACGTCCCACTTGTATAGGTTAAAGGTTTATTATTAACAGGAGATCGGGGTCAAACATTCAGTCAGAGCCCTGACCATCCTGTGTTAAACGATGCAGAACTAACCCTTAAAACCCCCCACAGGATTGTGTAGTTTCAGAAGAAGGGGGTCACATGGAAGTCACTATTGCGCCTGTTTAAGGAGGTCACAGGAAGGTCACATATCCTGGACTGTGAGAAGATGGAGGCTGGAGTCAGATCAACAGCCAATCAGGAGACGACAACACCTCACACATTGCATCAACATTCTGTATTTTTGTATAAATGGGTGAGGGAAAGGATAGGAGTCAGACTTCATGAACTGACACACACTGTTGTTCATCAGGGACCGGGAGATCTCGACCCAGAGCTCTGTATGTTTTATTCATTTACTGCTAAATAAAATAGCCTGTGAGACCGCTCATCTTCTCCTATCCTTTCATTTAACGAACACACGGACTGAGCTAACACATAGCGTAAGATTTAGCAAGTAGAATTAGCTCAAGCCGCAACAACACACAGTAAATAAGCTGTAACGTAAACTAGTAGAACTCTGTTGAAGCTGTTTGGGTCTGTTAATTCAAATCTTAAAATTACACTGACGCACATATAACTCTTTTGCTTATGCAATTAACGTTGTCTATTTTGATTTGTAGCACTAGCAATCAACAGGACCATAAGAGCCCCAACATTTGTTCTCAGCCTTCAGGTAAGTGAAGTTGGAGTGAAAATTTAAGGTTAAAAGTTTCTACAATGTTCATGTAATAGCATAAATTAGATTAATATCCCTCAAGAGCAGAGGTGGGTAGAGTAGCCACAAATTGTACTCAAATAAGAGTATTGTTACTTAAGAACAATAATACTCCAGTAGAAGTCAAATGTAGTCATCCAAATGATTACTTAAGTAAATGTAAACGTATTTTGCATTAAAATTACAATTTATCCACTATTATTATTATTATTATTATTAATAATAATCCAAATTTAATTGGCAGATTGGCATTTGTTCGATAACCGGAATACTGTATTTTTCAGTGCGTTTGTTTGACAGGATACAAAGATACCGCAGTCACCATAAGAAGTGTGAAGAGCAGTATGTTAAGTTCTACACCTGTCAGGCAGAAAGACATATCCAACAGCTTCAGTTACAAAAAGTATATTTTTGTCCATCAGAGACCATTTGAGTGTAGTGAAAGTTTCACAACTTCACTCACTTTTAGCCAGGTTTGGGAAAATCCCCATTTTTGACTTTTTCGACACTACCGGCCCTGTCCTTTTTTTTCAATTTTTGCCCACTTTGGAAAATCCTTCACAATTTTCACATGACGCCCCAACTGTGCTTGATTTTGCCCCTTTTTCACTCAGCACGCCCCCCTGGCCCCTTTTAGCAAGGTTTGGGAAAATCCCCATTTTTGACTTTTTCGACACTACCGGCCCTGTCATTTTTTTTTCAATTTTTGCCCACTTTGGAAAATCCTTCACAATTTTCACACAATGCCCCAACTGTACTTGATTTTGCTCATTTCTCACTCAGCCCGCCCCCCTGGCCCCTTTTAGCAAGGTTTGGGACAATTGCCCACCCTTCCCCATTTTTGACTTTTTCGCCTTTCGTTTTTTTCAATTTTTGCCCACGTTGGAAAATCCTTCACAATTTTCACATAACGCCCCAACTGTGCTTGATTTAGCTCCTTTCTCACTCAGCCCGCCCCCCTGTTAAAATTTTTGATGCTGTTTTTGCCTTTCACCTTAACCTTTGCCGGTTCTACTAATTATTAGAAAAAACAGACAAAGTTGCCCAATTTAAGTTAGTATAACTTTTTCATTTTCTTGCACCATGGTTGGTGTGTTTTGTTCATTTTGTTGTGTTTTACAACATTGTTAAAACAATTATTTTTTGTTGATGAAAATTGAAATAATTCTTAGTTCAAGCAAACTAAAAAAGCAAGCAATCATATTTCCCCACACCATGTCCCATTTCTCCACCACATCTACTAACAAGCCAAAAGGGAAACAGAAATAAATAAATAAAATAAAGCAGTTTGACTGAAAAGGTGTAGGCTGAAGCATATGTTTATAGCACCTACCTTTCTTTCATTAATCATTCAATAGATTTCAATGTGTAGAAGTACACCTGTTGTTCCAGTGCCAACTTGATATCTATGGCTTAGCCTATACTTTATGTCATGAATAGCCTGACATGGCTTTATGCAACTCATAAGCATGTATGTTGGTTAAGAATTAAATTATTATTATGATGACAGCAAATTGTAGTATTGCATGTGGTTATTATTTTCTATTCAGTATTCAAATTTGCTGCCTGCTGCTCACAGAGCTAAATTAAACAGTGACTTGTAAAAATGACATTAAGAAAAGGCTATTGTCACGTCTGGCCAAGGGGCGCTACAAATGGGACTGAAAGGAGCATTGGGGGATTTAATTATGGAATGTTAAATTAGCATTTAACCTTTTGTTTTCTTGTATATGATCAAATCCCCTATGTTTGTGGAAAATGATCAGCTCATCATCAAGCTCTGCAGAAGCCGCATAATAACTCATTCCTTTGAATCTGGTGTGCTGGGGCAGGGAAACATCTAAAACATGTACATATTAACCTGTATATATTCCTGCATTGAATGGTATCAACAACAATAGGCATCTAAAGTACAGTAGGAACTATATATTAAGCTTCATGGAGTGAACAGATTATTGGTTATGTATGCAATCTTATGTGTGCTTTTCCTGCTGCTTTACACTAGTAATTAAAAACGCTATATTCATTGTCCTGACATGGTCTAACCACCATGTGCACATACATTTACACAGATCTTTAAAGGTCTAGTTCCCAGTATTGTATCTTTATGACATGTCAGCCCACAAAGTTTATTTTTTGTTGTCTCCACCTCCATCCCTGCTTTCTGCTTTGCAAAGTGTGTTTGAAAAATTATTTCAGCACAGGCAGGAAGCAGAATACAATACCACGGGTACAGTGTGTAAATGCAAAGAGCATGATTGGATTGTTCCAGAGAGCATGTGTGGTTACATAAAAGCAGCTGTAAATGGGGTTTTTGACCACATTGATCACTACACCTACAACTACGCATGTGCTTCATGTACCTGTATCATCTTCTTGTCTGTCCACTGTACATCTTTCTCTTCCTCCTCACACACGATTACACCCAAACCTCCTTCAACTGAGCCAGAGAGAGAAACTGAGCACCTCCTAAGTAAATTCTTGGTGTCAGGTGCTAGCTGGGTGCAATAAATCCAGCCAGGCAGGCATGGGTGGGAGGAGAGGGGAGCCGGGAGGTAATTTGTGGCCAAAAAATGGGGCATTTTTCCTAGCCGCTCATAAACTAAGACGCCCAGACTGGCACACTAATCCTTGGACCGGCAAACTCTCGCCTCACCAGCCGAAGGGTTGACATTGCCTTCGATCATGTGTAAACTATTGCAAAGGGAAGGGCCGTCATTTATTTCCCATGATCCCGTGGGAGGCTGGAGGGAGGGAGGGAAAAGATGTGAAAGCGGGATCACACAGAATATTATGACCTTCTTCTCTCACCTCTCCCTCTCTCATCTTTCTTCTGTTTTTGAAATGTGGACAGGAGCAAACTTGTGTGTGTGTTGATGTTAAAGAGATAGAGAAGAAGAAGAAGAGCTTTGATTATGGGCAGTGTGTGTGCCAGATAGGAGCAAATAGAGAGATTGTGTGGGAGGGATGTCAGTTGGAACCAGCAGAGAAAGCAGTGGAAGGCAGTTTTTCTCATGAATCTTTAACACACACACACACACCAGTGATGTAATGGCCATCAGGCACACCGGGCCGGTGGGCTGCCGCATCGGTGGGTCACCACATTGGTGGGCCAGTGGACCGTCAAAAAATCCATAAAGTTTTTACCGGCCCTGTCTGGCCCTTTCTGTGTGCCTGGCATTTGGGGTGCACATGAGAGCGTGCTGCATGTGTGTTCAGGGATTAGGTTCACCCCATAGCAGGTAGGTCCATGGCTGAATTTCTTTCCCAACACACCCTTGACACACACACATAAAAACACAAATTTTGCAGGAAATGAAACCCCCTCAATATCAAGACAAGAGACCCTTATCCTTTGGCTCGTGTGTGTGTGCGCACAGATGCAAGCATATGCAGTGGTACATGTTTATGCATGCAGGTTGCACTTGTGTTCGTACCCGTATTTAAGGCTCAAAGTACAAACACACACATCCTGTGCAGAGGTTCTTTGTATGTAGACATATGCACTTCTTCGGTCAGTGTTATTACCACCTAATAGCTTGCTGGCTGTGGATTTATAGTCATGTGCTACTCTGTCTGTGTAGCCCGTCCCTTCATGGATCAATGCATCAAAGTTTGCTGCTTTGAATACCAAACAAGGCTTTGGCTTGCACCTCCAGCGCCGCTGTGCTGAACAGATTGCACGTGGTCACTCTCCTCGTCACACACCAATCGGATCCCACAGAAATGCCTTCTTTCCCCTTAGCAGCCTGAGAACCACTGTGGTGCTATTTAATAGCAGCCCCAGCCGTCCTCTCCTGGCGCAGCACGCAGCCTGCTGAGGCTCGCTCAGTAAGCAGTGCTCCCCGCACTCCCACATGCAAAATTTATGACTGCAGCGAAACACAAAAGAGAGCAGGATCCAGTTCTGTCTCGCAGAGCAGATATAGGTTTTCAAATCCCATACTCCTATACCCCAAGACATTGTTCAGCTGTGTGACAGTGGCAGAAGAAGTGAGGAAAGAGAGGGAGAGAGGAAAAGATTAAAGTGTTCCTGTCTAGCATGTGTCTATTTTCATCCTGCTCTACAGAGTGTAAGAGTTTCTGTCTTATTACGGTTAGAAGAAGGAGCAGACTCCTGAGCACAACTGGGCTGTCTCCCGTCTTCCCATGTACCCCAGAGAAGGCTTTTGGATCGTACCTACACGGGATGCAGGTAGAGGCTGGGCTCGTTTTTTTTTTTTTTGTGGAGCTAAGAAAGCAGAACTCTCCTCCAGAGCCATCTATCTGAGGAAACACTGATTCAGGCACAAGTTTGAAGAAGTATGTTAAAATCTGAATGCTACCCTTATGTACTGATCCTTCACTAACGCTCAAGCTAAAATCTGGCATAATTGTGCAAACACAGACTCACAGATGAATCAAAGGCAAATCATTCATAAAAACATCTGATTATTTTTTTTGCTTTCATAGGAGTTGTAGATTGTCAGAATTATATTATGTTTAGGCACTATGAACTATGAAGTACAGAGGGACCCCTCCAGACACCTACCATCCCAGTTTAGTTGTTTTTCTAATGTGTGTAGGTAGCATATCATTAATCCTTAATTAAATATTACTCTCTAAATAAATGCAGTGTTCAAAATAAAAACTTGTGATCACCTGGCAGATGTTACATGGCCAATATACCATCATCATGTCATCTCAAAATGCAAACATTCAGTACAAAAAGTACATACTTATATAACATGGAGTGCATAGGAGTCTGCAGGCTTTCTTTCTAAACACTGCACCGGGCAATTTCCCTGGTCAGCAAATCTTCAACCAGTTTGGATTAAACAAGATAGTTTCTTCTGCATTAGTAAGTATCAGTTATCTCATATGTGCAATGAAGATCTCATATTTTTTAGTTAAAGTCAAAGTAAAATTTTAATAAAAGTTTTATACTGTATATACACACCAGTCATTACATTGCAGCTATAAAATCCACCAAATCAAACACTAACAGCTGACATTAAATCATAAGACAATGCCTACTGAAAAATGTGGCAGATGGTAAATAACATTTGAAGGCTTTTGAAAGTAACAGGCTACTTTGAATGCACACACACATACACACACTTTTGGATACCACTGAATTTAAGGTCAGTCATTACATGCTTGACCTCTGTCGCGTGTCTTCACTTCTTTCGACACTCATGCTCATTAATCTGTATTCTAAAATGTAATTTGGTCTTCCCCTTATGTTGCCATCTGCAGGAAGAGGCGACAACGTGGGTGGATGAGCAGGTAATAGCTTTCCTGAGTTTGTGGTGTCATACCTTTGCCACTGTGCTGCAGAATTGATTGGCCTTAATGATATTTTCAAAAGAAAGAAGCAGAAAGGCATCAAAGTTGAAGAAACAAAGCTGTCCAAAGTCCTGATGGACCTTTCTGCTTTGAGTGGAGATCTATCAGTGATGTCAAAGCAGGTGACTTCAGCTGTCAAAAAGAAAACACCTGCCCTCTGCGGTTCACTGTTGATTTGCCCTTTGATGAGTGGACTGGACTGGTCTGCATCTAGAAAATGTAAAATCACTAGAATCCATCACACTTACCTTTTTTTCTACCTGTACAGAAACTGGTAGTATCAGCTATATGTCATCTATATTTTCTCCTCTGCCTTGCATAAACTTGACGATATTTACTACATAGTTTACTTCCTTTCTCTTAAAGCATGATATGTTGCCTTAATAAGTTGGAGTCGACTGATTCAGGGAATAAAATCAGACTGAATCTGTAAAGTGTCTGCCTCATTTTAGTTACATAGCATCAAAGGCTAATAACAAAGGCTTATTACATCAGTTCCAATGTCACTAAGGACAAAACTTTAACTGGTAAGATCTAAAATGTTTAGTTCAGAACAGTTTTCAAAGACTGAATAGATGGATGTAGAGTTTTGCAATATAACACATCATATATTTATATAGATCTATCGTGTAGACATTGTAAAGGTGATGATAGAATATTATTGTCACTTTTATTAACAGTTAGTTTACTGAAAATTCCTATGTTAACCAGGAGAACATATGCAGACACATAATTTATCATGTGCTTAAAGCCCTAAGCTCTCCTTTATTACATGCCTGAACACACACCTTTAAAAATACGAAGGCCTTGCCCTTTCTCCAAAGTTTTGACCAAAATCTATTAATTATTACCGTCTGTGACATTCCCCCCTTTTATTTTAAATGTATCCAAAAAAAAGAAATCTTCATAGTTTCTGGCAGGCTTTTTAAAATGCCCATTAATCTTAATTTCAGACTTATCCAAGTCTCGCTTTCCTCTCAGAGTGATAGTTAGTATTTCCAATGGCGGGGAAAATAGCTTTTTAAGATTGCCATGATGTGGCAACAAATCACATTCTGACATCACTGAAAAGGGGTCGAAATCAATCAGCCGCCCAGTGGCCTTTGACATTCAATAAACATCAGTGAGTATTTATATGCGTCCCTAACCGCTGGCTAAAATAACAGGCCGCAGATGACAAAATATGACAACAATTAGACAGGCCACAGCATGGGGGCCCCTCACATCTGGGAAATAGAAAGAAACAAGAGTATAAGGAGGGGAAAAGAATAGCGAGAGGAGGGGGTGGGGGGGACAAGACAGAGAGGAATCATCACGTTGATGTGGTCATTTACCAGAAAGCATCGTTCAGCCCACACAAACCCAAATGTCACCATCTAAATCCAGCTTTAATTAGGCCTGCGCTGAATGGAGAGGACAGGAGGCTGAGGGGACTAACAATATCAGTTGTTTACAACAACATCAACTGCCTTGTTATGGTGAATGTGTGACAGGGTGATAGGTCACATATGGGACTCCATTATAGCAAAGTAGATGCAGCTTTATATGGTAAAATTGATCCCACCACCCCTTAGCCTGTCTGTATTACACGTTTTCCGCCAAGGCGAGCTTAAAGGTATTCCAGTAAACCTTCATTAAAATCCAGCATCAATTCATACATAAATGTTGCACTACTTATTGGCAGAAAGGTACATATAAATGCACAAATATGACAAGGGACCTCATAAGCTAAGCTGAGTAAAGGATAAAAATAAAAAAATAACCTGCATTGAGCTTTTCCACATAATTCATGATGTATGTCTTCAGCACAATATGTCACAGTGAGTGGAAACATTTGCTGCATCGAAACTAAAAGAGCCCCCTGACAACTGTACAGAGTAGGAGATAATGGCCAGTTTCCAATATGTCTGACTATTCATATTCAGCTTTGCTCACACACCTAAGCTATGCCCTTCCACAGGTGTGGAAATAACAACCTCACCACGACATTAATGGGCAGTCTCAGCACACTCTGTCTGCTTTTTTTCTCCCTCTCCCTTTGATTGATTGTTTTAATTTAAAAATAACTGCAGTTATCTATTTATTTTTGGTTTATTTATTTCACTGAAAGGGCTCCTATCGGTCGCTGCCAGGGCGCACATTTCCAATTGCCAGAGTCGCTCTGCACCAAAAATGCAGAATGAGTCTAATAATGGCCTTTCGCTCTATCAGCCTTTCCCCGCCCTCTCCTGACACTCTTTCTTTACCTTTGGCTTCCACAGTCAGTCAGTCATTGTATTCTTCAGAGCGGGGAGATAGGTCAAATAGACAGACGTTTGGCATTTCATGTGAAGAAATGTGGTGGAGTCCAAAGATTAAGTTGGCCATTCAGCTGTCTATAGTCGGGTGTAAAAACGTATAGGGCCCTACAAATGCAGAGTATCAGGTCAGTGCTTCTTGTAAGTCTGTTAGTTTTGTAAGTAGTAATGTAAAATATAAGGTGTATAAATTCAAAATGTGACATTAAAGCTGCTATGATCAATATTTTTATATCAACAAATGACCAAATTAAGGGCTGCTCGTAGTGATAAATCCACAAAGAATTTTCAGATACCCTCAACTCTACTGATCATTTTAGCAATCTTTCAGCTCATTGTTAGCAAAAAGACTTTGATAAACCCTCTGTGTGTTACCTGCTCAGAACCAAACAGCAGATGAAGAGGTTAGCGACTGTATTGTGAACCGTTATTCCATCTTCTTGATCACATTCTTCATATGTATCATAAATCAACTTTAATTTTGTCATCCTGTTTATCCATGCTGTATTTCTGTAATTTACGTTCTATTCTGTGCACGCAACATCGATTGCATGTCTCTGTCCCGGGAGAGGGATCATTTCTCTATTGCTCTTCCTGAGGTTTCTTCCCCTGTTAAAACCGGTTTAATTAGGGAGTTTTTCCCTATTCGAGTTGAGGGTCAAAGGACAGAGGATGTTGTATGGCTGTACAGACTGTAAAACCTTGTGAGGCAAATTTGTGGTTGTGGGCTATACAAATAAAATTGACTTGACTTAAACAGAGGTTAGCTTCTTTATTGAGCATACAAGCTAGTTTCCGAGAGCAATATATTTCTCTGAGGAGTTGTTGGACAGCAAAACAGAATCTAATACTGGTGAATATTGGTTTCTGCTTTCACCAGGTCGCTAGAGACACAACACCTAATGACTCCTAATAATAACTCCCATTGCTTCGCATCTGCTAGAGTGTGAATAAGCAACTGTTAGCTATCAAGTTCCAATCGCCCCTTAATGAGATCGTGATTTATTGTTGTGCTTTGTACTTTTTTCTGCTGCCCCCATGTGGCTAAATGAATAGTTTAATGCAAATTGAACATGTTATTATAGTATCTATATGTATCTTCATACATCTCTTGCTAGCATGAAATCACTTGAGTCTTTGAGGGGTTTTTTTCAGAATCATTCACCTTTACATGCACCCCCAAGTGGCCAATAAATCTGTTAATGCAGGTTTAACATAATTCATGTGGATATTTGCAATACACATGAGTACAACATCCTGAACAGTTGGATGTACCTGTGCTGGTTAAACCTGTTTCATGGCATATATTTACATTCAGGAGCATTTTGTGTACTGTGTGTGGAACGTTGTACCTCTCCTGATTTTTCCTGCCCTGCAATTATTATCACCCAGCCAGCTAAACAGTCTCGGGGACCTTACGGAATGTAATTTCCAAGAGACGCCCCGAGAGTCCAGGCTGGGTTGTGGGAATTGGTAAACACACAGAACAGAGCTGAGTCCCTGAGGCCCAGCAGTGCCTAAGAGAAAGGGTAAGTGAGTGTGGATAACACTGCTATCAAACAATGAGAGCACAGTCGGCCAGAAAGGGACTTAAACTCATTACAGCTCAGGAAGGCTGGGCCCACATGTTGGGTTATAGTTGTCTACTTATCGCTGTGAAAATTGGGCTTCTCTAAAGGAGAGTTTGGAAATGTCACTCTGTGAAATGAACTCACTTTCAGTGCTTACATTGTTAACTTGTGATCCTGCGGTATATTCGGTACATTGCTTTGAACTGTGTGGAACTTGTATTAGATTGTGATTTTGTTTCAAGAGTCAAATGGAAAACAGAGTTTGGATTTAGTTTCAAAATACGCAGTGCATCCAGGTTAATGCTGTGATTCTTTATACATTTCATCTATCAAAACCTTTTATCTCTTTATTAGCAGATGCAAATGAAGGAAAGGTGATTACAGAACATTTAGGCCTTGAGCAAACTGAGATACGAACTGTGCAAAACTGAGTATGCAAGCCAATATTAGAAAGGTGATCTTATGTTGTGTACCTTCTGTGTGTATGTTTCCACTTGACCAAACGATTTTCAATTTCCCCAGGTTCAAAGATCATAAAATACGATTTGAAACCAATTTACAGAGTCTCCACCTGTTCTGCAGAAATAGGTCAGAAGCACTGATACGAGTCAAACAATATTAATCTGAAATCCTCTATTAAAACTAAAATCTAACGACAAATTGGCAACTTTTGGATGTGTGCATTTCAATGAACAAAGAGAATGCTAATTTAATGCTAATTAGTGATGAAGATACTCACATCCTTATAAAATCAGTAAGATAATTTTTTAGCATGCACATCACAGACATACATTTTAGCATTACAAGGTCGACAGAAATTACATTTAGCACGTTGTTAGATGAAAAAAAAAGGCTATACTGTATAAGTCAAACCCAGTAATTATGTTTTATCCACTGACTACATAATTTGTAAGGTTGTAATCAATGTTTCAACAGAGGATTCATGAATCAGTCAAAGTTGCGCTTCTGGGACTATACTCGGAGGAAGGCTAATGAATAGAGCAGTTTCATAAACTGTCAGTGTTTCAAGTTAGCTAGCAGTAAGATATTGCCAGAGATAATCAGAATATGTCGCAGTCCATTTGCTTTTTAATTGCTCTTGGAGAAATCTGTGTGTGTTTTTTTGGGAAGGGGACAGCTACCTACCTGCATTGTTGTAGTTACAGACTTCAGAGCATACAAAAGATTAACTAAGAGAGGTGAGAAAGGATGAGGAAGATGCACAACAAAGGTCACTAGGTTATTGTTTTTTTTCTTCATAATGTAACCAGTATATGAAATGAGCATTAGCCTCTGATAATACCTTTGTATTGTCAGTAATACACAGTCCTCAGCTTTGGTCATTTTTACATGTAGTGACTCATTTTTTCCAAGAAACTGTCCTACAATACAGATGCACATACACAAAAAAACTTTAAAGTGGCTTCACTGGAAAATGTGTAGTAATGACGGTGGGTGAAATTAGAAATGAGACACGTTGGTAATGGTAGAAAAGGGTTTTTTATATTCTGGCGTACATCTCCCACTTTTAAAGGTTTTAAACCGCTTTTTGATGCCCACTCCTACTTTTACCTTTTAATTGTAACTGTAAGGTGTAATTTTATGGGGAGACAGGAAGAGGTGCCACATTTTAATGATTTGTCCACCATAGTCAACTGTATCAAGCAGTTAAGAAAATCTCACCCTTTCCCCTCCCAGATACAGACAGGGAAGTATTTCAGGCACTAATAGTAAAAATCATCATTTTTTATAGAGACTATTTTAGTAGTAACATTTCCAAAAATGGATGTTGCTGTCAAGGATTTTTTTTTTTTTTTAAATTTCACTGATTTGAGCACGATAAAATGAATTCCATTCACCTCTATTGTACCGGAGTGCCAGCAGAAATCTCAGAGGCCGATATCTAAAAAGCTTGGAAAATTGAGCTGAAACTGATTTTAACACCACTAAGGCTAAGTGAGAAATTATATCTTTTTGTATTTTGGGTGAACTGGCAAGTTGAGGTCAGTACATTTTGACAAAACTGACAAATTGCTGAGAGCTGGTTAACTGAAAGTGAACAACTTGTCAGTGGACCAGGATGTCTTACCCAGGAACATTTATTGAAGCTCGACCAAGGAGAACAGAATGAAATTACAAGTGAAACACTGCAATGCCACTCAATTCTGTCATCTATGTCCATACAAGAGTATTTAAACCTTTCACCAAAGCCTTACTTTTGCTACCTATTCTTCACACATCTATGCCTCAATTGCTTATTGAACTATAAACAAGACGCTATGCTGACTAATGTTAACTGAAGTCACGAAGTCTATATACACAGGTCACCTATTATCAATTCTACAAGGAGACCAGTCCGATTGTCTGCGCAAAGCACAGCATATCTCCACCTGACTTGGTTTTCATGGGATACAGCCAGTCTTATCGAGACAGTTGCTTATCCCAGCCAACCTCAGTATACAGAGTGATGAGTCACTCTGAAAGAGATAGGTCGTGACCTGCTGCTCCCAGGATAGAAAATGACCAGAGAATGACCTGGAGAACACAAATATTTCCCCCTACGAAAAATACTTTTTATTCAAGTCAAAATCATTTTTAAAAAAGTGCAAACAGACTGCATCCAAATCAATGTAGCTGTATACAGTTTAAAATAACGAGGAGAAATGTTAAAACAAGTTATTCTTCAACTATTTCATTAAGCTGGAGAGAAAACTGATGGAAACAGTTGCTAAAACAGCAGTACATATGGTAATACTGTATTGCACAGACAAATAACACATTTCCTGTGATTCAGTGCCCTTGGGAACCCAGTAGGCAAAGCTTGTGCATTTATTCCATGTGTGACAATTACCTTAAAGTTAGTTTGAACTCAAAGTAGGCACTGGTGCTCCCTAAATTAGATCCCTGTGGGCATGTGTCTGGAATGAGCAAGGCGATGAGACCAGTAAACCAGTAAACAGGAAAAAAAGAGAACTCAGCATTTCCAGCTCATACTTTCGTGTCTTTACATTTAATAACCATCATATATTAAAGAGCTCATTGTGCTTTATTGTCCCACTAGAACACTGCGCTCCCAGGATGCAGGCTTAATTGTCATCCCTACAGTCTCCAAAAGTAGAATGGGAGGAAGAACCTTTAACCATCAGGGTTCCTCTCCTGTGGAACCATCTTCCAGTTTGGGTCAGGGAGGCAGAAACCCTCCCTATGTTTAAGAGTAGGCTTAAAATTTTACTTTTTGATAAATCTTATAGTTATAGCCAGCACAGGCTTGACTTGTATCAGCCCCTAGTTATGCTGATAAAGGCCTAGATTGCCGGGGGACTTCCCATGATGCGCTGAGCTCCTCTCTCCTCCTTTCCCTCTCTATCTGTATGCATTCATGTCCCATTAATGCGTGTTACTAACTTGGCATCTTCCCCTGGAGTTTTGTGCTTTCTCGTGCCACAGGTAACATTTGGTTGCAGACCACCTACTGCCTGTGGCTGCAGACCACCTACTGTCCCTGTGGTCCAGCTGGATGCCCACTGCTACTACTATTATTATTAGTCATATTTCTTTTTTCGTTGTTGTTATTGTTATTATTGTTATTATTGTTTTTATTGTGCTTTTCTGTGTGTCTCTCTCTCCTCTCTCCCCCCTCCTTCTTTCTCTGTCAACCCAACCGGTCAAGGTAGATGGCCGCCCACCTAGAGTCCGGTTCTGCTCGAGCTTTCTTCCCGTTAAAAGGGAGTTATTCCTTGCTGTTGTCGCCAAGCGCTTGCTCATGGGGGAATGCTGGGTTTCTGTAAATTAAAGAGTTCAGTCTAGACCTGCTCCATGTGAAAAGTGCCCAGAGATAACTTCTGTTGTGGTTTAATAAAACAAATTGACTTGACTTGAATAAGAACCCTGTCAGACCACCAGAGGCCATCCCATAACTGAAAGGTCATATGCCTGACCCTCCCTTTCTCCTGAGGAACATGATCTTAATTACACTGTGTCGAAATCACTGATTGAATTGTTCTTAAGAAAAAAAAATCCATTCCAGCATCCCACACAATGTGCTCCAAATAAACTTTTAAGTAGGTCACCCGGCGAAGGTCTGTTGCCTACAGTCACTCGTATAAAAAGCCAAAGTGTTCTTTGTTAGTGACACATTTGGGGTCAATACCATTTAAAATGCATCATTCACTGTCTCCTCAGAAACAGATATAATGCAAAAAATTCTGCAAATATTTATCCCCAGATGTGCACTTCTAAGGAACAAATTGCTAGAAAAATATTGACAGAAAATCAAATTAAAAATTCCATTTTATTCTAATCCACACTTCATTAGTTTGAACAAAACTCACAGTGGTGAACAGAGACACATATTAACAACCATAGAGCCATGCCACTAAAAATCTGCAGTTCCAAAACTCATTGTCAAACTGGCAGAAGCAATTATTTTGCTTGGTAGTAGATAGTGCTCAGCAACATGTCTACATCTGCAGCACTAAACTAGTTCCGCTGTTACTTTCTTTCCTTATAGGTGGCGTAGTTTGGACTAGAACTGCATGTCTGAAACTGCCGGTGCTTCAGCTCTGCAACAGCTGAATTTGTTTTTTATCGCATCAATGACATCATTATGTGTCTTTGTCTATGTTTTTGTAAAAATTACACCGTATTCATAGGATCATGTTTACCAATTTCACACTGACTGAAGAATATCTTGAATGTCCTAAGAGAGATCTTGTTTAGTAAAACACGGTATGATAAGTCGCTAATGTCCTCAGGTTTCCATTCAATACACTGCTTGATAAATGTCAGCCACTCTTCACTGGAAAGCAGCATTGTAGCGGGTTAAATAGTTCTCTATCCATCTCCCTGCGCCTCCCTCTTGCTCCTCAGAATGATATATATATTTCTTGTACTTGAACACTTGCATTCTCATTGTCACATCCTCCCTTTCTTCCCTTTCGTGGACAAACTTTGTTCTCCCGCTGCTGCCGCAATCCCTCTTTGTCACCAGACTCCCCTTCTCGCTCTGTCTTTATCTCTGTTTCTTCTCATTGTTCTTTCTCATTGCTCTCCATCTGCCGCCGAGTCCATCTTTTTCTCATGCCGCTTGGTTCTTCCACTTACTGTAGTTGCGTTTATTTTTTACCCATTTATTTTTCTCCAGTCTATGTTTCCTTCTAGTTCCACTCCATATTGATGTTCTCCCTGACAACAGCAGTATTTAAAGGTATTAGATATTAGCTTAGTCAGCTCACTTACAGGGTAGGTTGTTTTTATCTTGATTTATAAAACACACCAGTCACATTCTGGCATTTTTCTGTCACACTGCATATTATGCATATGATAATGTCTTATCACAATTAATTTTGCTGGGGTATACTGAACAGTCATTTGCTTGCAGAGTGATAGTTGTTGCGAGGCCTTACTGAATGCACAAATGCAATTTTATCTGATGTAAAATGTTAAACATGCTGACTCTTTCTATAAAAAAAAATCACAGCAAATACCAAACAGCTTAACTTTTATCCATAAATCTACTTGAGCAAATGTGCAATTTGAAATTATGTTTTTTTTCTTTTTTCTTGGAGAAAGTAAAAGTGTGGCCGCCACCGCTACAGAAACAACCTGGTTCCTTCATGGTTGTAGGTGGCCCAGTTTAGCCTCTATCATTGCTCTTTGCCACCGGGTACTGTAAGGATTAGTGACATTGATGAGCTGTAATCTGAAAAGGAGGACTCGTCCCACCTCTAAACACAGCTCAGTAACTAATCTCTGTGTTTTAGTACAGATGATGGAAGTTTCTCAAGGCCATACCTCTTGAAAGGCACTTTTCAAAAAAGTACAAGAGTGCACTAGATCATTTTGTGTCCTGTTCTTTGTAATTTGTCCTGACCTGTCTTGTAGCTTTAGATGGCTGCGACCTGCTCTTGTTCCCCACTGCAGCCTGAGCCGAGCATTTGGCCATTCGCTCAGACTTTTCCTCCTGAAAGAGTTCATGTACAATTACTTTGTGATTACTAACAAAACATTCTTTAGATAACTGGTGTACTGCATAAAATTGCATGATTTCTAATAACAGATCTACTTTTCAGAGATGAGTGTTCAGTGTTCTGGATCTTCAAAAAATATTTTTTCGTCCAAATCTACATAAAACATGTCCACATAAAAATTCATACACTTGAACTGGCTGTATTAAAGCTGTGAAATGGGGGTGGATTGAAATCATCTTCAAAACTTATATAATTACTGAATTGGAATTTGGAAATGTTCAGTATGAGGAAGTATCATATTACTGTATTCAATCAGTTGTGTCACCTATTCACATTCACTTATTTTTTAAAGGGGACTTTTTGATTTTGTGTTATGTTTATACTGTTATGATGGTAAACATATGTAAAATTCTCTCTGAAAGTCAAAAACCAATTTGTTCTGAATGCTTGGTTTGGTTGTTTCATGGGTTGTCACCCTGCATATTTCATATCCGATTGTGGCTCAAAAGTACAGATATATTTGAAAAGTTTATACTTTAAATAAAAAACAAGTAAATTCAGTGAAATCCTGCTACAACTGTGTTTATGTAGCCTATAGAGCCATTGGAAGCTTCTGGATGCTAACCAATCAGAAAAGAGTGGGTTCATTGGGAGGCGGGCCTTAAAGAGACGCTAAAACAGCCTGTTTAAGATAGAGGCTGAACTGAGGGGTTGCATAAAGGACTAGAATGTGATAAATTCGTTTTTTTTAACAATAAGTCACTAAAAGACATGCCGGTAGAGCCCCAGAATATAAATATAGACCTGGAAACTTGCATGATATATCCTCTTTAAGGCCATGTTAAGTGAAAATGGCAATAATAAGAAAAAAGCATACAAATAGCATAGTATTCAAGCAATTATTGTATCATCTATTCATACTTTTATAATATATGTAATTGGTGTTGCAAGGGAAATAAAGTCAGGTTAAAAAGTATAAAATATGTAAGCTTCAATATCAGGCTACTGTAATAAAAACTTTGACAATGTTTCCAAATCCTTAACCATTGTGACAGTAATATCTGATAAATGTTTGCTGGTAAATTTATGACAAAGCAAGATCTGCGTCAACAGAACTGACTGTGGACACAATATGCATTTTCATGAATTTCTTTAAAAATATGTTACAAGTTTCTGTTGCACAGTTTAGATTTATGAAACTGTCCAGACCGGTACCTGACTTGATTATACACATTGAATGAATGGGACCCTTTTCTGATCTGACTGAACAAATGTTTTAAATAGACTTGAGAACAAGATTTGTGACAGATAGGTCTTGTTTAAAGGTTACAGGTTTCACAGGTGGGAAAGTGACAGATTCTTGTTCTCAACTCATTTGAATACAGTGAGTTCTGCATATAAACCGATCATATCTGATTGTGTGATTTGAGAGCAGAACTGATTAATGGACACCTTCAGTTAAGGCTGGTGTGTTGGCGACTCAGCCAGTCAGCTCTACTTGCTTCCAAAATCTGGCAAACTGGCTGTAAAGCTGGATGCCAGTGTTGAATATTTAATGGACAACAACTTTTTTCTTCCACATTTTATCACAGCCCACAGTTCAGCCATTATTGTATAAACACAATATGCTGCTGAGGCATAAGCTGTGAGATGCCACCAGGGAGGATGGACAGAAGGTGTTCACAGAGGGTAGGAAGGACTCTGCATCATAAAGCACCAATGTCAGACGTGTTTTATATCCATGGCTAACATTACATGATCATCAAAGTGTCAGGACACAAATTTGGAAGTGGCATTTTATATTGCAAAACAGCAGATAAACTGAAAAAAAAAAGATCTAGTTGTGTGATGTTTTTGTCGTTTTCAGATTTCAAATTCTCAGGGACAGTCCAGTGATCCAAATGATGAAGATGCCATCCTCCCGATACAATGGTATTACATTACTTGTCTTTTATCAAACCAATGACAAACCAAAATGTACATTCAGATGTCAGTGTTCACATTTCCCTGCACAGACTGGAGGTGGGAAAGCAGAACTGGGTGAAATAGTCTGTGTAAATTCATTTCATTCATCCATACAGCACTGTATGTCAGGTCGAAATGAAACTATCCATTCGACTGTAGAGCTGAAGATTTTTTAACTTTTTTATTTAAGTTTTCTTATTTCAGTAGTATTTGAAGATTATTCTTACCGTATCTGGTCCAACCAGATAGTGCCAGGCATGTTGTGAAAGAAAAAACATAATTGCCTTTCATATACTTTCCTATAAATGTTGACAGTCTCTGCCATCGATTGTAATGTCAAATGTAAAAAGGTCTTGGAGGTGGTTTCCATATTATTACACTAGTTTCATTACACCCAAATGTTTTTCCTCTATGTTTTTAGTCTTCAGTTAACTGTCTACTGCTGATCACAGTGGCGATGTGAGGAATAGGAAGAAGTGGGATGTAGAAATACTAAGTGAGTCGATACATGAGCCCCTAAATTACCTCAATGGTGCTCACTTCTGAAATTGAATAGGCTTCCTGAGTGATTTAAGGGTTGGTTTTATGGAAATAAGTGCGGTAATGCAGGGCAGCAAGCTCAAAACAATAAACACAGACGAAGAAAAACATAATAGCAGAACTTATAAATGGTAACCCACGCATGTGAATAGACACATAAGAGCCGAATGCAGGCAGTAAAGCACATACATTAAATCTTATGAATGGATGTTCATGCCCTTATGTAGTGTTGTGCATTTGTACTTGCATATATTTATGGCTCATATGGCTACTGCAGCTTGCTATCACTCTTATGGCATATAGTGTGTACAATGTTCCAGCTTTTGTTCAGTCTTTGTCTGTTATATCAGTAGTTCTGAAACTGTTAGGCCAGCCTCCTATTTGTGGCGTAGAGGCATTGCAGGGGGAATGTGCATGACCCAACAAAATGTTTCATTTGTCATGGCCTTGCAAAGTTATATGAGCGTTTCCTGTTCTGGCCATCAGAGATCATCCCAATGAACAAGACGACATGATAAGTATGTGTGTGCTCTCTGGCGCCACTATGTTTAAGGTTTGGTTAAGTTTAGGCACAAAGGCTATTTGGTTGACGGTAGGGAAAGATTGCAGTTGTGGTTATATTGGAAGTATTATGCACATTTCCGGGGCTCACATCAGCTTGACAGGTAACTTTGCAAACTGAGCAAGTTCCCCTCAAGTTCTGGACCTCCGACTGTGTTTAATCAACATTTTAACAGTATATAAATTACAGAAATTAACAAAAAGTATGAAAACAGGGGCCTGTTTGGTAAGAGTGGAGAGAGTGAATTAAAACACTAAAGTAACAAGCTGTAAAACCAAAATAAAGACATCGGCTAGACCTGAGGGGAACTGCAGTGAGTACAGCTGTCACACGGAGCGGAGCAGGTGGACCCAAACGAAGGAGACATCAGGCACAGAAACTGAAGAATATCTTTATTTTGGTTCAAGTGCAGACTAAGCTAAACTGAACTGAACTGATTGGAGCAAAACTAAACAACACAGAGCAGAACAAACAAAGGAGACCGAACAAGCTGAACCATAGGATATAACAAGACTGAGCTGGAGACTAGGACTTCAATATACACTGAACTAATGAAACAACAAGGAACAGGTGGCAGGGCAGGCTGTGAGCTGATTGGCTGGGGAAGAGACAGGGAGCAGGGCAGGGCTAACAAGATGGATGCAGGGCAGGTGCGGAGGGAAAAGCAGGCTAGGGAAAACAAGAAAAACACAAAAGGCAGTAGCTGCTCAGGCCGAGGACAAAAAAAACCCAGAACCCCATCCATAAGCCAAAGTCCACAATATAACTATGCACAATCCTCTTCATATATAAACCATTCATTAAACTGTCTTGGAATTACATAAATTTTACCGAAATAAATGCACAAGTCACACTGAGCAAACACAGCAAACATAACCTCAGCATATATTGCTGTTGTTGACAAAAACGTACATAAATCAGTCTGTCATGCAGAGTGGCTTGCATATTAAGGTGGCATGAAACGACATAAATCGAACTAAAAGACAACTGTAGCTATGAATAACATTTCAGTTCACTTTAGTGTTTAGTTCCAACCAGAGCGGATGTGGAAAGCAACAGTATCTCAAGAGGTCTTTAAATATAATCCGCAACCTCTTATCTGTCCTTTTTCCCGCTCAGTCTAGTCTGAAACAGGCAGAAAAGCCTGAGGGCATCCGGTGGACTGGCGGAGGGACATTGAGCCAGACTGGGAAAGATTCATAATAACAGCAGTTTTATAAACAAGATGGACAGATGTTTCTGAAGGGGATGAAAACAAAAACAGCTGATATTCATCAATTGAAGGGTAAAATCAAGAAAATGCTGAAATTTTCATTTGCAGCAACAACAGCTGCACAAGATGAGAGGAAAAATACAGTTTATGTTCTCAATCATGTAATTTCAATAAAATCACATGAAACATGGCAGCTCTTTTGTCATTTATTTCCTTGAATTTAAAGGGGTAGTGGGGGACAAGGATCCACTTCCATGTTGCTGGAGAGCAGTGTTAAGTGATGACACATTTTACCATAGAGGGCGTGATACAAACATGGTCACCTTCACTCACATGGAGAGAAGAGTGGAAATATGGTACTTGACGGAGCAATTTAAGGACGCTCTACTCTCTTGACCCCATTGTTCTTCATCCTTTCCTCTTACAATTTCCTGCCTTTAACCTTTTGTTAATATGAAGTCAGTCTGATCTCTTACCTCTTCATCCTCTTCTTTTCTGCTATTCACCTTCCATAATTCACGCTTCTTTCAGCTTACATTTTGAAATAGTCTCTAAACGCCAAAAAGGTAATTTGACATGTACAATGGTTTTCATTAATGCCTCTCTTTTTCAAAAGGCCATTCTTCATCTCGGTTCTCATCATTCATTCACACTCGTTTCCTGTCTTTGCTTTTAAACACTGTAAAAACTCATAGTCAAGCTTTTTCTTTTCTTCCTTTACATATTACCTCTACATTTTAGAAACACCACTGCTCAACCACATCGCAGCTTTAATTTTTCCTCCTCTTGCACCTTCCCTTTTTGTCTTTCAAACCGTGCTGCTCCTTTTTTGTGACTTTGTTTCTTTCTTTCTGTTATCCTCTCCTCTTATTCTCTGTCTCCACTGAAGGATACATGAATGGGCCGTGTAGCAGCTGTATTTTTGACAGGACTAATAGGGCTGATATTTTACCTTGAACAAGGGCCGAGGCTGCATTATACCTTCATTGATCTGCAGTTGCTGTGCAAGTCAAGACCGATACTAAACCATGAAAGTGTTGCATGTATTACTGCTGTTTCATTGAGGATTAGTAGTCACTGCAGTACATATACCATTCGGTGGCTGCTTTTATCACCTCTCGGTGCCATGTGTGCATACAGTTTTATCACGCTCGGCCACAGAGGGAATCAAACTGCTAACCCTGCTAGTGTTACTGTCACGCTTTACCAACTGAGCCATACAGAAAGCTTTCTACTCGCATGTGATTATTCAAAAATATTCTGCAGCACAGGGCCCAACACTAACACAAATTCTTCGACCGCCTTTCTAGTTCATGAGTTCATGAAAAGTAGAGCACTTTTCCCCCATTTTTTCACACAGCCGTTAAGTGTGGTGCAGTCTTTTGGTTCAACCAGAACACAATCACAGCGCAGTCAAAGGAAATATTAAACAAGATGGTTGGTCTGGAGTGGTGGTAGGGCGTTTTTCACTTCACAGACTAGAGTAAGAGGTTCTGATTTGTGCAAGCAGTAATCATGTTCAGGTGAGCACCGTGGAAAATACAGGTGTGTAGTTACACACAAAGACACAAAAAAAAAGATGTTGAATGCCAAAACGTAACCTTGAACAGTAAACACAGACTTGGTAAAAGCTACAGGGACAGTTAAAGGCTGCTGCCTGGTTTCATTGAACGAGAATTATAATAAATACTGTAATGATTGTCACTGAAGTTTTCAGGCAAGTTTTTTTAACCTTTAAAATTGGCAATTTTACACATGAAGTTCAGTTAACTCATCACAAGGAGTATTCAGCAGCCTCCAAATTTAATTGTATGTCTGCTGTGGCTCTATGGCTTTGACTTAAGACCTAAAACTCTGGGTTCGAGGTATGAAAACGGGGGTTTTTAGGTTTCAAGCCTTAGTTGCATCATGGAAAATGTAGGATCCAGTGTTTTGGGAGCTTGACCTATACAAGGGGCTAAAATTCTGGATGTCTTGGCCTCTTCTGCTTATATTATTACCATTCTGTTTATTGCTTTATCTGTCTTTCAAGAGTTCCCCAAAGTTATGGAAGTGCAACACTACATTTCTGAGGTACCCCTCTCACTTTGCTTGATGCAGTGAGTTTTGTTGGGTGTTGACAGTAACACTGTGCCCTGTATTTCTAAACTATAAAAGAAAGATATCCAATCCTACTATCTTTTGAGTGCTATTAAAATGGAAAGCTGTCTTTGAGAATCACTTGAAGCTTGTTTGTTTACTCCCTGTTGCACCTCTAGCACTTTCGGTCAACTAATCACTGGGATGATTTGATTTGTGCCAAATGTTTATCTTCACTTGATTTGATGGCGTTCTTTTAATCAGGGAAAATGAACAAAAGCAAAGTCAGGCTGACTTATGCTGCAAGAATGATGCAAATGCAGACAATATATAGTATGTCAGTCCACTCACAAATATCACAAATGTACACTTACAAACTGCATGAAGTGCATATACCAAAGTCCAAATTTGCATGCAGGTGATATACCAATCCATCCCGGGGAAGTGATGTTAATATAATGTGACTTTATTTAAATTTTTAAGGTATTTTTTGGCTTATTAGGATGAGGTGGGTTGGGTGGATGGCTAGATAATTTGTTGCAGCAGTAGAGCACTGTTCAACACCACTAACTGGACATCATCAACATCATGTCAAGCGTTTTAATTGGAGATTTCTAACATTACATCGGGTAGGTTAACCAGAGATTTTTAGGTGCATGTCGGGAAATTTAGCCATATTTTTCAAATTTAACCCAAACCATGATCTCTCCTTTACCCAACCAAGTGTTTTTTGTGCCTAAAGCTAACCAACGCAATTATATAAGATGCTAAAAAGGTCACCTGATCACCTGCACACTAAATTGGACTTAAATATACTGCACGCAGTTTAAAATTGTGAGGCTGTGTTTTGTACACAGATAGTGAGACCAGACTGAGAATTCTGTTATCAGAAATAAGAGTAGGATGATTTGAAAAGTTTTATCCAAATATTGAACCTTACTATGAAAGTGAACTCACATTCAGACTCTGACACTTGGTAGATTTGAGTTGTTATGTGGATTAAATGAAACTTTAACAATCTCCCATGGGGGGGATTTGGGACTAAGACAATGCAAGTTTCATGAATCCAACACCGTTGTCCAGTAAGCCTGACCTCTAAAATAAATACATAACATGAGGGGGGAAAAAAGCTCACCTCTTACTGTGTCTATCCCTCCTTCCTCTCTCATTCATATTCTCTCTCTCCCTGATACAAAAAGCACACACATAGGTGGTGTGGATATGGTAGTCAGACATGCCAACTGCATTAATAATGTAAAGAGTGGACTAGGTTCAGTTTCTAAAGCCTGAAAAGTCTGCTAAGGACAAGCCTGCCATCTACTGAGCAATGAAAGGTATTTCACATCTCTCCTGTTGGGTTTACAGTCATTATACAGCGGTCTTGGTGTGATCAAAAACCCATCATCTGTTGTATCTCACATGAAGTTAGCTAAACTATGTTTTTCTTAAGCTTCTTACAGTCTAATCTACAACAACCTACATGCATGCAGTTATTTTTCTTTGTGATTAACAGTGTCTATAATGTTAAGCTAAATATTTTGAACTCTAAATTTTGATGTTTGACAGCACAGCTTCAGTATGTCAGAACATCTTTTGAACCAGTTAGCATGAAAACCATAGCTGCCTTCACTTTATTTTGACCAGAAAGAAGTAAGAAGATGTTTCTGTGTTTACTGTATTATTAGAGATCAAAGATAGGATATGATGATTGTGGCAGATGTTGACTATTTTCACTTCATATTTCTTGATTTAATTATGCTAATGGACAGCTAACCACCTCTGATGAATACAGGGGATGTTAGCTGAAATAGAGTTAAGAGGACTGCTTTAGCATGTTTTAATTAATTTATTCTATTACTTTTAACATACTTTACATTAATTGTATTAGATGTGATTTTTGTATGTGTGTGTCCTTGCAAATTAGATAATTTCCAGGAAAGTAATATAAAATAAGGAATGTGTAATGTATCCCCACTCCCCAAAAAAAGAAAATATATTGTGGTTTGGATCCACTACATACACACTTTTAAAGTTAACGCTGATAGTGTGCTGATTTTGCTGTTTACTTTTCCTCATCTGAAATGTCTTTAATCTATTCCCCTCATCTATTCCTCCTACATTCTCTCTTAACTCTGTAATACCCAGAAAACCCAAAAAAGTGAAAAAAGGACAGCAGTTTAGCACCGCTTTTGGAGTATTTTGGAAAGATGGAAGTGGAATCCAGTGGGAATATGATTTCATAACGTTTTTCTTCATTGCGTCACATCTTAGTAGCAATTTGACCACCTACAGTAGCCCACCACTGCAGACAATGAAGACAATGAAAGTTTGCATAATTCCACGTCGGGGTACTTTGTGAATTTCTAGGCCAAAAGCTGTTAATTCCAATTTTGACTGATAAATTAAAGAAAAAGTAAATCCCATTTCAATTATTAAATTTGACTCAAGGCAGCTTACAGCACAATTAAATATGTATCAAAGTCACCCATACCGTCAATAATCACACAGACTGGATTAAAGAAGAATGTATACATTGTTTAACTCCCACAAAGTCTTCTTAATCCCTACCTATCAGATTTTTGCACAATCAAAGGGATTTGCACAAGTTGTATATGACACATGAGATGATATCACAAATCAACTTTCTTTTTAGTTCTTTCTCTTTCTTTCATGTGTTTCAATGCATCATTCATCAAAAAACTGATCAAAAGTCAATCTCCTCCATGATGTCCTGTATACCTGCATATCTTGGCATTTGTGCAAGTTATCTATCCTCACAGCCAAAGCTGAAGATATACAGTAGAAACTTCATCTTTTCTGTTTCATCCTGCACCGGGGTTCCTGCACTGTGTCACCACCGAGCTCAAAGGGGGAATCTGTGACTTGATAAGTCCGGGTAACATCAAGGAGAAGCAATGTTTTATTCATTGGCACAAAGCTCCTGAATTCGCTCAAATCAAATTTGCCCGCCTTTGTTTGAGAGATCAAGCTTGAGGTTTGACACATATAGAAATGATTGGATTTCTTAGACTTTATAAAAAAAATGTGGAGGAGGGGGGGTTGTAAGTGCAGGCAAGGTTAGAAGAGGAGGGTGATTGTTTTTGGGGTGTTTAATGAGAACAGACATTTTTAAATGATGTATGCATTAGTTTAATAGCTGAACATAGTTTATCATCTGTTCCACAAACATATTTCCCATGAATTTTTATTACCGAAAAATGTGCACAATTCCTTTTATTCTTTTCTGCTTCACCTTCAGTTTTTCACTCTTTCACACAATCTGCTCCACCGTTGTCTCTCGATAAGTCAGCTGCTCTCACATTCGGGTGACCTTGGCACCCTGCTGATTCACTTGTTTTGTTGCAATTCTTTCATCCTGTGCGTTTCTCTCTCATGCCTCTCTCCTTTCAGATTCCATTTTTCTATCCGTCCTCTCCCACTCTGATCTCCAGCTGTCAAAGAAATTCAAATAACTTTTGAGTAGCGAGCGCTGAGGTCAGATGTGATTTGCAAAAGAATTTAGGGTTTGTTTTACTTGGTCAATGCAGTAATTGCCAGAAAGGTCTCGTCACATGATAAATGTTCAGTAAACCTGAGCCGAGCTCTGCAGGAACTAAAAATGATTAACAGTGAATTTTTATTAAGCACTTTTGGGGGTTTTATCTTATCAGTAGAAATTTTCATTTTGTTGTACTTTCTTTTGTTCTCATTTTATTTTTTGTCACGTTTCACAGTGTTTCATCAACTAAAGCAAATGACACTAAACCCCAATACTCTCTTCACATATCACAGCAGCGACTTAGAGTGTCAACTGGGCTCATAATGTGATCCAGGTCATTGCAGCAATGTCACAGAACTGTCTAAGTCTGACGCAAACTCCCACCTGCGGTTCAAGCCATACAACTCCTGTGCTCAGCAGTTACTGTAATAACATGCATGATACTGTAGTTACAGTATTAGTGTCAACACAACTATTTTTTGTAAGAATCATCATATTTTTCAGTGAGAATACGAGACTGCCTGTCTTTGCAACTGATACAGGGAACTCATTTGGCAAACATTATTCAACAACAAAATCACAAACTTTAAAGGCTTGTCAGGTTTTAAAGAGGACGTATCATGCACATTTCTGGCTCTATATTTTTGTTCTCGGGCTCTGTAGAAAGATATTTACATGACTTACACTTCAAAAAACTCCCTACTTATCCTAAACTGGCTGTTTATGCAGGCTCTTAGTTCAGCCTCTGTAGGAAACAGGCTGTTTTAGCGTTTATCTCTTTAAGGTCCCCCTACCAATGAGCCCACTGTTCTGATTGATTAGCTTCAGGAGGCTGCCCCTTGGAAGACTTCTGGAAGTTACGTAAACAAACAATAGAGGTTGGATTTTGCTTCTTTCTCTTGCTCTTTACTCAAAATGGAAACTTCCCAAATACATGTTGAAGCCTGAATCTGATCTGAAATATGTGTGTAGACAATGCATAAAACCCATTTGCCAGCAAAGGCTATGGAACGGATGGCTGTCTTTGGGCATGCATGAACAATTGGATGTCAGTTCGATGGGGAAGTGGAGGTAACTTTGCAAACAGAGCATTCAGAGCAGGCTAAAGCCCTGACTTTTGACTTGACACCTTAAGTTTTAGAATGTTTAACTTAAGAATTCATCAATATAAAGTAAGTATCAGTATAAAGTATGTTATGTCTACTTCAACTACTCATTTCACCACAGATTCAGCATTTAAGACCTATTTTCCCCTAAAACAAGGTCTCAATATGAAATGAGAGATTACCTTGTTTTGGAAAGTTGGTAGAAATGGCAGACAGTATCGTAGGGAAAAACTGCATGAAATATTTTTACAAACTGGCAGAAAACCATTATAAAGAGATTAAGAACAATATTTACTTAACTCTTACTTGGCTATGACTGGTCTCATATGTGTTTTCATACTGTATGTTCACATAGATATGCTATAACTGTAGAGAAAAAGGAGGGGGAAAAAAGCATAAATCCAGTTATCCTTTAATATGTCTGTCTTCTGAGCCGTTTATGATCACATATCATTATGCAAAATACACCTTCTGGCCCTTCATTACCTTAACATTAAATATTATGCAGAAAACAAGGTGTAATGTAACAGCTAGTGTTGCACTCAATGCATGTAATAGTGATGTCAAAGTGTAGTCTTACCCTGACATTGCACACCAATACTTAGAATGTAAAATGTAATCAAGCTGGAGATGAAGGATCAAACTCCTCTGAAGCTGCTGACTGGCCTCTCAAGACAATATCCACTTAAATTTTTTCAAAGCCATGTTAGGAGAAGTCGAGTGTCTAAGTGGAGATGTCCTTGTCACATCTGTTAGCACGGCTCTGCCGCACTAACTGTTCAGACCTCATCACATCTCCTGACACAGTGTTGACGGTAAAACTAATTGCCTTGGAAAAGAATTTAACACCTATAAAAATACCCACACTTGCTCGTAGGTAGTTTTTGATACATGATCAAGGCTTACTTTGTCACTCTTGACTGTAACCATCAAACATAATTTCAGGTGACAGACAAAAACATTCCAACTAGGACTGTTTTTTGACGAATCATCAGAAGAAACACCATTATCGGTCTGGCTGGATGTAGACATGAACAGGACGAGAGCAGAGAAAATGTGGTAAGTAAGCAGATGCTCAAAGAAAAGACAGCATGTTTGTACTGTATAGCTTGAGAGTTGCCTTATTAAAAGTAAATACACAGAAGACCACAAGGGTTTTTTAAGTTAGTTAGAAGAAATGACACCAGATAAGTCATTATCAAAGTCGCTATATTGCACCGCCATGTTTCTACAGTAGCCAAGAATGGACTACTGGAGAGGGATTTTTTGAGAGTTTTGTGCCCCTCAAGACAATATCTTGGAAGAGGAGAGTGAGGTAGGTATTAAAAACTATGTAAAAATATATTACAGCACACGTAGCTGCAATAATGTCAAGTAAGTGAGAATATTCTGTTCAAACAACCAAGACTTTAGGAAAGACAAATACAGGCCTTTTTTCACAGCAGACGTTTTTAATATCATTCCAGGAAAAGCACAGGTGTAATTGATATCATTCATTATGGCTGCACTCCAGTTAGACATGTCAGTTTTAGAGTCCTGCTATTGTGAGTGTTCACCCACAAGCCCGCCTGACTGGGACACTTAAGTGGAACAGAGCCATCGTTAACATTATTAGCTCCACCTGTGCTTTTCCTACTATGACCATTCAAAAGGTCTGCTGTGAAAAAGGTCTATTACTGAGGAGCGGTAATCCATTGTATTATCACAAAGCAGAGTGCTGTACTGTGAATGTGAACCATCAAAGTCTGGTATAATCAGGTAAACAGTGGCTTTTCCACTAACCACACAATAAATGAGAATAACACCACGGTAACCATAGTAACTGTACGCATAAAAGATGATGACAGCTGGCTGTAGCATCAGACTACTTCGACGACAGAAATGCTTTAAATGGAAATAAAAATTAAGACTAAAATCTCACTGAGGAAAATTAGGCTAAAATGTCTTTAGTTTTTGTTTGTTTTAAAGTTCAAATTAAACTACATCAAAATCGGGTGCCACAATTAACACTTCTTCTCAAGACTCTGTAGGTGTGTAAAGACTGTTGCACCTCTTAAGACCATAGACCATGTCACCTACTGGTTTTGCATTGGAAGTGGTTTGAACCTCAAAATTACTGATTATGATCATTTCCATTTGGAGCCAGGATCTTCCAAATAAAGAGTACAGGATGTTGCCTTTCTTCACTCTAGAGACACCCAACCTACCTCAGAACAAAGCTTATGCTAGCATACTGGGAACACCAAACCGTGGACACGTGAGTTAACGTTAGCTACTTTTGTTAAATTCTGTTGAAACAGCAACTACTATAATCAATAAATAGTGCGACACTAGTCCGACTTAGTGTTAGTCCAAGTGCCGGGGAGAGCAACAGGTGAGCGCCCACAGGTCAGAACGCCGACATGACAGACACGAAAGCCAACTATAAGTCTTCAAAGCTTATAAATGGAGCAGTCATTTACAAATGGACCAGCAGCACACTTATTAGAGGCCTGAATTCAGAGATCGAGACAATAATGCCTGGTTGAAAAAATGATTGACTTAGTATTTTCTAAAGTTGACGTTTTTTGAATGTGAGTCAATTGGAACCAGGGATTTTTCTGGAGCCAGTGGCTGTTGCTGGTTTTGCACTTTAAGGTACTTCCACATTGAGGTCTAACCAGCAAGTGATTGACGTATCATGAACCAGTGTTATGAGCTACAATAATGATGTGTAGTAATCCAAATCACTGTCTCTTATTGCAGGAATACTTTGGCATTTACCCTTTTCAATTAACCCAGTAGATGCTCAGATGTACTTTGTGTGTAGATTTAGGTTAGAAATTAAACTTGTAAGTGCTTCAATCGATTTGTAAGACGATATTAGAGCTGTAATTAGGTCAAGTGCATGTGTTAAATCAGAAATAACAGGGGAGAAAGCATTGGGTGATGACGTTGGACTGCTTATTTGTTTCAGCTGATAGATGTAGAGGGTTAATGTTCACTGATGTAATTGCTGTGATCACCTATGCAAATCTGATTAAGCTCTGTTTAATCACACCAAATCAATCAGAGCTGTGTCATTCAAGTCAAAAGACAAATCCTGACAAACATTTTTATGATTTGTTCATTTGTATTAATGAGGCCTTTGATCTATTTCAGCCGCTTTCGGGGAGGCAAATTAAACTCATAAGTGCTTAATAAAAAAATGCATGCAGCACTTAAGTGTAGTGATACTATTTTCAGTCACAGTTTTAATCAAACCTATCTTTTCTAGACATTTAAGATGAAGGAGGTCACATGGGCTCTCAACAGAGATGGAGCCAAAGGTAGTCATCCATGAAACCTGACACGAGAAAATTCTTTGATTATTACCCGTGTCTTTTTGTACAAGATATATTAGTGAACAACAAGAACAGCTTATCATCTCTTAGGAATCAAAACGCTAATGCCTAATTGATAAAATCCAGTAGCCTCAGCATCTCAAAGATTGAACACCAATGCAGCCAGCTAAAGCTAGCAAGAAAATGGACGCCTTTGTTAACAGACCACCAGAAGATACACTAGCTGCAGATGTGTAACTGCCAGTGAGCCCACCTAAGTATTCTTGCCAAGAAGAAATGAATAGGCTACAAGATCGCATTGATGATTTGGATAATGGAAGACAATGATGCAATGTTAACATCCTGGGAATATATCGGAGTTGAAAGAAGGAAATAACATAATTTAGTTTCCACAGCACGAGATTCCAGTCATGCTGGAGCGCCTATTCCTGTTATCAAATTCCCGCCGGCCTGCAGAAGCAAGACCAGAGAGGGGGGGGACCAGCTGCTGCCCATCATGGTCAACATGCTCTGCTACCAAGTGGAGGAGGAGATACTCCGAGCAGCCAGGGAGAAGGGACAGATTTATGGCAAGGAGCCAAGATCAGGTTTTTCCTCGACTACTCCAAACTAATCACGGATCGGAGGGTCTCCTTAAAACAATTCTAGACTGATTTGAGGAACAAGGGAGTGAAATACACTCTCCACTTCCCAACCACTCTGGAGATTTAACACAACGGAGCACATCATCGAATCAAGTCGCCTGAGGAGGCATCAAAGTTCATCACAAAGAAGATTACCAATAAGAGCTGATTTAAGTACACAACCTGTGGGGTAAATGAAAAACTGCAGGTGGGCTCTTTTCTCTATCTTAAATATCAGTAGTCTTTACTGGTACATATTTTTGGAGCTTATTTTCACTTAATGTGGTTTATAGGTAGTACTAAGTGATGGGTTGATTGTCATTTTTTCCAGTTAATGAGTCTATAACTTGGTTTACATTTTCATGTCACAGCCCTCAGAACTTGGCTGAGTCTGTATATAGTTTGCTCTCTTTCATGTCTTAGGTTTCTGTATTTGTAATATCTGTTACAGCACCACACTCAATCATTTCATTAATAATACTGTATATACATGCACAATCTACAATCCTTTTACTATTTCATGGCCAGTATAAAAATGGCCAGTTGGAACCTTCAGGGACTTAACAGTGTTTTCTTAAAAAAAGAACATTTTGATGTATTTAAAGTCATCTAAATTCATTCATATCTTCAAATTAAAAATAATCTAAGCTGAGGTGCTCTTGTGTGGGAAAGGTTTTTCCAATCCCAGGAACTGGCAAAAGTAGAGGGGTCTCATAGTGATTAATAAGACAATTAATTTTAATGAAACAGAAGTGGTGACTGACTCGGGTGGCTGCTGTGTAATAGAACATTGGCAATTACTGGACACACCAGTTGTTCTCTGTAATATCTATGCACCTAATTTAGATAGGCCAGAGTTTTTTCATAACCTATCACATTTTAAGACTAGGGAATATTCAGATAATATTAGATGGTGATTTTAATCTAATACTAGACTGGGATCTTGGTAGAGCCGTGTCCGATTATTTTCTAATCTATCAGTCATTAATATACTATTCTGTTATCTCTAATATATGTAATATAGTCATTTCAGATCATACTCCAATTTTACTTTGCCTACTTAAATTCTCACAGACACATAAAAGCCTGAGAGGGCGTTTAAATTTGACCTTAATGAAAGAAAGTACATTTGTCAAGATGATTAGAAATAAAACTTTGCTTTTTGAGGAAACCAATGTAAAGCACTACACTGCCCTTGCCATCAAGTGAGATACCCTGAAAGCCTATTCGAGAGGGAGAATCATATCCTATGCTTCCCTCAAGAAGAAGTCAGCTAATGGAAAAATCACTGAATTACAGTTCGAACTTAAAATACTTGAAATCTCATACTCTCAAACCAAGGACTCTTCCACACTGAACAGGATAATAACCACTGAATACTATCAAATAAATGATATGATAAGAAAGCAGAGTGTACCTTATAAAAACCAACCAGACATAGTGAAAAATGGTTGAAAGGTTGGTCGGCTTCTAGCCCACCACTTAAAGCAACGAAACAGTACGAATCATATAGCCATTATATGGCAGGCAGATGAAAATATTTCAACCTCCTCTAAGGAGAAAAATTATAGATTTAGATCATTCTATAAGACTCTTTATTCATCACAGGGTGACTTGGATAAACAAAAGTTTGACAGTTTTTTTGCTGATCTTAATCTTCTTTCACAACTTTCTGACGGTAATAAAGACTACTTGGAGGCACCACTAAAAATAGGAGATCTCTCAGGCGATTAAAAGCATGCCACCAAACAAATCCCCCGAACTACAAAGAAAGGGTGATTTTTTTCCTTCCTAATTTTAAATGGTACTACTGGGCTATCAATATCAAGTATACTGTATGAGAACATGGTCACCAAGTTGTGAAGCAAGAGATAAACCAAGAGACTAAAGTTAGCTGTGTGTTATTTGGCACAAAGAGCCTACGACAGGACAAACATCGTATTAGACTACTAAACATACTAAATCAGTGTGGTAAAAACTGCATAGAGCTGGTCGATGGGACTTTTCGCAATCCCCCCTCTGCACCCTGCCATGAAAACTTGACCCCAACAAATTCTCACCCCTCTGCCAACACAGGAACTAGTCAACCCCCCCAATTCTTCTTCTTATTATTATTATGGCTGTATTTGTGTAGCACCTTTCTAACAAGAAATGCAGCTCAAAGTGCTTTACAATAATGGGAATTACATGCACCAAGTGCTTCATATAAAAAGAGCATGTAAACAAAGAAAAGAAAAGATTAATAAGAAAACTCACTAGATAACCTTAATAGAAATAAAATCAAGTGAAAATGCAATACATAGAATGTGTGCTTCAGCGGTGGTAATTTGAGACTTAATAAGCAGAAACTCAAAGTATTTTACCCTGTGTACACAATTCATACATCAGCGTCTGTCTCTGAAGCCATAAGCAAACAGAACCTCCCTTTTCCCAGCAGACAGACTCACCACTGGTCTTGATTAACTGAAATAAGCCTAAAAGAGGCTTATTTCAGTTTTGCTGAGACAACAAAACAGTTAATTGGACACTATTGCAAAAAGCTGGGATTACCTACGTTTTGCATTTATTTGATAACTACACTTAGCACTTCCTAAGCCTCACCCAAATGATATATAAATATAAATTACCACATAATCAATTTTGGAGGTATGTCCAAATGCAAAGTGCCTTGTCTGAGTGGTTTTATTTTATTAAGCTACATAACAGTCTAGATTTTTTTATAGCTACATCACAGACTGAATAACATAATTAACTGCATTGCTTTGTCAATAAAGTTATTTTTTGTGATAAAAAAGTGTTAGTGGAGCTTTGAGTGAGATTATTTTGTCACAGTCAAGTCAGGTAGTTGTGTTGAAGCTGCTGCAGTCAGCAAGTACGCTGCTGTTCCAATTGCAGAATGATCATACTGCATCCACCTGTCCACTGAAGTTTATACTCTCAAATCAAACATGCCAAGTCCAAACTTGGTGTACTTGTTATTGAGAAGGCCCCATGTCAAATTGGCTTCAGTCAAAGCTTGGTGCACTTCCTCTAGTGTTTCATATGGACCAGAAGCATATATGAGATTTCTACCTAGTCTTGTTTTTTAGTTGGCGAATGCAATGTGCGTCTGTAAGAGGATAATTCCCGGCAGGTTTTACACTACAAGCAATCCTTTTCAAATGTTACATGGTAATGTTTGCCACTGTTAATGAAAAATATTTACCAGTTGGTGTTAACCAAAATTCTGAATTGTACTGTAGACAATTTCAGACAGACTAAAACTCCTAAATCAAGCTTTAAAGATGTGCCCTAATGGCTCTCATTGTTCAAACCCAAACCTCCTCTCAGGTAAAGCCTCCCCTCTGTAAATCTCTGTTTTGGCTTCGCTCTTGCAGACACAGGAACACCACATTCCCAACTGGAATGGCTCATTATACCACAAACTGGCTGCAGGTTTTGGAGCATAAACATTCATTTGCACTGAGCACGGCTGGTGCCAAAGCTGACTTTGTCTGTCCCAGCGTGGGTAAACATGGCAGCTATCAACATAGACTAGCCTGGGCTGTTTAGGAACACAACCCTCTGCTGCTGTTTATTGTAATGGCTGTGAATGTGCACATCTGTATTGGCGTTCCAATCGCAGCTTCTGGTTTCCTCTCAGTTTCTTCAATTCTTCCGTTTTCTTTATGATTATTTTTCTATTTATAATTTGTTTTAATTTTGCTTCTAAAACGCTAACCACAGCACTCTCTCTTCCTTTACACTTAATTTCTGTGATGCTCCCCTTTTAAAAACATTACACCTTTTTTTCTTTTTTCTTTTTGCGCATGAAAAAGGTACACTGCAAACCCCAGTAGGTCACAGTGCATTAACCACACTAATAAACCCATTACACTGCAATAGAATGTGATCCAAATGAGAGAGAGGAAAAGGGTGTTGAGTGATGGTGATAAAGTAAGGAGAGAGGCTGATTTTGGCAGAGAGGAGTGGTAGTGGCAGGTGGGGTAAAAGCCTCACTGATACACACTCACTTTACGTATGTGTGCCTTTACAGCCTTCGTCTATTCATTACCTCCTTCTAGCAGCGTTCATTAACGGGAGGATCTGCCATCTTCTGCCAGAGCATTGCATCACTTTCTGCATGGCTCCTCTTCTTGAGCATTAGCATCATTGTGGGGCCAATTACAACTCTGCAGTGCCGTTCGGGGCCATAAATATCCACACAACGTATTCACAACCTGCCATGCTCCTGTGAGGAAAGAGAGGAAGCAGAGAGGAGGAAGGGAGGAAGAGAATATGGGACGCAGTGGCAGCTGAATGCAGTTTAAAATGATGTAGAATCCGATCACAGGAAACGTGTTTTGTTGCAGAATGGATAGATGTGGGTTTGTGGCTCTGCAGTGTCACAGCAATTAATAATTCAGTAACACCTCAGGAACAGTAGTTCAGGAATGAGTAAGGGGATCATACTGAGACTTTAAATGAGGAGACTAATATGAACATGAGTAACTATTATTTAATCATTTATTACCTATCCATCTACTTATATGAATTATAATTATCATCTACTATGTAGTAATCGATTACTAATAGACATTTTAACTACAATTTAAGTTTAATCAATAGACAATAGCTTTTTAATATGTCATTAAAAAGTAGTTTGTTCCTGATTTGGTGTTCACATATTTTTGGTAATTTATTATATTTCTATAATGTAATTCAATTGTTTTAATTTAATTAAATTTTACCCAAGTTTATTTCATTTTGCTATTCATTTAATGTTATATAATTGATTTAACTTCAAATTATGTAATTCAACACATTCATTTAATTTATTTAATTGTGTCTAATTATTTTATTATATTTAATAATTTATTTAATTATATTGTTTTATTTCATTTCCTTGTGTGTTTAATAGACTGCCCAAAACTTTTCAGTGCTCCTGGGCAACGAAAAAGTAACTCATGAGGTGTCACAGAGAAAACAAAAGATAAAGTGTCCAATTGTTGTCTGCTTGTCCCACTTCAGCTGGGATGGCAGAATAGGGAGACGGAAAATAAACCTCTGGTAGATGAAACCTACAAAGTGAGGTCTGTACTTGTAAGCACATATCCATTGGGCAATATACTTGAAACACATTTGGGAAAGTACTTTCTACTTACGTGGTCTTACTTGACAAAACAAGTCTGATTCTGGTCACCTAACATGCACAGACACTGTGTAGGTTTCCATGTGTGGGAGTGGATGACATGTTTGGTTTCCTCTGATGCTCTGCTGACACCATGTGATCGCTGCAGTAACTGCATCCACCAGTCGAGGGCCAATAAGGTGACTCCATGTGTGGGGAAATGCTGGGATTTGTTGCTGTGTACAGTAGCGCCCAAACAACACATTCATCACAGCAGACGTCCCTGCTCCTCTCCTAGTGTGCCGAATTGATGAACCATCAACGCAAGTTTCATCGCATTCACTTTGTATTGATAAAGCAATCATGCATGCTTTTTCTTCTGTGGATCATGGTTTTCCCCACTCTCAAGACAAATGGGGTGTCAGAATGATATTTTTCCCCCACACTTCTGCGGTTTGCTGAAGGGAGGATGTGGGCTCCAAACAGGGGGTCGCGACTGTTTTCTGTGGGAAATGAGTCACAGCTGGAGCTTTAAACTGAACTGTAGTTCACACCCTCATCCACCAACACGAAGGAATGAGAATCACCTCGATGTAGGGTTTAGGGGCTTTCTTTGTTGCAAAAAACTGATCAATACACAGACATAAAATTAACTGGCAACACTTGTGATGATTGGTTGCTACTTTTCTGTGTTTTGTTGTTTCTGTGTTGTTCTCAGTTTGAATATCTTTGGGTTTTTGGATTGTTAGTTAGATAAAATTAGCAGATTGAAGACAGTGAAGTGAATTTTTCAGTTTTCTGACAGTTTATTGACTAAATGACTTACTGACCTCCCAAATTTTTTAGATGAATCAATAGGGGAAAAAATCCTTAGTTGTATGCTGAGATACTGCATGTCCTTTCTATTTTAAAGTTACTCCTGAGATTTAATCTTGCACTTTTATAAAGTTGAGAGAATTGCAAGAAACAGATTTATGGAATCATTTTTAAAATCAAAGCAACAAAGGATGAAATATCCTGACTTTTAGTTCCTAGTAGGGTCAACCTTAGAAGACAATTCCCATAATACAACCTGACAGCATCATTTGTTACGCCCTTCCAGCCTGTTAAATACCCACATTTCAAAGTCTATAGACCCAGAAAATACATTTAGGGGATTTTTTTCTCAAATGTATAGAAAGCAGCACAATTTAACCAAAATAAGCACGACACTCTGCAGCAAGTATGACTCTGAAACATCACAGATGCCTCAATTTTTTTATTAATTCTTCTACAGTATACAAATATTCACACACAAAATGTTCTCAAAAAAACCCTAATGTCTCGTAAACTTTCATTTTCTCCTCATCTTGCAGTTCTGACTTCTATTTCCTTCATTGTGTGCTGTATTGTCCAAGACCTTTCAAATATATATATATTTTTTAAAACCGAGGCCACTGGATCCTCGCGTCATTGTGCCGTTCTGACATCCAGACACACCTCGTACACGGCATCGCGTCGCTGCTGAGACGGTCGTCACGTAGTCACATGACCCTGTCGAGCTAAGCTGCAGCCAGGACAGCCAGTCCAGGATGAAGGGAAGAAGGCAGAAATCACAGTGTGAAGCAGGAGCTCTTGACATCAGTGCGCTCGGAGCAGGCCCAGAGGTGAGGAACAGGACCGTATTGCATGGGTCAGCTTCGAGCTTAGTGTGTGACAGGGTGAAGATCTTGGTGTATCGATCAGATGTAGATCAAATAGTTCACAAATAATATTTGCCTTAAAATGCACGATACAGTACGGCCAGTGTAGTGAGTTGTCGATTACAGATTTATTTTTTTAAACATTTCTTTAATCATCTTAAACTTGACACCTGACACGTGTATTATTTAATGTGAGAGTACCGTGCATTTGGCAAAGAATTATTTGCACAGACGATTTGAGTAGAATCTGGTAGTGACACCAAGTTTTAGAAGGTGACAAGGTAATTAAGACAAAACATGGACATGGTATGTTGGTATGGCTACAGAATGCAGTTAATCAAGTAGTAAGGGACAGCAAGATTACAGGGAAAATGACACAGGCCATTGAACTGGTGTGGGTTAAATCTGCATATGCAATGAACATTCTTCAGTGAAGATCAGCTCATAGGAACCCCCACCAATATAAATCTATTTAAAAACATCTATAAGAACATAATAATGTGAAAACAAAGTATATATATGTATATTTATATATATATATATATTGAGACATGCATGAGCAGCAGCATTAAAGACACATCATATAATTTTGGCTCTGACATCATGTGTTGTGTCTCCAATGCCACTGCCCATGTATTCCTCTATTCTCTATATTTTTATTTAATATGTACTCCGCAAGCAGCGGCTCTTTCCCAAAATACCAGGAAAGCAGTAGTGCAACAAACTTTTAGCAGGATTTTTTTTCCAAAGGAAATAAATCAAGTATGTGAGAGTTCAGAAGCCTCCGTAAACCGGAGATGACTTGAAGCACATACGGCTCGTGACCCGAACACTTCACAAGATGCAATCCATAATTTGAAGAGGGGGAAGTGGTTCGGACAGAAAACTGTCAAGAAATGTTCTAAAAAAAAATCTTTTGACCTTTTTTTTTTTCACCACACACAAGAATTTTCTGAGTCACACTGTGCTTAAAAATAAGTTTGTGGACTGCACCTTTAGACCCCGACACTTAGTGACTTTTTGGTTCAAAATGAAAAGAAGACAGTAAACATGTCATGCGTTATGGCTGTCTGAATGACAGCTGGCATGACCTTTGACCTTTCATTGACTCTTCCTTGACCTTTGCAGGTTTCCTTGTGAGGCTGAGTGAACTAAATAAAATGGCATTATTGAAAAATAATGCTACCACTCTGGGAAACGTTTGAAGGCACCCAGACTGAGCTACATTCCATCTCTGAAGACAAAAAAAAGAGATAATGAAATGTTTTAGCTTACAGTGATGTCCATTTTTACATAGTATTAGGGCTAAAACAACTTTATATTTTTATTTTTTTCTCTCACTATCTCACTCTGCAAGTTTTATTTTTTCTTTTTAAATAGGCTTTTGATTTTAGAGGAGGAGCGCTTGGTTTTCTCTCCATTGTCGCTTGAGTCTTGGGAAGAGGTGCTTTGGAGCTTGTGTTCCCTCCCCACACTTCGGCCCTCCGAGTCTAGGGAGGTAAGAGATGGGTGACGCCCCACGTTGGGCAGCATGCTTGCGGGCAGCTGGCCAAAGCTGTAGGACTTCTCCAGCATACCGTTGTACATGCCCTTCCCCGTCTGAGAGGTGGCGTGCCCCTGCGAGAAAGTTGCGCTCTGGGACTCTGGTATGATGCGGGTGATGTCAGGCGAGCCTCTGTGTGCAAACTGGTGGTGCTCCAATGCCGGGGACGGCGAGGTGGAGGGTGGGCCGGAAGGGGTGGTGGCCGGAGTGGGAGGCAGAGGAGGGGGCGTGGAGTCCCTGAGACTGCTGCTGCTACTGCTGCTGGTGGTGTGGGTGGTGGAGGCAGGGAGCTCCGGAGTCTGGCTGAACAGCAGCAGCTCCTCGCGGGAGATCTTGCGGTAGGGCGTCTCTGAACCTGGTATGCAGGGGTTGTGCGGCTGCTTGCGGCCAATGGAAGAGCTGAGACACTCTGTGTCAGAGCTGCCATCCTGAGCGGTTTCCCTATGAGAGGAGAGCAGACACATATCACATCTGCCAAACTTTAAATATCACATGTCAAATTATGAGGGGGAAAAAAGGTATAAATTAAATTTCTGCCATCAGTGCCCATGAAAATGTCTCTATTTCTGTAACTTTTATGACTGGAATTGTAGTTAATTGAACTGTAGTGCTACTTCTGTGTGAGTCTCATGGTGCCAAAAACAAATCAAATGCAGTTAAATGTCACATAGGTGGAGCACTGTGTGACGGATTATGTTTAAACTCAGGAGGACCTGTAAGTGGAATTATGAATTTTGACATCATGTCATTTTAATCTCATAATTTAACCCTGACTAAACAGTTGAAATATCAGACTGATATTTTACCAAAGGGGTCCTCTAATAAAAAATAGTGTGTTCATGTCATGTGGGAGTTCCCACCACTGGTAATAATAACCACTTTAAGCAGTATAAATATTGTATACATAATTGTTCACCATAAAATATTATTAAATCAATTAAAATAAATAAATTACTTAATTTAATACATACTAAATAATACATATGTGTAACTTCATATGGATAGAGCACCATGCACACAACTTTTTTTAGCCACTTTTTTTCTTGGGGTTTTGTCTTATAACACATTAGTACAGCAAACTGGGGAACAAGTGCTACTTAATCATGTTAAACATTAATTAATGATGGTGTATCGTGTGCAGCTTCCATTGGAGGTAATTCATGCATCTTCCACACTACATTAACTGATAATGAATATTACCATTTAACCCCAATTTAAAGCGTTAGTAAGAACGTCTGGATAAAACACCTGTGAGTCCAAACTGTAAAACCATTCCGCGGCGTTCCGGCCACCGCTACATACCCCCTCCTATCCAAGCTGAACATGATATGTTCGTCGTCTGCCTCAGGGCGATAGGAGAGGGACGAGCTGGCCATGGACAGCAGGTCGGGGTCTGGAGACATCAGCGAGGACTGTGGGGAGCTCATCAGGCTCCGGCGGGAACGACACAGACTGCTGCTGCGCGTCAGCGAGGGCCGGATCAATGTGGTCGCTGAGGAAACGGTGATAAAGCACCAGTTAAAACCTTGTTACGATTTCTGCATTCATTTACATCAAAGCAGAAAGTGTCAAAATCCTCTGCTAGCTTTCTCACTTGTGAACTGTGGAATGATGGGAGGCGTATCCTCGTCCAGGTCATCCACTCCTCCTGCGATAGGGTAGGGAGGCACCGAGACTCGCGGCATCACCACCCAGCTGTGGTCTGAGTAGAGACTTGCTGTCAGGCTCGGCAGACCAGAGTTGTTGACAACAGGGAAGCCGCAAAGCTTCTCGATCTGTTGCCAACGGTGCAGCCGCTCCCTCAGGCATGCCGTTACCTCTGAGAGAGATTTCCTTAAAAAAAAACACAGATGAATGAGGGGTATGTTCCTGCACCAAAGTCTGTACATTAATTGTACTTTTTCAAATCGTGTCAGACTCGGTAGAAAGCCGTCTTTGCATTGATTAGTCAGGATTTGCACACAAGCCTGCTGGTTTTATATTCTTCTGCCTACTAAAGTGATCATATAAAATACTTTTTTTCTCTCTTTTATGTGACTTTTCCTTAAAGATCAAGGAATACTTTATCAGCTTGGGACAACTTGGATAAATGCAAGATCATTTAAGTTCTAAGTTTAGGAAATCCTAGGTGGTTACTGAACAAATTTAACAAAACTAAATTATGTGGTCAAGTCTGTGCCAGCTCTTTTACACTGGACAGTCAGATATTGTCACTGTTCAGGTTTCACACATAAAATCTGAGCTGACTTTTTGTGAAATAGCACCAAAGCCCTCACTTAAACTCTCAGAAGATGATAAATATTACATGTGTATGTATAAATATATATAGACAAACCTAAACATACTACAGATAACAGCTCCAGCTTCTACAAGGCAGATTTCCATACTTTCATATTGATTACATGCCAGCATAACATGACCTTCTATTCAATATGACACCTTCTATGTTACATTGAGTATCAATAAGTAATGTCATTGGCTCACATTACTACAAATCAATACAGTTGGTCAAGGACAGTGATGAGTCCTCTTGTAGCCATCTGTTTGGTTGTACATACAAATGCAAGTTATTTAAAATCAAACTGTGTGCCGCATTAAATTAATTGTGTGTGTGTGTGTGTGTGTGTGTGTGTGTGTGTGTGTGTGTGTGTGTGTGTGTGTGTGTGTGTGTGTGTGTGTGTGCGCATGTGTGTACGTGTGCGTGTGTGTGTTCTTACTTGGCTTCTAGTATCTTGTGGTCCACCTCGTCCAGTGATGAACTGTGGGCTACGTGAAGAGTTCCAAAAACAGAACTTCTCTTCTTTTTTATTTTCTCTGCCTGAAAAGCAAACCAAAACATTTCATTGATCATTTTTTGACTTCACCTCTGTGGTCGGATGTTATTTAATTATGACTGGTTTTAAGGATTCTTGAGAGCTTGTTTTGATATCATGTTTCTTGTATCAAAAATAATACTCATACCAGGATGGAAAAGCCTATGAAACAACATTTATTTTAACAGTATTATCATATCCCCACTGTGACCCTGATTAATGAAAGTGAGTTCTGTGAGCGGCTCTTTAAGGCAACATAAGGCTGGACTGACTGCAGGTGAATATGGACTGTCTGAACTCTGAAACGAGGCTGACATCAAGTCATTAATCAATCAATCAATCTACTGTACGTTTGCACATATCCTCTCTATCCCTTAATTAAGGTTACAAGTAACAAAACAAAAAAGAGCAGTACACTTAAAACATAATTTGGCCTTTATAAAAAAAATTATTTCTACCACCGATATGTTTGCTGAGACCTGTTGTAAACATTTTTGGCAGCATTTAATATGGATGGCCCCTGCCAGTCAACACCCAGGACATAAAAGTCTATGCCTTTAACATATGTTTAAGTTTATAAATGATTATACATATATATGTAATCATTTCAAGCTATTTTTATCAGTTTAAAGCAGAATCTAGTCAAATGCATTAATTTAATAAATCTAAATCAATGTTTCATTACGAGAAATATAAATTCAAATTTCTGCAATTTAAATATTGTACAATCTCTGCTCGCTAATCACAAGTATTTTTTTCTTAACACTTGTTATCACCTTTGTGATATATAGAGCAAATTGATGCTAGAAGGTCTTAAATCCCATACCAGGTATGTCTGCAGGTTAGCTTAGTGGTACAAAAAAACCCACTGTGAGTCACTTTAAGTAAGAACATCTAAAGTTACCTCGTCCTTTGCGACGCAGAGCTGAAACTCAGCACTCTGTTTCTTGATATTGTAGTATTGAACTTCCACCTCGTGTGTGAGCTGGAGCCACTTCTGGAGAGCTTCAGGCACCGACTGCTCTGACAGCATCTCCTTCTCTGCTCGCTTCAGAGCCTTTCGCACCTACACGGGAGGTACAGAATACATCAAGGTTAAATTCGCTGTCAAATATTTAACAACTTTTCCCATGAGATTGTTGATCAAATACTGTAAGTGGGGGTGAGTGCTTTTTGAATTTCAAATGAGCCGCATTTTACTGTTCTTCAGGCTTCGCTGTGTAAAAATGAGCCCAATTCTGGCTCGTCTGCAAGTGGAGAACTCATTACCAAGAGGAACTGTTAGATATATTGGTGCTGTATTTTTTTATTTGAATGAAAATGGGGCAATCTTGTGGGTATGCAAAGAAGGCATTTTGTAGGAGAAATGAAAATCTAAAATGAAAAATATAAAATGAATCTTTTCATTTCGAAGTGTTAAAGCAGCGGAAATGAATACATTTACATGCATAAGTAATGTTCCATATATTGGCTCTTTGAATAGAATATTTAAAAGGTGATTTGTGTAATGATCATAAATGTCCTGCATACAGGATCCAATAGAATATTTCTGATGTCTGCATTGAAACTGAAAGTAGGCAGATCGTAAAAAAGATACTGTTTTTTGTTTTCATACCTAAGTAGCTAGTTAGCATTTAGGAGTTAGCTAGTTATAAATGTCTATAAAAGACTGAAGAAGCATTTATATCAGCCCCATAATACCTTAACATTTCACTTTCTGTGGCTCTCTTGAATTTGTATTCCACTTATAGCATATTTTATTACAGAGAAGATACTGTTAGCTCTCCATTTTGAATAAAAAACTGTTAAATTAAATGTCAAGTAGTAGCCAATTTGCTATACTTATGTGGCAGACCTCGCAAACTGGAGTCCACAAATTTAAGGTCACATCTATAAAACAGTCTATAAAACTGTTGACAGGACACTTAGAACTACAAATAAGGTCAAATATATTATGAATTGTTATGCATGATGGTTCTAATTCTTTATATAAAACTTTCCTCAAACCTAAAAAGCTAGAACCTTTTTGGCATAAGCATCAGACGACTTTCGTCCTTTGATTGAATAGGTGCTTTGTGTGATGTGTCCAGCTCTTATAATACATCCATGAGTGTTGTTTTTTTCAATTTTTGCCCACTTTGGAAAATCCTTCACAATTTTCACATAACACCCCAACTTTGCTTGATTTTGCTCCTTTCTCAATTTTTTTTTGCATTTCGGGGAAACATGCAGTCTGGGAAGCCCCACCTGTACTAGCTCCTCCTCAGCATATTTGAGCCGGCTGAGCTCACATTCAGCGCCCTCACGTAGCTCTCGAAGCCTGTGAGCCTCCTTTTTGGCTCCGGTGATCTCGTCTCTCATCTTCTCCTCAAGGTTTTGTTTCTCCACAACCACCGTCCGGTTCTCTTCCTGAGCTTTTTCTAGCCTGCGAGACAAGAGGAAAAAGAGAATATGACACTTCACCAGTTGAGAATATAAACATTTGACATATCTATCTATATCTATGTATTGGTATACATTAAATTAAAACCAATTTCTTTCTCTTACCGGTTCTGCATATCAAGTAGACTCTGCTCAGCATTTTGCAGGCTCTCCAGATCCTTCATCATCTGAGAGACGTGCACCCTGCTGGACTTGTTCTGCACGTAGGCAAACCAGCAGCCCCCAACACCAATCACTATGGAAATCATTAGGATGAAGTCTTTCATCCAGTTATGCTGTGGACCTGCAGTGGGGAGGCAAGAACATTGGTGGCTTTTACAAATACTATACATGTTACTTTAAATAATTAAGTCTGAAATATTGTGCACACTTACGGAGAGGGGGGCCAAAGAGCACTGCATCTAGTGCCTTTAGATTTAGTTTTTGTTTATGTCGTTGGTCTAATATCTTCAGCTGCATTGACATAAACAACGGTTCATTTGCTGCTATTCTGAAACATGGACAGAAAGAAAGATCTACAGTGAGAATCAGAACATTTAGTGCATGCAGTTAGATTTCAATTGTGTCTATACAGTCAATGGGCCCTATCTTCCCAAAATAGGGCGCAGGTGTAGATGCAAGTCTTAATTCCTGGCACATTGCGCATGTGGGTGTGAACAACATATTTTTCCAATTTTCTCGACCATCAGCACTGGTGCACTCTGGGCTCAGCCAGGTGCAATGTGGCAGAGAGACTGAATATGTTATTAGTGGGAGGAATGCATAATATCCAGGTGGAGTCGAGGCGGGTTTCAATAATGACCAATCACATGAGCTCCTCTCATTCCTTTTAAACACATCAACAGATGAAATGAGAGGCTGAGTGATAGTGAGAAATGAGTTCACCTCTGTAAAGCACCTGATGTTCCAAATTACATATTCAGGACACCCCAAATATTAATTCATAAAACATCAATCCAAGTATGCTGACAATGTTATAATGAAAATAAAAAATGATGTGTGGTATGCAGGGTGTGCTGCAGCTGCTGGTATACTGGTGCAGCTGCTTATTCTGTGCAAACAATTAAAAAAGGATAATTAATACATTTAAACTCTGTATATACAATATCCTAAATAAATAGACCCAAATTCAGGTGTGGAACTTAGCTAGTTAGTGTTTGAAAACCGCACAGGTTGTATCACTGTTTTGTTTAAATATTTAAATAATAATTGAAGGTGTTAATGCCGTGCCAGCTGTGCTTAGAGTTAGCAGGGTTGTATTTAAACCTGTTTTGAAATGTTGTCATGAGTGTGTTTTATTTGTTCACGGCATACAGGATGTTGATGCATGCTTTCTCTGTAAAGGAAAGTCACAGGAGCTCCGGTTGTCAGACGCTTTTTACACACTGATTATATGCTAACATGCCCATGTGCAAAACAGGAAACTCACTGTAATGACCCTCATGACATGGCAGAAAATTCTCTAAACTCAGTTCATGATTTTATTTAATAAATATGTCCAGACATATTTTTAAATCATTATTATTTAGTCTGGGTTTTTTTTTTTTTTTTTACAATTTTTCAACTGAACAGGGTATTTAATTTGCTGCAGCTGAAGTGCTGCTAAATAAAACCGGTGCTGTTTTGACACATGCTGCACATGTTTGAAAAGCACAGGAGCGTTTTCGCTGCTGAACCTGGAAGACATTTTTCTATTCATGCCACAGCAGGAAGGCTTAATGTGAGAAAATATTAGTTAAATAGCCTGTTGTCAACTCTTCAACTTCTTTGACTACATTACATTGCTGAGCCAATGAAAGTCATGAAAAAACACATTTAACAAGAAAGTGAGGGAAACAAAAAGGTTAACTGTGAGAATAACAACAGGCAGTAATCCCTGTCTTTTTGTGTTGTGGTGCTGAATGAGAGAGCTCATGTATATGTATATGTCACTATTGTTTACATGGTGTGAACTACTGTATGTAACTGTAAGTTGTCTCACCATTCGTGTCTTTCTATTTTACTCGCTGTTACAGCCTGTCTAAATCCTTTAATAAATAAGGACAAACTAAATTCATAACAGATATCTTCTTTAGTGTCTAAAGTGTAAATTCTCCTCCCGTGTCAAAAAAACCTGACAAAAACTAATTCTAAGAGGAACAATAAATATAAGTACAAAAATGGTGAATTGATTATAAAAAGTGATTCAAAAATGGATGGATGAAATAAATCTCAACTAACTTTATCTGAAAATGATCAGTACTGGTCTTACAGTCTTATATCACTCACACTGATACTCTGAAGTATAGACATGATGCATATGCTGGCCACAGTGTATCAAGATCAGAGACACTAGATCACTCTCATGTGCACTCTGCCTAGTTTGACCTCCGTAACACCACCATCTTCTTCCCACGGGGGGCGTCTGCATACCAGCACCATCTTAAATGGCCCACCCAACATGGCAACCTGTGGAAACCATACCCCTTCGCTGTGACATCACTTCATGAGTCAGCGCCCACCGGTCCTGTGACGTAACACGAAACCTCTCGATAACTCCCGACTCTCACCCACCTTTCTGTCTACTCATGGCATATGTGCAGTTTGTGGGGAGTCACATTCCACAAGTGTCCCACCAGCATCTGAGTTTCTAATGTAATACCAGCACTCATATTTCTTTGGTAACATTTACACCTTCACAATGCTATAGGTAGAATTACTGGATATAATTTGCATGCTACTTCAAGATGCAACTATTTACAGATTGTAATGATGGATGCATTTAACATCATGTGACCTAAATTGATTGACGCGTTTAGGAGGAACTTACAAAACCAGACTCAACATGAACAACAGATGAGGGACCTTTTCTAATAAAACAGCATAGGCACAAATACACTGTGGTGAAGAATCTACTTGTTTTACAGCATCTTTTTTTCCCTTGTGTTGCCTTTTCTGACCAGCAGTGGGCAGCATTACACAGAGTAATGAAAACTAAAGCTGCCTTTGGGTATTATAGCAAAGATCATAATAAACATCCCATTAGAGGCAAAACATGACATTAACACAATTTTATATTAAAGTGCAGAGCAATATTGGTATGTTTTGCCTTATTAACAGCAGTGCTGAAGTGGAGCAGTGGATGCATAGCACAAGTTGTGTTAATATTAGGTTGTGAGTGATAAAGAGGTTGCTTGAGGTGAGCTGCACTAACCTTGGTAACGTGTTCCCTGTGACCCGGAAGTCCCTGAAGTTTTTCTCATACTGAGGCAGCTCCACTGAGTCCTTCAGCCAGTGCACCGTGTCCTCCGTGGTCCAGTTATGGACTGATAAAGGAGGAGGAGAGAAAAGAAGGCAGTTTTAAGCATTCAGTTAACCATTTTATGAACAGAAACTCAGAAGTGAATTCCTTAGAGCTTTGAATCCTCTTTTTGTTCTTCATACTTCTTTATATGTTACTGTTTTCTGAATTTGACTGTTGTTAATAAAGTTGAGAGCGAAAAAAACTTTATGTATTCAAGTATACATTTTACATAGTCCGAATTACACTAAAACCAGCAATGAGTGTGACTCAGCAACCCATGAAACTTCACTTTAAGTTCCCCTAGTTTGCATTTATATGCTATATATAGTTTATAACACAATATAATTGTAGTTATTAGCAGACATTTTAAGTGTTTATTAATGTACAGTATTTGCCAACAATTATAACTTCACCTACATAGTCATATATTATTGTTAGTGTGTTTTACTATATTGCCATTCATTATCTGGACCCAGTCATGAACACCCACAGGAGTTATAGTTGTTGATAACACTTAAATCTATTTAAACCACATTTTAGTGTGTTATAAACAATTTATTAACCTGTTTATATACTTCTTATGAAGGCTAGATAAGGAAGAGAGATATCAAATATTTCCTTTCATTTTTTTCGAATATATATAACACATGGTCGTTTCAAGGTGGCAAAGGCAGTGTAGGTTACCATAAGAATCCTTCAGCCGCCTTGTTGCAGTTAGTAACTGAGTGCTATGATTACTTTCTGCAGTGTGTGTGTTTATTTCAAGTACTAAGAAAGCATGAGAGCATGTTAAAAAAAAACTTTCTCCAAAGCCTCTTAGCTCCACAGATACTTGCCTGAGTGATAAACAAACACTGGCACATGTACAGACTGAGAGTCACAGATTGGGGGTTTCGTTCCCAGACAAATCGCAGATGTGTTATTACAGATGGTGAATAAATGAGCCCTTAAACTTTAAGGAGTATTTGCATATGTACGTAATTCACCCTCTCCATCAGCCCTGGGAGTGTTTAGCCCACAGAAGTCTTGTTGAGTTTTCAGAGGATTTAAGGAGACACCATCAGCCTATCAGGAGAGTGTTTCACCTGCTTTACTAGAAATCACACCTGTGTCATGTGATTTGGTGTATCTTTCGATCCCTCTTCCTGTTCTCATACTTTATTAGATTCACTTTACACGGAGAGTAAATTCTCTTTCTTTACCTTCAGAGATCTTCCAGCTCCTCCAGAGTTCCTCCACAGTGATGTGCTGGTCTTCTCGGTGCAGGTTGCTGTGCTTGTTGGTTTGCTGCTGCTTCATGTCTTCTATTATAAACTACAAAAAGAAAAGAAGGCAGAGTAAACTTTTCCAGGACTTTCAGAGATGTCACAATAAAGTATAGTTTTGTTAGTTTACAACGTTTTGCTTTCACTGAGAACTGTAGGGGAGATTCTGCTTGTCTGTGTTTCCATGTGTAGTTTTGACAGAGAGAGCTATAAAGAACTGGCTTTGCCTAAAAGTCTGGCTTCAGATCACACACACACACACACACACACACACACACACACACACACACACACACACACACACACACTTTCTTTTCTCTCTCCTTTCTTCCTTTTAGGGTCTTTGAAAAGAGAAAGAGACCCATAGCGGAGGCATCACTTCCACCTGTGTGTGCATGTGTGTGTTTCAAGTTTCCGGCTGTCCTCCTTTGGTAGCTTAGAACTAAATGCCACTGCAGAGAAAGCCACGGTAAAAAAAACCCAACCAAAACAACAAAGAATTGCCTGAACACCAGCAGCATTAACAAGGATCATGGCTGACTACCAAACACCTCGAAGCATTCATCTTGAAGTATGTTTATGTGTGTGGCCTTGGCATAAAACTAAACTTCTAATTCACGTCTAATTCATACAGTCTAGCTGCTTTGATAATTAATTAGCCTTTAAAAAATACTGCAGTTAGTCTAAAAACATGCACTGTAACTATGTTGGGTGCTTTGGCTGTATTCTCTGTATTAAGTTAACATCTAGTGGGTGTTTTACAATGCAAAATTATAGTCATTTGAACTAGATAAGTAAACACCTATGGTAGATTTGAGGTGAACTATGTCATTGGTTCACCAAAATTACATTTAGGGTTCGTAGTGCTTTTTCAGTACTATTGTATGTCAAGACCTGATATGACCAGACTCCTAACACTCAAATGACAACACAATTACCTCTCAAAGTTAGCTAGCTAAACTGTAACTAGGTAAACACTGGTCAGAAACTGGATTGGGCTTCAAGAAAGTACTATGATGAATTTGTAATTAGTATTAAAAGTTTAAACTCTGACACTCACCCACCATTTGGCATCCATTTTGGCCCTGCAGTTAACCACATGGACTATTTTTGATCATTAGACCTTGAGATAAGTTTAGCAAGTAAGATTTTCAAAGATTTTTTTTTACAACGTTGGCCCGCCAGACTAGTTTGAATGTAGAGAGACAACACATTTTTGAGGTTTCAGTTGTGCTCTGCTACGCAAAGTAGCTTAATATCGATACATTTATTACTGTAAATTATCAAATTGATGTAACTCTTCGTAGCATTAGCAGTCTATGAATGTTCAAGCATCCTGCAGGTATAGTAATGGATGGTAAAAGGTTAAATTAATAGTTAGAAACATTATCTAATCCAATTTCTTGCCAAGAGTAACATTAGAACACTAATATCATTTTTATATCTGTGTGCTAAGTATGGAGCTGGAGCCAGGGAGATGTTAGCTTAACATAGCATAAACCCAAACACTTTATCACGTTATATTTCAGTTTGTGGACAAATGAGACACAACGTGTTATCTAATGAGGTTTAGAGGTGCTGGTAGGTGTATTTTCTAACTTTGGACAGAGCCAGGCTATAAGGTTCCTACTTTATGCTTTGCTAGGCTAACCACCCACTAGCCACACTGAGCATTCAGATGTGAGAGTGGGATCAAATGACTCATCTAAAAAAGCTCTGCAAATGAAGTGTCTTTCCCAACATTTCTTAAATTCAATTCCTTTTATCTGGACATGTCCTAGTTTCGGAAGCCTAAATTATTGGTCCAATAAAATTACCACAAATGCTGATGATCTAACGGTGTATAAATTGAAGTAAACACACCTGAAGCTTCTTTGTTTTATTTATTGGATTACTCATAGATACGGAATGCTGGAGTTGCATGCAACATTTTAATATCAATATATTATGTGTATAATGTAAGCAGTAGGCATGCTCATGTGCAGCTGTATGCTATTAATCATTGCTGAGGGACACATAAAGACAGACTTAGCTGGTAAAACCGCGAGTAAACATGTCTAAGCAAAAGCTTAAATTTGCAGAGGAATTAAAAGTTGCGTTTCAACTTCGGTGTGAATAGTCAGGAGCTGAATGTACTGTTTGAGGTACTAGCACATACTGTCAGTAGCAAATAGAAGCTATAGAAACCTCCTTTTGTATCTAAAGTATAAAAATGCTGCAATAGAATTGACAGGCTTCAGAATTTTCTGTCACCTTAAACTGAAATTGCAGCTGAAGTCGCTCTGGCATGTAACTCCATTGTGAATCACAGTGCAGATCAATAAGTTTCACATATGACTTGATAAAGACAGCAGATCCTAACACAACTTGAAAAATGTCATGTGCCCACGGTAAGACAGAAGTGAGTCAATGCTCGACTGCACCAACATTGTTCCCATCATCCTTAAAAGCGGTTTACTTATCATGAAATAGACACGGCATGCATGCAGATGGTGTGGTCACTGTCTTCAAAATCTACCTTCTTTCACACATGTCCACTGTGTGCATTAGTGCTGCAAGTGTGAAATTGAATACATAATGGCAGCCTGGTGCTGAGAGCCTGCCTGCTGCACATGTTTCCAGCATTTTTCCTGTCACTGACAAAAAAATCTCCCGCAGTGATCAAAGAATTGAAATGAAAGTGTCCTCTGAGATTCACTTCTGGCACATGCACTCGATATACAAAGCACAAATTCAAGAAATAGGATGAGATGGTACTTAAGTTGTCAAGGTGAACAAAGATGTTGGGCACTCATTTCTCTTACACTGAAGAGATTACTGGCTTAAAAGCATGACAGACATTGTGTGAGGGTGAAAATGCATGTACTTCAGTGGACAACACCCATATTAAGAGTTATTTCATGTGGACGAATCTGAATCACCAGCCTGTATCAAACGCTTGTGGGATAAAGGTGTGCCAGCTGGTAATACATGGTGCTTTTATCAGCAATTTAACACTTTCAAACACTGACCTAGTGTGTGACCCAGGATTAAACACACATTCAACGTGCATGTTACCATTAGCGACAGATTGTGAGAAAATACAGGGGGTGTGGCCATTTACTACAGACCCTGCCTGACGCTACATGTCTTTATTCAGCATGATTGGGTTTTGATAGCAGTTTATCAAATCTGAACCCAGTATCATATTTGCTTACCAAATCCAAAACCAAATCTCTTATCAAACCTATTAACCTATTTACTGTAGGTAGTTTGAGGGAAGATGATAGCGAATGCCTACACACAAATAAAACATCTCCGAACTATTATAAGCATAGTATAAACAGTTTTAAATAACTAAAATTCAAGTTACCCTAACCCTAACCTAAACAGATGCAACTTATGACATTTAGTCAACATTGGCAGTTTAGGTAAATAAGTAATGACTTTGATTTTACCCACTTGGAGCTGAATCTAAAATGAATCAGCTATCCCACCAAAACTCCAAAAACTCCAACTCTATTATTTAGTCTCCTAGAAGGTTCGTGCAACACTATAAAGCTTTACTGCATTAAAGAACAGTCAGATATATGGCTATAGGCCTATAGGCGAACACTGACATAAACACAACACAGTAGCACAGCACTAACTACAGATTTATAATGAGCTTAAAGCAATACTACACTAACTTTATAGTTGCTGTTATAGCCTGTATTCACTCAGGTCAAAGTTATTCCTGAGGTCTTTGTTTTGGTCTGAAAGGGCCTTTTAGCACACCAGTAGTGGACAAAACACTCCGAGAAGCCTGAACTCTTTGCACAAGGTTGTTTTTCTTCTTCACCTTCTTCTTACACAATGCAAATGCAAATGAGTTCTCTTGCTGACGTTGAGACCGGAACAGAGTGAAGGAACCAACTGTCTGCTGAGTCACTGTAGAGACCACAATGTGTGCAATACTATTCCAAATAAATGTCTCCCAAAGCCCTTAATGCTCACTGTACTTTATGAGAAATGAAGTGCTGCTGGCAAAGACGCGGTCGTCAAGGATACTTGCCAGAACACATGAACAAGAATAGGAAAGTCCTGATGAATGAAGGTGAGCACTAAGACTTACTTTTGAAAAAAAGACTTATAAGGGCAGTTTTTGTATGATTTTTTAAACATATTATCACCATAAGCTGCTACATTAGAGCATTAAACATGTAAGTGGTTGAAGTGCTGCGTCATGAAACTTCTATTTCCAAGCAGACTGGGAGAGCAACTTTGCATATGATCAAAGGAGGCTTTGTGGTGCTTTATGGAGTCATATAAAGTAAGTGGTGAGCCGCACATATAAAGATAGGTCTTTGTGTGGGTGCCTTGTGGCTTCTGTGGTTAACAGTTTAGATAGCATGATAGCTGTGTTAATTACAGCCACGGTGTGTAGCCTACTGAAATGTCAGAGGACCGCAAACAAAAAAAGGGCACATTCAGGAATAGGCTAAAATAAGCTCGACCGCTAGAGAAGGAATAAAGCAGGCTTAGATTGTGTTTACACTTTGATATGATCGTAAACGCGTCTTCCACTGGGTAACAAAGAGTTTAAGAGTATGAGATACTGAAATAGGACCAGCACTCTGCCCTGAAAAGACAATAATACGAACACTTATTCTATACGTACACATGCACAGAAAGGGCTAGCACAGAAAGGGTATGACACATCGTCAGACACTGGCAGGGGCAAACACACACATACACACGCACACAGTAGCAAACAAAGACATATTTGTTCATGTCAGATTCCAGATAAGGGGTGGGCTGAGTTTGAGACTCTTCCCATGAGCCTCTGCTCTCTCTAGCAGTCTACTGTGACTCTGTTCTCCGTCGGTATATACTCAATCTGTCCACATCATCTCATTTAATGAAAGTTATTATCCATCGCTTATCTATCAGCATCACCTTAAGTGGGTTTTTCTTTTTTTCTTTTCCTACTTCAGTGCCCGCTCAAAACACATTTATATCAACCTGATTAAAACTTGGTGATGAGAAACCGCAGAAAGAGGATAATTAGTTTGATTAATTGTTATTAATATATTATAAATTTAGGGCAAAAGGTTTGGTATACTTGGACATGATTTATGAATTATGTGAGTTACTTGGAGCACTACTGATTTATCACACAACATCTCGGCAGTCTCAAATGTGAAACCATCACTTGCATGATAAAATCGTCCTCGTGCTTTTTCTTTTTTCTTTTTTTTTCCAAGATCAAAGGGGGCATCTAGTTTTAACAGAGCAGAAGATTGGTTAATAGCATTTTTCACATAGTCTGAGCTGTACTAAAGTTATCTTCAAAGCAGCGTAGGACTGCCATATTTGACCTTAAGGGGTTGGTTGACCCTAATTACAAAAAAAAAATTCTCACAAACCTTTATTTGTCTAAGTTTTGAGATATGTTTAAAGATTTCTACCCGTATACTATGGTGTGTGTGTGTGTGTGTGGACAAAATCACAGTGGCGTAACATCATATTGAGGTGAGGTTTTTGTTAAAGGAATAGTTCTTTGCTTTCGTGTCAAAGTTAGATGAGAAGATTGATACTGCTCTAGCTAACATGCTATATCTCGTTTGTAAAAAAACAAACAACATGTGGTTTCAAGGGGAGTTATGTGCTGCAGCTATTACTTGGCGACCAACGAGCAGGCGCAGTGACTTTCTGGCAACCTCACTGAGATGACAAGACTCCAAGAATACACTGCATCCGGCTGCTGGTTGATTAGTCAGCTTAAGAGGAGCTGGCAGGTGGATTGTTGAACTTTGGGGGGGAGCCGGGCCAGCTGTTTCCCCTTACTTACAGTCTTCATGTTAACTAAGCTAACTGCCGCCTCGCTAGTGCCGCACTTAACTCGAGCAAGATACTTACTAAGTATATCTTCCAAAATGTTTCTTTAAACTATTTTCATATCACAAGGTTTATCTTATTTGTTATTTTGGTGAACTGATCCCAACACACAAGTCCTCAAAGGTTGTATAAAATCTCTCTCTTGACGTTCCCTCCATAACATTCCCAGACAAGTCAACAAACACCTTCGAGAACATTCTCAGAAATCCTACTTTCTATAGATGCAGTCGAGATGCTGCATGAGCCTCTTCTGCTCATACCAGCCTAAATAAAAGGCACAGATGTAGAACTCACCAAGACACACACACACACACACACACACACACACACAAACACACGCACAGCAGCAGCAGCAGCAGCAGCACCCTGCTGTGACATGGGTTGTGTTCTTGCGATTTCAAAGTGATGCAACGCGTTCAAGCGGGCTGTCTCCTTGGCAGACTGGGAGCACGCAGCCCAGCACCCCGAGGAGAGACGACATGCACCTGCTGTCCCCCAGCGACTGTTATCAGCAGCAGACCCCTAGACGTCACCCAAAACCCCTGAGGACGCCCAGGCTCGCAGGGTGAGAGACAGGATTATGTTTAACAGGATTAAAGCTGCATTTGATTCCCAATAAAATTCTCCAACCGTCGTCACATTGCCCAAGCTTTTGGGGGACTGTGAAAAAAAAAGTGATTTGATTTTAAGACTATAAATACACACTTGTCAAGAGTTGTACATTTCTAGTTTGTATATATTTAGGCTGATGAGGCAGGCAGGGAGAAATATTTGACAGTTCTAAGATCTAAGACCAGAACAAGCAAATATAGCTTCAGGGAAAGCAAAATCGATCACTTTCTGGGAGTTTTTTTGGCGGTTTTCTGAGCACATATTAAAATAAACTTCATTTCACTTCACCTTCAACTGTCATATAATCTTGGCAGTGCACAGTAATGCAGGTAAAAATAGCATTATGCAACAAAAACTGCCAATATCACGATAATTGATTCTAACAAAACTGCTAACTGCTTCACTGGAGAGCTACGTGTGATTTATCACAACACTGCAGCACCAAATATCAACTTCAGAAGTGCCCAAACCCTTTTGTTCAACACACTGACCGACTGTGATGGGACTGTCACTGGCTGGTTGTAAAAGAGAAGCAAGATTCGTGTTGGCTTTACCACTTCCTTGTTTGCTTACCCCGCCTCACCACTTCACAGTAAGTGTCAATATGTTTAAGCACACATGTTAATGGAGACTTTTTTGTGGTGTGTGACTGCGTCAAATGGCCCACACTGTTGGAGCCAAGTGTGCAAGTAGACCTGAGGAGCGGAAATCAATCAATAGGATGTAAAACTAAAAAAGAAGAAGGAAGGATGTATCCGTATACATGTAAATGTGATAAAATGGGGGTACTTTCACTATTTTTCACTACTCTCTGCACCCATGGATACCTCTCCTGTTGTGACCAAAACAGCAGTAACTCACAAGCTGGCTGCCAGCCGGATATATCCATTCATTCTCTTCAGATAAGCACAGATCTGTATAAGCAGAATCATGGACCAGCCGGCAATCGTAGGCGGTTGCATCTGTCATATCAATGACTCAGCAACCTGCAACTCATCTGTGTGTGTACTTTTATCTGTGCGTGGTGATATAAACTGTGAAACATGGGTTTGTTTTAATGTGTTCGCAAAGGGTTCATTTCCCTGTAGCTTAGCAACACTGATTGGTGTTAAGTTACAGAGAAATGTTCAGGGTAAAACACGTCTGACATTACAGGGCTTCCAGGTAACTCACAGGAACTGATAAGATATTAGATTTATAGCTGTGAAACACAATTTTCAGTTTGATGGAGACATTATGATGCGAAAGAAAACTCCTGATGTAAAAATAAGCATCAGCACAACAAAGGAAATCTTTGTTGTCAGATCTTTCTGTTAAGATCTTGACTGAGGGAGTCGTGAAAGCACAACATGCCAAAGTCTGTTCATGAATGACTTTAAAATGACCGAGCTGAGGATGCTTATAAGTGTCACACACACACTCTGAAACATCTTTTTTCATTTGCATGTGAAGAGCAGCTTTTCACGCCACAAATGTACAGGGTTAAACCACACTGGTATTCAGATAGTCGATCCATTGCTTCCTTGAATCTCCCTACAGAGAAAGCATGGACTAAGATGTATGTGCTTACAAGAACTCACAGTATCATGTGTTCAAATAGGGGATAAAGTTCTGTGTAAAAGAAAAACATTTTTTGTGTTAAAAAAGACCTCCGACTTCTTCTTTCCCCATCATATAAGCCTCTATTGACAGATTTTCTTACATTTACATTACACTGAAGCCAGTCAACATGCAACTGAATGTTGACTACAGCTACTTGTGTCACCACCGTCGTATATCTTCGCCGCCTGTGTGACAAGTCCTCGTGTCATCTTCACCGCCAGCAAAAGAATGCCCGACATGCATCACATGAAAAACTGGATATCCTGCCCACGGCTAATGTATAAGATTACAAATTTGACCATCGCTTTAGTCGTCCCCTCACATTTTTGAAGTAGTTGCTGGGGGGTGAGAAGAAGAGAGCTTTTATTTGTATGGGTATAAGGTTTCAGCAAAGGGGGAAAAAGGGGTGAGTGGGTGAGGAGATAGACCTTGTCACATCAAGACAGACGTAGGCTGACATACCGTTAACATACCTCAGACATTTTACTTGTCATTGCCAGGAAGAGACTGACATTGTACCAATACTGACAGCAAACAGTGTCCATATCAGGTCAGTTTTATTTTTAAACCCCAAAAATCACAAATCACAAATTTTCCTGCTGAAGGAACAAGCGGTAAGAAATTTGGAAATTTGAGGAAGAGGAAGAGGAAATTCAACCTGGAGTCAAACCACCAACCCTGCCAGACACCCCCAGAAAAACGACGTAAATAAAGACAACTGAGAAAAGTGTCAAAGTCTCATCTAACAGGAACATAGAAATGGCATCTTCCCTTCTACTGAACCCATTTTAATGGTCAGTTTTTACAGTATGAAATGCAGAAGAAAACACTGAAAGCTTAAGAGCAGATCATCTGACTATTAGTATCACAGTTGACATGATGCATTTTAACATGTAATATTAGCTTAACTATAATGAGCTGTGACTTAAAAGATAATGACTTTAGGATTCAGATAATTCAGGAAAAGCCAATGGGTGTAAAAGCCAGAACTGTGTTAGCTACTAGTTATTTTCATTTATTTTGACATTTTTAAAGTCAGGTTTTGACATTGTTGACATTCGTTTAAGCCCTAACGCCTTAAATGTAACTTCACAGGAGAAAATTGATTCAAAAGATGCATTAAGATCCTGAATGTGATTAAATCAGCTGTTTAATTTAGTGTTACGTTTTTTAAATGGCTGCAAGAGTGTGTGAGTGAAATATCATCTTTGCAGTGACATTTCAGGTCTTTTTACTTCATATCACAGTTAACCTGACAATGAAAATCCACTTCGTCCTGCGACAACATCCATAAAACCAACTGATAGACAGCCACTAATTTGATGATAGGGGCATCCATCACGTTATGAAACCCTGCTCCGCCAGCAACCGGAGGCCAGAGGAGAAGCTTGGGAATCCTCAGTAATGAGCAGCAGCCAAAAACAACTTGGGCTTTCTGCTGGACAGAAACAGCCATGACTCATTGCCCTTATAAAGACAAAGGGGGAAAACAGGACAGGGGGGCTCTAATACAGAACGCACTGGAATCACTGATTCATGCACAGATGCACATCCTCCAAATGTGGGCCGGGGTCCAGTTCTACCAGCAAGCCCTGGGGTCTTGACCAAGGTCCTGAATGGTTTCTTAAGAGTCGTGGACTACCAAGAGAGACACAGGGCACGGCAGGTCAGAGTGCTCTCAGATGTCAGTCCTACCCTTCTAGTCGCTCACAGAAATCTGTGCCCTCTCCCTCTGGACCCCCACCCCCGCCCCACTCACACACACACAACTTCGTCTAAAGTTATTTGATCACTAGCAAAGATTTAACAGCAACTTTATGTGTCTGTAAAGGCTTTTAATTGAACTAAAAGGCACCACACCTCAAAAAAAGTCTTAAAATTATATTTGTCTATTATATTTTAATACTGACACATTGAGGAGAGTGTGTGTGATAAAATAAAACTAGCAAAAATGCCTACAAGGATCTGTGTGTGTGTGTGTTTTTGATGATGTGACGCTGTGTTAGGAATGCTGACACCATTTTGGCCGCCTCCACTGATGACTAACACCTAAATATGAAAATGATTTGACTTTAAGGGCAGCTAGCAAGCCTGACACACTGCCATAGGCTGTTAGTGACTGTTAGCATTGTAAACTAAATATTTACCTCAAAGCTGTTTTCACAAGTGACAGTGCAAGTAGTCTTCTGTCAACACTTAAAACATTTACTAGCTGTTTTGAGTTTGGATAGCCAAATAAGCTAAAAATACTGGATGTTTGCTGAGGAAGTGACTCAGGAAAGCCTGTTTTAGTGGTCAAACATTTACGAGAAGACAAATAATCAATCGAAAAACAGCTAAACACAGCTTAAATGGCGTAATTTTACTGTTTACTGTTTAAGTCTTACTGGTCTTTCTTGCAAATATTACATAATATAGTCTCAAATATACACATATTTCAGAGAATATATTCTATGGAAATGAAATTAATAAAATAGGTGCAATATGTGCACAGTGAAAATGACTGAAAGACCTCTGATCAAGTAATATCACAAAGTAATTAGAGCCCGACTGATATGCCAGTCAGCCGATATTATCAGCCAAAATTTGTCCATCACAGATAAACTTGTATTGCTGTTTGTCGTCCGATATGTGCCAATATTTTTTAAGGGCAGAATTTAATGTATATTTATGTGTATTTTTGCCCTTTCAAGTTTAATATATGCATATAGGCTTTGTTTTTTATGTAGTTAGTTATTTGTATTTATAATTATTAAATTCCCAGTGAAGTTTGCTGTTTCAGTGCACATTTTATACCATAAACTTTAAAATATAATGGGCATTACATTACTTTACGTTATTATCTATTACATATCTGTGTCACAAGTGTTTGATAACAAATATGTTCATGTCTAAAAGATTAATGACTGACTAATGATACATTGATATCCACATTTTTTTACTGCCCAATATCGATATTGGCATCAGTGCCAATATCCACTATCGACTGGGCCCTAACAGAAATGAGGATGGCAAAATTGTTGAAATGATTTCAAATTTTAAAGAAAAAGGATCAACGTCCTGACCCTCAGGTTGGAAACCACCACTCAACCTCAGGGTCACAGGTTTGACCTTAAGTGTTGTTTACAACTTTTACACCTTCTCATGTGTCCTCCGGTAACACCTAAAGGTGACTTGACACCTGAACTCATAAATGTTCATCTATTTACAAAGCTCACCTCCACACTCTCGTTGACCTCTATTCCCCCGTCGTTGTCATCATCCAGCTGCTTGTGGATGTGGCGAAGGGCTTCCAGGCTGAAGCGGTCGGCATCACCTATGCATGGTGGTATCACGGTGAGACACGGGTCTGCAAGGGGACAAACAACGCAGGTTAGAGATGCGGGGTCAGGCCGAGGTTAAACCGCGGTTGGAAGAAGTTTACACAAGGATCTCCTATCCAGCTATTATGTCTCTAACAGATTAATAATTAGCATAAGTCCCCGTTATAATTACACTTTCAACAAGAGCAGGATATATACATGGATTTAGTCAATTTTAACGGTTGTTTCCAATGAGCTTTGCTGGAGGACACAGTTGTTGATTCAAGATCCCCTGACTTCCAGGGAACTGCTGCTGTAATTCATTAAAAACTGCACACCGAAATAACACGTGCCCAACAACGAAGATTACAATCCAAACAAAACAGTCACACAGAGCAAAACAAAATGACACAGCATCTATCTTAGCAATAGTTCAGTTGTGTTTACAAAGGTTTCTAGAATAAATATCTTTCATGAACCTTTTTCTTTCCTTTAAGGGTGAGCAAATTTGCTGAGGACATCTTTGGCATATACAGTCAGGCAACAAATATTAAGATGACTGTGTATTTCAAGGACTGTTTATTTCGCTAAGAGGACAGTGAAAGAGTGACATACTCCTGCGTGCACTCCTGGCAGGCAGTTTGCATTTACCTGGCTCCACCCGCCTTCAGGGAGAAGACAACCTCTTCCCCTCCGGGCATTTATTAAAACGCACGTTCACTTCCTCGTATGATTTCGAATAAGGAGAAGTTGTGACTCTGTACTTTTGAAACACTGCTCGTAGCAGGCATACTGCTCCTACCCTGCAATTTATGCAAGTTAACAAGATCACTTTTGTCAAATATATGCCTGGATTACATTTCTATGCTTGGGGGGAAAACGCATCTAAAAAGCATCACTTAATTAGAAAAGCACTAGTTTGTACATGTCAGATAATCCTCCAAAATCAAAAGATATACATTTCAGGCCACATTGCTAAGTCTCTCAGTCATTTGAGGTCAATTTTCAAATACTTAATTCAATTTAAAATACATTTTTAGATGCTTCTGGCTTAAGAGACTCCAGTTGTGGCTTTTGTGTTTTTTGTCACAATCTGCTGAAATGTTGAGCCTCTTCAGCATATAGTCCACTTCCGCCGGACTCTGTCGTGTGCTGTTGTCATTCCTGTAGCGTCCCTAGGCACTGTGCCACTGTACCACTGTGCCCCCCCCCCCCCCCCAGCTTGTTTTTATTCAGTCCCTCTCCCGTCCCACTGGGGGGAAACGAGCCCATTACTTCCAGCTTCCAAGCAATGGACAGTTTGAGCTGGCCAGGTGCCAAACTGTCTCAGCAGAGCCACATAACACACACACACACACACACACACACATAGATAGATATGACCACCCAGAGAAACAACAGCTCATATACAAACAGACATTTTAAGCGGTTTCATCTTACACACATCGCTCAATAAACTACACACACATGGAGAGAATGAAATATATTGGTGACTGTCCAACTGTCCAATTCATGCCAAGACCTAACAAATAATGATGCTCGGCGTGTGGCAACAGTTTCAGACCAAACACAAAGCCGCACGGCAGCTGAGGGAGACACCCAAACAACAGCTAGACAGCAACGCACAGCCACATATGTATCAGGCGTTCAGTGGCTGCTGGCAGTGAGAGGTGTTTCAATATCAGAGAAGCTTCTTACTCTTGGTACACAAAATACAATTTCAAACTATTTTTGTAGCTTGTTCAAATGAAGAAAAAAAAAAAAAAGATTCTCACGTCTTTAAAGTAGTAGTTTTACATTTTAGGAAATACACTTATTCACTTTATTGTCGAGAGTTAGATGAGAAGATTGCCACCACTTAGCAGCCGGTTAGCTTAGCTTAGCATAACAACTGAAAACAGGGGGAAACAGCTAGCCAAAGGTAACAAAAATTTACCTATAAGCGCCTCTAAAGTTCACTAATTAACATGGATATCTTGTTTGTAAATTGCTTGTTTGTTTGTTTAATTGCTGCACAAAACCAAAGTGTAGAAAAGCTGTGGCGTTAAGCTAATCAGCTGCTGGTTTCAGCTTCATATTTAACAGACAAATATGTGGTATCAATCTTTTCGTCTAACTCTCAACCAGGAAGCCAACAAGCTTAGTTCCCAAAATACCAAACTATTTCTTTAAGCACTTTTACGTATTTCAGTTTTTATTTGAAAAGCATATCACAATATACATTAATTACTCTTTTTAAATGTCTGAAAAGTTGCAAAAAGAGTCGCAGCTATATTGGATTCATATGAAACAGAAAACGTGTACCCATGAGCATACAGTATAGAGTGTATCTGAGGGTTTTTGATGTCGGATCCGTTTACTAAAGCAAGACTTGCCACTTGGCAGTCCTGAGAAGAAGCTAAAGGAGACATTTGATTGGATGTGTGCCCGGGCTAAGTTTGGATGAGAGGACACTGGGGAGGATATCTGTGCCAAAAGAAGGAACCGGCTTTGGCAAACGGGGGCTGCGAGTTGACTGAGCCTCACGACTATTGAATGGCAAATGGGAAGCATACAGTACTGGAGGTTGGATAACCCAGTGATGACTCGTTTGTGTGTAAATGGATACAGTAGCGCCTGAGCGACCACAGTGGCTTTAATGTCTCCACCTGTGGTAGCGCTGAACAAAATATTTAAGTCCCAAGTATGACAACACACTGTACACCTGTCAAGATCGAGCCTGTTTAACTTCTAGCCTGCTGTTTGTTGTGCAAGCACAACACTGATGAACAAACCAACCAACCACAAAACCGAGTTAAAAACACTCTGTCAGCACTTCAATTCTCAGCTGCTCCTCTTTAAGACAAAGACATTAGATGAAAATATTTATCTATCAACAGGAAATATTATACCCACAGTGATGCTGTGACAGATAAGCCTTATTTCAGCAGTGTCGGTCTGTCAAAAAAGCATCTGATGCTCAAGAACAAGTTATATAATGCATTTGCTTAGCTCGCCAGGGCAGTTTACATAGCAAGTTGTTTGCATAGCATGCATATCTATTTGGCTGTTTGGTTATTTAAACAGGCATAAAACTCAAATACTTTACTTGGGTTTTTCATACAAACACACACACACACACAGAGAGAGAGAGAGAAATGGCTGCACATCCTATTGTGAGTCCAAACTAAACTTTTATTCCTTTGTTTTGCACTTTTGCAGACATGTCAGATTTGATAACAGCGTCCTGCTTTTAACGACGTCCTGTGATGTCGATCTTTTTTCTTACTGTCACTTCTTTCTATACTAGTGCCCTAATTCTGTTCTGCGTGTGTGCTAACTTCTCTTCTGAAGCTCAGAGAGGATAAAAAAAATTAATTAAAAAAAGTTGTTGTCATTCATGGTGACAGTCTTTAGGCCCGGCCGCCTGCTGTGCGATTCACAAATATGACAGCACAAGCCTTTCCTAACCAGGTGTCCTAATTTTTTAAGTATGTTTAGGGATATTTGCGAGCACTACAATGAGGCACCATGTGACAGGAAGTGGCTGCCGGCGACCCCGAGCGTTCCGGGGGGACGTGCGCCAAATCAAAACAGCCGAGAGAAGCAGTCCCAAAAGATGATAAAATTGGAAAGCACTGGGTTATTTTTAACCCGTCAGACTCCCAGTTGACAGGATGTAAGAGCTCAACAATGGCAGAGGTCTCCCTTGCTCAAACACACACACACACACACGCATGCAAATGTTAAGTACACACACACACACAGCAGGCAAGCACAAGCAGTCATACAGTAATTCACTTTGCAGTAACTCGTGAAAATGCCTGCGAGCTGTCAAAAAGGGCAGCAGGTTTGGTTCAAAGGAATCTGATAACAAAAGCATTTAGCTGTCAGCTACTTCCTTTCAAGTGAATCCCGACGCTTCAAAATACGCTTTTCTTTTCTTTTTGTACGATATGTGCATGTTATTAAGACATTTCTGTCTTTAGTTTCACCAAAAGCTGGTAAGTAGGTGACAGGAGTAGCAGACATGGAAGTGCGGTGTTTCAAGTGTTTGCAGCGACTTTTTTTGGGGACTTCCTTGAACCTGATCCCTTGAGATATACGGCCATCGTCGTGTTTGTACAACTGTATCTATACAACAGACGAGGCTTCCTGACCCCGCTGCATTCTGGGTGTGTGCTTTGTTCAAATGTTCACTTCACATGTCACTGTCAGACAGGTTTTGCATAATGGTTTGATGTGCTAATATGAAAGAAGTGACAGTGGGAGTGAAATTAAGTTTTCTACACTCATGTTCTTATTCGCCTCAGATCAGCAGAATGACAGAAATCTATTCTACACTAATGCATAGAATAATTATCTTTTCAATCAAATCAAAAAGAAATATGCATAAATTAAAAGGATATGTCTTATTAATATTCTATTTTTAGTTTTATTGTCAACAAATCTCATGAAAAGAACAAGACAAGTGTTGTCTTTGTAGCCAAAGTCTGATATATCTTATCATCATTGTCCAAAAACTATTAAAAACTATGGCACTATTGGCACCCTGGTTTATTTGGAGTCAATCCCACACCATCCTGCTGTCGTGAATCCTCGCTGCTGAAAATAGTTCCCAACAAATGCAATATTTATGTCTGTGTGAGTAACATTTGATAGACACTGCATTGCCCAAGCAGAAATGACTAAGCCTGTATTAAAAATAAAGGTATAGAGCTGCGACTGTTTTTTAAAGATTTAGATCTTTAGTAGGAACAACTGAGGCTGGGACTGAGAACCACACACAGGATCTGTTGAAATATATGGAATATCATCAGCCTTATCTGTTAAGAAATTGATATCAAGACAGAGTTTCTGTGCAATTTAATTTAACGCTTTAATTAACAGACTTCTTCAATAATTGCATTATTATTGATTTTCTTTATCGAAATCTAAATGAACATCACTTTAATACAAAATATTGAACAATTAACCATCTTTTCTTTCCATTTTCTTCATCAGGACAGCAGTAATTAATTGCAGTCTTGATACACAAAGCCCTGTAGCTCTTAGGTCCTAAAGAAAGAGCTGAATTTTCTTAGAGGTTGTGACCCGGTGTGCTTATGGCACAGTGGCATCATGCCAACTCCTGATAGTTTTCAGTATGAGTTCCCCACCTGAGACGATGTGCAGGCACGTCCTCCCTTCCCCCCATTTCACTTAAAACCTGATCTTGGATGAGAAGCTAGATTAAGTGTAACAGTATCTGGGAGCGGGAGGGTGTGGGAAGAGGCGATGTGGAATTAAGATGGAGGGATATGATGAGTCTGACATGCGACTCTGGGGAGCTGAGAGGCCTCTTCTTACTCGCAAACTGCTCGAAATTTCTCAGTGTCCTCTGCTATTTCCTGCTCTCACACAATCTCTCTTGCACACACACATTGTGTCTCCCTCTCTGTCTCAAGTGCAGACACAGCACAGACGCCAAAAACACACACCTTACTGACACATGCAGCACATATTCAGACAGACTCTGAGGTGTCCAGGATGCAGTTGTCCAGGTGACAGCAGACCCATCACACAGGCCAGGATGAAGTAATGAGTATGCAGATCAATGAGCGAACACGCCATATGCTAAAACAGATGAGTGAGCTCAGTCGTGCACAGAAGGGTTTCTGCTTTTCATATTTCAGCGTTTAGACAGTGACTACATCTCAGATTCTCGCGTGTTGAATAGTATCTAGTCGTGTTAATGAAGGTTTGCTTTGTAAATCCCTTAAATATAGATGACAATGATTGCAGGAAAAGATCAAAAAGCAACATCAGATACTGCTGTGCGGGATAAATTGCCAAAGAACTGTGTAAATGTATCAAGAAAACAGTAAGAGTAATGATAGATGACACAAAATTATGTTTTTTTAAGTGTATGAAATTTCACGGCTCACTAAAGAGCAAACTAGAGCTGCAATAATTGGCAGATTAACCAATCAGATGATCAACCGAAAACTAAACACCACCTACTTTGATGATTGACTCATCCTTTTGAGTCATTATTTAAGAAAATATTTTATAAACCAAACAATTAATTGGTTAATCCAGAAAATAATAAATAATCAATAAATAATGAAAATAATCATTAGTTGCAGCTCTATGGAGAACATTTGAGGAATAGTAAATGAGTTTTTTTGGACACAATCCCTAACCGTCTCACCAGATTAGCAGTATAATGAAGAGAGTAAAACATGTCCCCCATCTACCTGTGGGACCTTATAGTGACAAAACAGGATAAAGTGAAATGTTAAAATCCTGTGCAGTAAAAATGAGCTCAAAATAACAACTACTGTTCGAACTGAAAGGGAATATTATCATGTACACATATATTCCCATTTAAATTAATATTTAGATCAAATTCAATGCAGTGTCCGCAAGGCAGTCTTCAAACACCCTGAGGAACACTGTGTAGTAGACATAGACTGTGAAATACTTTTTAAAAACATCAATTTGACCGCCTTATAAAATATGGCATTGACTTTTGTGAACACATTCCTTTGTCTTATCGTCTGCATTAAGCTCTTCATAGGCACGCCTAGTTTTGTGCACGAGCCCGAAAATAATGTCATGTGTTTTTGTTAACAAGCAATGACTGTAAACATCCTTCCCGCCAACCTCAACCTTGAACTCCTTCTTTTTTTTTTCCTGTTCCAATTTCCACTACATGACCCGGTTTCCTTGATGTAACAGCAGCCACAAGGTCAGTCGACCACCTGCTTATGTCGCTCAGCTCTCCGGCCATCCCTCAGGGCAAGGCGCACCTTTCTACATGCGGTAGATTAACACACACTGTGTCAGCCGTGTCAGCAGTTCATTAGATCCACTGGCACCCTGCCAAACCTTTACCAGCTTTCTAACATTTACGATGTACGCCATATGGATGATAAGTGAGATGTTAAGTATGTTCTCATAAACTCCAGCTTTTCATTGACGCCCCAAGCAGCTATGAGTCAGTGAAAAGCTTCTGTCCAGGGGCCACCTCACATGTCTGATCCTGTCCTGTGATCATTTAAAAGTCATATGTCTGTGTGTCTTGTGAATAAAGCTTAAAAAAAACATGTTAAACTCGCTGCGTTCAATGCACCGATCAGATGCTCCAAATTGTGTGGCGTGGGGGGAAGGGAGGGTTGCCAGTCTTGTTCCCCCTAACAAGTGCCCACATGGCAGGGCAGTGGCATAAATCAAGCTGACGGGTCTGTATTAAAGGCAAATAAATAAAGCTACTGGAGAGGCTACCATTTCAGCTCATCAGCAGCCATTAATAAGACACAAATGTCATTAGTCGCCTACAAATGCCACCAGGTAGTTGAAGAGGAAGAAACATGATACAGAAAGTGCTTGTATGCTAGTCTCAGTTTGCACAAGCTGTTAAAATGGACACGGGTGTGAATTTCAAACTCTTTCACTTCACTTCTGATTCAAGAGAATGACACAGGGGGAGAAAAAAGGCTGACAAGCAGAAGAGAAAGACTCTGACAGATGATTGCAGACGTCTCTATCCCGCGATCAAATGAGCAGATTGTCTGTCTCGATGCCCTTGCAGAAAGAAAGCATTATGTGTTTGTCAGCCATTGGGGGGTTTTTTGTTGTCTTTGAGCTCCTGCTGTGTTGACAGGTGAGCTTTTTTACTCCCCAGGATGCCCCGGGGCATGGCAGGAGAACGTCTCACTGCAAAAATCATCAATATGGAAACACAAAAGCACAGCGCCACACACAAACGCATAATTACCCCATTAACCACACTAGAGTGTCAACTAATGCACGTCATTTTCTTGTTGTAAGAGCCGCCTACACCTACCCAATAAAAGCCTTGCAAAACCAGACCAAGTTACACCAGGTTACAGTTAACATGTCTCAACCAAACCTGATCCACCCAGAAGTGGATTATCTTTGCCCGGATTTTGTAACGTAAGAAGCAATGGTAATAATATTTTATGCAAACAATAAAGGTGGAGGTGGATCAGCTCAGGCAACTGCAGTTACGAAAGGAAACTTATGAACTCCCCAATCACTGATTCAGAAGTCTTTGACCTGTTGAACCCAGTCATTTCCACTGAAACAGTGATATACCTTACCCCCCTAAACCCCATTAACAGGCACCAGTAATCCTCTGCTTAGGCCACAGCTTTCTTTTTTTTTTAAAAGCACAGATAAAGGGAGGGGGAAGACAACTAGAGCAAAACGCATGTGCAGGCCCACCAAGTCTGATCTAAAAACTTCCAGAAAAGGAGACGCTCCTTGCGCCCGGGCGTCCGTGGAATGTTTTAATAACAGCCCCGAACACGAGATGTGTGGTGTATGCAGCAGGCCTGAGGAAGAGAAGCAGGAGGAAGGAATGAAAAGACAAAAATGAAGCTGAGCACTCGTTTTGATTTGCTCGCTTGGCTTCCTACATGCACTTCTGGGTGTAAGGTTAAAGGAAGGTGTGTCTCCAGTAAGCGAGACGGAGAGAGCGCGCGCCTGAAATAAGGATGAGATACAGCCAGAACGATCACATGCTAAAAGCCAACAATGAATAGCATGACAGCGACTCATCATGCATGGACCGTGTGGTAATGGGATCCACTTCTGGATGGACAGCGAGTGAACCTTTTGACCACTGATTACAAGTAAAAATAAAGTCATGTACACAAGTGCTTAGAAGATACATCTTGTGTAACCCCAACTGGGATTTAGTGTTCTTCATCTGTGACATGGCCTCAGGGAAGGAAAGATGAGGGTTAAGACTTTCCCACTGGTACCCAATGTTCTCTGACTTTGTCCCAAATTAGTTAAACAAATAAAATGAAAGAAAATATTAACAAAAAAGCGGAATCCCTTGAACCAGATGTGTTGCATTTGGCCACTTGATGCATATCTAAGCTATTAGTTCTGTCTTTCAATGAGAAGGATAATATTACAAGTAATTTATCTCAAAAGAAGGCAGCTCTCATTAGTGGCATGACAACCTTGGAAGGAAAATATTTGCACCTCCGAGAATAGCAGGTGAACAGAGCAGTTCAAGAGCAAAAAACTACTGCACACTGCTCTTTCTCATCATAAGATTGACTATCGTTAATGTTTACATCCTGTTGGATCTCACATTGCTGTTATATCATTCAAGATGTGTGCAAAGAGTAAAAATCGAGACTGTCACCAGACCTTTGCGAGCCTTGGAAAGAGAAAGATTTAAAACAACACTTCTGTGAAGGAAGGAACATTGTGAACAGTATGTTCAAACTTTTACTGCTGTGCTCAATGGGGAATGCACAAAGGACATGTTTTTAGTTTTATTAAGTGGCACTAAGAGATTAATTAAATGGTTGTGGACACTTCCTTCAATGCACAGGCTTGGGAATGTCTCCGTCTGAGGATGTAAGTGACACCAGACAACAGGTTTGACTCTCTGCCAGCTTCCTGTGTATGTCTTTTTCCTTCCTGCTTGACAGGTTTCTAAAGGTTTTTTTTTAGATGCTGTTCCTAAATATGGATGCCTGTAGAGAAGCCAAGAATAAGAGCCACGATTCAGACAATAGCAAAGTAAATAAATGGAGTGATATTAAAATAAAGATGCCTAACAGACCTGAAAACTAGAAAACAGCTGAGTCTCTCCATGCAGAAGATAAACAGTGGCAATGAAAAGACAAAATCAACAGCATCATGATACATTTATTTCTGGCAATCAAGGTGCCGCCAAAAGGTTAACAGCTTTCAGGTCCTCACAACTAAACATAAGCTGCTGACGTGAAACAGAGTAGAGACAAATCATGTGCGGACAGAGAGCCTAAACCTTTGTCAGACCTTTGACCCACTTGCTGTTTGCAGAGGAAGGAGAAGAAAGCAAATGAAAGTCATTGTGTTGTTATCAGGTCGTCTGATGCGTAATACAAACTGGGTCCATTTTGGAGCAGATCAAGGGAAGGTTAAGTGGCTCCTGAGAATCCACCTGTTGGTCCGGACATGCTACTGTTAGCACCACTAAGACGGATTAGCAGTCAACTCTCCACAGCCTTAATGCCCCATCCGAGACATGGTGAAAAACTGTTCAGAAGCTTGCTTAAAAAACTAGATCTCATATTTCTTTTTACTAAAATTCACGTTCAAATCAACCGCAACTGTGATTAACAAGTCTGAACTGACTGAAAAGCATATATTCATACATCTTTATGCTGCTTTCTCCAGCTTTTGTCACTGTTTACATTTGTGTCCACATCTGCCATGCTCGGTCTCTGCTTGTAAAGCATGTCAGATTGCTATGAGCACAGGTCGGACCAATGACTTCATTGGAGACAGACTTGAGTAGGTACAGCATGCCAAAGAAATCCACACCGTTCTTTTCCCCTCTTGCCCAGGCCATCTTCCAAGGGAAAGTCCCTGAAATTAGAGGGGACCGCAGCTCATGTCTAGGGGTGTAACGGTACGCAGAGTTCACGGTTCGGTATGTAACTCGGTTTCTGCTGTACGATTTCAATACAGCAGAAATAAAAGCAAACACAAAAGCATAGATCCTGATTTTGAATGGTAGACACAATATCTCTTTGCTTTGTTGCTAAAATGGGAAATCTGTTCACCTTTCTGGATTCAATCTTTGTACCTTGGGAAACTAACACTTCTGTAAATATGTGTAATAAGCCAGGAAATTACATGTAAAGCCATTGTGACAATTTTAGGTTTCTGTGAAGGGCACGGCATTGGCTTCTTCCTGTGTTAAGGTGATGAGTGTTATCACTGCAAGATCCCACTCTCATAACAGGACAAAGCTGTGACCTCTGTCACCTTTTATTCTGGAAACATGTAAAGCTGAGAGCAGAAATTGTACATTTATTTCTATGGATTCAGCTATTACAATTATTACAATTTAGGCTATAAAGTGTAAGTGTACGCGACTCTGCTTACTGACTTAGCGGTGGAACTGCACAAAGACACGTTATATTTTTTCCACAAAGGCAGTGAAGATGACTGCTAACAAGAAAGCATAGATACAATCAATACATCATTTAGAATATTAAACACAAAAATGGCTTTACGAATGTTCATGTAATAGTGAGTAATGTAATGTGAATGTGATATTGGAGGAAATGCATTCAGCACATTTGTTATACCTCAAGACTAAATGTAAGAGATGTTTTTTTTTGTTAATAAGAAAACCCACATGGCACCTTTAAATCTTTAATGATACAAAGTAGCAAAATCTCACATTTGAGAAGTTGAAAATTGCAAATACATTTTGGATTTTTCCCTGATAAATTGTCTAAAAATCCTCACTTTGAACAGCAAAAAGAGAAGAAGTGAGAAACTGATGCAAACTAATGTGTTTGCATGTACATCTGTGTATACTATATATGTATTTTGTTCTTTCTATCTGCATTAAGTATGTAAGCTTGTGTGTATCCAGCATGAAGGGGCTCACCCGGCCAAACATCATACAGTACATTGCCAGCAAGTGGATCAACACCTTAAAGTGTGGCGGAGCTAACAACAATAGGCCGCTCGGGCCTGGGTGAGGGCAGACAGTCCTGCTACTGTGGGCCACTTGCTGTACAGCAGTGACCTACATCTCTTACTGAGGTGCTTTCTGCATGAGTGAATCAGATTACTGGCTGCCAGTGTATTCTGCTTATGAATGAATTATGTAGAACACACTGGAGAGTGATTACAGATTTGAGAATGTAAAGAAAGGAGATATTGAGTTTGACCTTTAAGTTATTTGACAGTGATATAGTGTTTGAGGAAAGAATGGTACGAATGACAATAAATGGAGCATTCAAATTAGGACATTTCTATGTGGTAAGACATATTTAAATAAAATACTTAGACGTTAACAATGCTTAAAGAACAATAGCTCAGGGATTAGCAATTTAACAATACCAACATGAACGTTAATCAGGTCATCGATTGTCTAAGTGCTTGTTAGTGACTTCAAACTCAATGTCTGTTGTCTGGCATAGTTGGTGACTCGTGGGGCACAGTAGACTAAAACCATCAAATAAAGTTCCATTATGTCCCTTGTGAGCTATGAGCTATGCTGAAAGTCAGACTGTCCTGGTGCGGCAGCGACAGATCTCAGTAATAAGGAACACTCTGAACCCTTCATGTCGGTGTCAGTACTGGGTCAGCCGCAACCACAAGATCGAGCATGATGGAAAATACACATGGAAAACTTAACCAGCGGCTTTATAAATATACCGAGGTTGGGGTGGGGGGGTTGTAGACTTGGTGACGTGCCTCATTAGACTGGATCACAACCCTAAAGCCCCCTAATTGAGATGGGTGGCAGCTGTCCACTTTTGGGAAAGCCGACTGACCAACTGAGCGGCGTCAATGCGACGACGCAATGCCAGTTTGAGGTTATGTATGATCTACAACTGTACATGCTCTCTTTTGACTTTTGATTTTGCATTAAAGCAGAATTCATTATTTGGGCCACTTGGGTGCGATAATGTTTTTTGGCCATTTGGGGGCAGTAGAAACAAGCTGAAAACATAGTATAACCTTATAAAATTGATAGCAAACATTTCACCACGTCTAGCAGATATGTAGTAACATTAGCATTAATCTGGAGTTGTGTTTCTGGCCATCTAATAACAGTATAGTCCAATATTCACTCTCCTTTTAGCTCAGTTTTGGTCTTCACCGTGTCCTGAAAGCATGATCTGGCTTTCTAGCTTCTGCTGTTTGGTGCTGGACAGGTAGCGTACAGTGCAGAGTTCTCACAATGAAAACAGCTGTCTGCTTCAGCTGGAAATGGGATGATGAGAGCAGTGAACCAAAACATTGAAGTTAAGGGCCACAAAATCAAACCAATGAGCTGAAAGACGTTAAAACAATGGTGTGCTTTAGCATCGTTCAGCTGAGAGTCAGGTGATCATTCTCTGTGGCTTTGTCCTTACAAGTGATCTCTTTCACATCTAACTATTTGACAATTTCTTAACATAAAAATATGAAGTAATGCAGCTTTAAGCAATAAAATCGTTGAAAAAGTGTTGGTTGTATGATTTTGGTCATGTTTGACTTCTGAGGCAACAAGTCATGACTTTTTTTTTTGTCTTTGGCTCATGAAGGACCCTTCAGAACAGACTGTTCTAGTCAAAGAAAGGAAATGGCTTTGCCTGTTGAGTTGACTTGCACAGAACCAGGACATTATGATTCGCTCCACGTACACACTGACAGTCTGTCACTATTAGCCCATAAAGCCGACCCAAAACTGACTCGAGGGCTCCAACACTAAGAATGTCTGGCTTTCCTCAAGCATGTATGTGTGTGAGTGTGTGTGTTGGTTTGATTAAACAGAGGCCAGCAGCGGCGGAAGTATCACAAAATGCAAATTCCTGTGCTCCCCGCAGTATTTAAGCAAGCACTTGCAAGATAGGCAAATGTCTGTGCTCATTTCAAAACAAATCCCTTTATTAATGCAGTTATGAGATAGAGAATGTCACCTCTGATTTAGCTTATACGGAAAAATTCAGAGAATTCTCCCCAAACTTAGACAGCTTTAAGTGAAAGTCATGCAGGAAAAAAGAAGCATATGAGACAGATCTATTTGTGTAATTGAACCCACAGCAGCCAGTTTCTGCATAAGTAGGTTATGTAAAGCTTATGCTAAATGGGGGCTCTGTATCTGAGACAACTATCATGCAGCAGGCATATTATTTGAGAACTGGGTGTTCCTTGCATCCAGAGGGAAGGGCTTTGTTTGTTGAAACGCCAAACAAGCTAAAATACACTGCACCATTAAAACAGGAGAAGACCACGTTCACATTGCCACACGACCGATTTCCGTTGTAAATGCCTCATTCCCTTTTTGCTTTTGTGGGGCTGATTGTAAAGAAATACTATGCCCAACTGATTGCACAAAGTGTAGAAATGATTTATGATTTCTATTTACATGTACTCCATATTTGGCCCATATTTGTTTTTTAAAAAAGCTCAATTTCAACCAGATTCACCTTAAACCAGCAGTTCCACAATGAGAAAGAAGCTTTCCATGGTGAAGACAAAACCATGAAAGATGTCATATTACTTCAACTCAGACTGACTGTAAAGTGAGTCTAACACCAACACAAAAATAACTCTACACCATGGCCTGCAAGTCAAAATGTGCTTTCATTGTGTATGTAATGTGCTATATAAATAAAGCTGCCTTGCCTTGCCTTCTAGTTATATTAACACCTACATCAATTACAACTTTAGCACCTGATTCATCTTTGTCTTTCCTTTCAGATAACAGAAGTTCCTGCAAGACAAAAAATATGCTAATCAGTTCACAACAAAGCCACTGGCTTGAATTTAGTGGCTGATGTGACTGCCAACTATTAACTATTGGATGAAATTGTTGAAATTTAACATCTTGTTTTTAAATTTCTAGACTTTTCAGAGCTAGTAAGCCATTCTGACATGAGCCACGTCATGCCAAAGGTGACAAGCGCCCTTATACAACAAATTGAGCACTTAACTAACTATTCTTCCTCTCTCTCCCCTCTACCCCAACCGGTCGAGGCAGATGGCCGCCCACTTTGAGCCTGGTTCTGCCTGAGGTTTCTTCCTGTTAAAAGGGAGTTTTTTCTTGCCATTGTCGCTAAATGCTTGCTCATGTGGGAATGTTGGGTCTCTTTATAAATTAAAACTTGAAGAGTACGGTTTAGAACCTGCTCTATGTGTAAAGTGCCTTGAGATAACTTTGTTGTGATTTGGCGCTATACAAATAAAGATTGATTGATTGATTGATCCTCCATCACCGTTCCCCTCTTTTACATCTCAACCGCCAGTCTGGCCTTTTGAACATCCTAAATCAAAGGGGAAGCTAGCTGACCCACCAAATGCTAAACCCAGCACCCCCGGTCTCACCCCCTAACCCTTCACAGCATGATAAATGGCAGCTTTGAACCCTAAACTTTTCCAGCAACAACAACCTGGTCTCTATCCTGAATTACCAGGGCAAGAAATTGTGGCCATGACAATTACAGGCACAAACTGGAGCATGCATGTGTACATATGTAAATAATCCTGTCATTCACAAAGACAAGCTTCACTCAGCAATGTTTAATTAATTCCTGAATGTGCAAACATTGTGTAATGAGTAATATCCTTACAACCTTTCTTAAAGTTAAAAACAAAGATTAAGACAACTCCAAGATTCACTGCAACAGCTCTTTATGTGAGAAAACACTGTGTATACAGGACCTACACGAACCCACACAAGAGTCTTGTGTTTTTTTTCTCTCCTGACGCCAAGACCAGCAAAAAGGCAGCTGACCTTTCCAGGGAGCCGGCTGGGAAACGGGTAACGCTGCGGTCATGTTTACTGACACTGTATTAAGTCACCACTATCTCTGCATCCACTGCACTTCATTGTTCACGGCAAGAGAGACACAGACAGAGAGAGAGAGAGAGGGCTGACGTTGTTCCTGGGCCTGTTTTACATTGCCGAGCTGCTGTTATGGAAAAGGCCAAGTGTGCTTTTGCCTTATTAATCAATATAGCGTGTATCCTCGGTTTTATTTTCAGGAGCTGCTTAACACTTGTAAACAGACAGTCGTGAATGTTTAACAGCTGTCTAGGTTTATTACTTTCCCCAGCGACCCTAACAGACAGGCAGGTGTGAATGTGTCGGATGATCATAAATATATAAATGAGTCTATAGGCCTCCATTTTAAAAGCCCTGTGAGTGTGTGTGTGTATGTTTGGGGGTGGGGGGTGGGTTGTCCTCAGTTGCAGTGCCTGGTGACTGTAAAACAAAGAGCTCATTTAGTATTAGTGCAAACAGCCCAGAGTGCAAAAGAGTCAACAAATAAACACTTGAAAATAACATTTTAAATTCACTTTCATGAGATTTCACTTGAAACCGCACTGAAGACAATCACTTTTTAAAAAGTAGGATGTGGTTTGAGCTGCTTGAACTTTTCCTTAATGGACTTCAAAATAGCAGTTTGGCGAAATGGCAGCTCCGCTAGTTAAGACGCATGCCACGTAATCGCAATGTCATGGTTCGAATCCAGCAGCGGACCTTTGTTGTATCATGTGTCATTCCCCATTGTTTCCTCTCATCTCTCCTCTATATCAATTATAAAGCTAATAGAGCTTTCAGCCACATTTAGTGTACTTTAAGTCATGCAATAGATGGTTGTACTGTATTTGTACATTTCCAGGGAGTGAATCCTATTGGAATTCCCTTTACAGAGGCCTGAGCGCTTACCTTTAAACCTGCCGTGACCGATTTTATGGACACTTGTGGCAGTGAAAACAACCTTAAACACCACATAAACTTATTATCACCATATAAAGTTGATATGGCAAACCTTTCAGCATACAGTTTAGCATGCAGTTGCCTATTCACACATCCAACAGACACAGACTCATATCTTTGTCCAACTGATTAATGTAAGACCAATATTCACTCTAGGATGCTGCTTTAGCTGCTAAATGCTATGTTTATTAGCTAGTTGTTAAATCTGTCTCCTATTTGATGCTGGACAGGTAGCGTACAGTGGGAGTTTTGGAGCTTTGGAGCTTTGGAGCTTTGGAGCTTTTTCACAAGATTGAATCGACAGTTGCGGACTGTAAAACCAAAACGATGAGCAGAAAGACGTCATTAAACTCTTGAGCTAAGAGAAACAGCTAAACCGGGTGACAATGCTCTACTCATCACTAGAACATTAATGATGACTAACACAGACTGCAAGCTCTTCCTCCTCTTCAATCAGCTGATTGGATTTAGCGGTGACCAAATGGGAACACATGCATGACTCTATGAACATGAATCAAGCAATCTGGTTCAACTCTACTGTAGATTTAAGTTATGTCACTGCTGGTGTGCTCAAATACAGGTCTTGGCCATTTGTGATCCATTATTAATATAGAAATATTGATAATAGGCGCCTTAAGTGAATTCATTTTAAATCCTAGCTTGTGTTTGAGGTGTTGTTTAAGAGAGCAGACTTATAACTAACTGTCCAGTACATAAAAAGCAGGAAAAGATTTCATACACAGTCATAAACAAATCTATTAAGGCCTGATAGTTTGACATTGTTATTCTATGGTCACTTGATATTAAACAATCTATGAGGGATTTTCTGAGTGGAGTGAAAGCAAAAGTGACTCCCACAGCAAAAGCAGAACCCAAAGATTAAAGGAGGTAACTTACATCTAAAAAGCAACACTACCCTTCATTAACAGAGCGGAACCATAGCTTGTGATCAACATGAACATCAGATACCAGGAGATTCAGTCAGTTGGGTTAAAGCTGAATTTTAATTTTGTATGATTAGAAATAAAATCTGAATTTAAAGCTTTCAATACACAATTGAAAGAATGGTTGAGTGTGAATGTTTTGAATGAATCTACTGGTCACACAAGTGCACACTCATATAAATGTCAATACATAAGCCATCACTAGCACATATATCGGTTTTTATGTTTTTACCCTGAAGCTGCCTATTTGTTTAAAAGCCAAGACGAGGGCTGCAAGATTTATCCATTACATCTGTTGCATCACTTCTTCTTATGTAACAGTGTTTATCTGTAGAGTCCTTGTAAAAATGGTAAAAAAACAAATTTTTCTTTATGTGTGCAGGGGCCTTAAACATTGTGATTGAAGACACCTGTTCTGTACAAAAAAGCCTGTTATATCAATAGCCAATCAATATGGCCTAGTTAGAAACAGATGCAAATAGATGGAGATCCTTCTCTCATTAGGTTATGTCAACCTTACAATGTCAGACAGAGAGAGACAGAAGGAGAGAGAGGAGAGGGGCGGCGGGAGGGGGTGGTGGTGTGTGGGCTGATCAGCATGACTCAAACCACCCTCCACAGTAAACAGAATAGCATTAAGGAAACCCTTTGTCATTACAAGGCGCCTATCATCTTGTATAGCTTGAATATTTTAGACACTACCTACGTATTATAAATGTATGCATGTATGTTTGTATGTTTTTAGGCAGGTTTACCCCCCCCCCCCTCCTCCTCCCCAAACACACATATCATCCTCCTCAGTGACACATGTACAGTGCCATTACAGTTAATACTCTTACCCTCAGGGAGGATGCATCCTGCATTCCTGTCATGTCATGCATTCCTCAGCAATGTATAGAAAGGAGGAGAATGGTTGAGGGGTGGTGGGAGGGGAGGGGGTAGAAATATAAGGTGAGTGTCGACAAAAATGCATCACTTTCCACTGAGCTACCCCCTCCACCTCCACCACCCTCCCACCCACCCATGCGCAGGGCTTTCCCCGGTTTTCCCTGAGAAAGCCACGGGGGAACGAGGAGGAGGAAGATGGTTAGGGGGGGGGGGGGGGGGGAACAGGCTTATGTACATGCATCAATAAATGTAGGAGACAGTTAAGAGACTGTATCCGACATTAACCGGGCTGTGCTTACCTGTGACGGCTACGTTTGCGGCATCAGACGTGTGGCCGGGTAGATCATTCGAGTAAGTGCTCTCCAAGCCCAGTACCGCATAGATGACGAGTCCACGTAGCAATGCATTCACTGCCTTGTGGATGTAATTCATGGTGGAAATGAGGCCAAAATCTAGTAAATTCTTATCCGTGGAACCGGGGAGTGGGTGATGGGGAGATTTTTTTTTAAAGCACAGAGGCAATCCAGTGAGGAAATAGGAGAAGAAAAAAAGATAGCTACTAATATGGTTCTGGATAGTACAAGAAAAGCGAAAAAAATATATAAATATGACGTGTCACAGGCACAAAAAAGGGACACCTGGAAAAATGCACCAACTTAAAAAAAAAAAAAAAAAAAAGGGAAGAAAGAAAAATCCCGCAGTCGACTATTTTGAGGAACCGGCTACCACCAAAAAAACAAGCAGTCACTGCTGTCACAAAACCTGACAGGAACGTGAAAAATACCTGCAAAAGTCATTGTGGGTCATCGGTAAGTCAAACTACTTTGGAAGAAGACCCCCCCCCCCCCTCCTCTTCCTCCTCTCTCAATAAAACCAAAGTATAGCCTCTAAATGAGGGTTCAGTGGCTGTTTAAGAGTGGGGTGACAGCCGCAAGCCCCCCCATTGCCATTTTGATGTCTAATTGAATACAATTAAAGAATATCTATAAGAGGATAAGGAGAGAAGCACATGCAGGCTATTAGGAGGGTAGGAGGAATCCCTTTGCTGCCCTCCCCTCCAAAAAAAAAAGAAAACAAATAAATGATAAGAAGCCTTCTGTTTCTATCCGTGAGCCACAAATAATATGAAGTCCTGTATTAAATCCTCACGTAAGGCCCGTGAGAGGGAAGATAATAGTCTCTGTACTTCCACGTACAGTATACAAACACCGGGGACAGCTTCAGCATATTGAACCTCGCAGTGTCTCATAGGTCCGCCTCTTCATACGAAAGTAGCAAATCCCGTTGCATCAAAAAAGAAAAAAGGGAAACAACACATTCACGTCTTCCTCCGTTTTCCCTCTAATCCGTCTCCGACCTATATGAGCCGACATCCGTCTTCACTTTTTTTTTTTTTAATGAAGTTTTCCTGTTTTTTTAAAGTCTTTTTTTCCCGTGGCTCCGTGTGATAGTAGGTAGTGTGTCCGTCCTGCTGCTGTCATATCAGCTGCTCGCCGGCTGATGCAGACTAAAGGGGAAGGAAGAGCCGAGCGGGGCGGAAGTCAGTATGCAAAAATGGTTTGACATCAGTAGGAGGAGAGAGAGAGGTGGAGAAGGAGGGGGAAAGGGGGGGGGGGGGTATTTGGCTCCGGTAACTGTCGCGTGTAGCACAGGACACTTCTTTTTAACACCGGGAGGGATTTGTTTTGTTTTTAAGGAAGGAAGGAGGGAGGGTGCATCCTTTCCTTGCCACACCGGCTTTCACGCAGTGGTTACCGGACACACACCACGCTGGCGCCTCTCTATTGTAGTTTATTTCTTTTGAAGCTTTTATAAGAGGCTTTAGCAGATATATCTTCAACCAAAAAAAAACTAGCTATTTATTCACCCTCATCATTGTTCACTCTCTCCACTACCAGGCTCCAGGCCGGCCAAGTTTGCCTCCCGGCGGCGCGCTCTGATTGGCGGGAGTGTCCCAACATGGCAGCGTCTGATTGGCTGCTCCACACAGCAGTGTTGGCATCCTTTTAAAGACGCTCAGCGCGGGAAATGATGCGTTAAAGGATAATACCGGTGTTTTTACGCATAGCTTATCTTAATTAAGCCATTTTCTTGTATTTATTTTAGAGCAATGTTGGTGTATAGACTACCCAGGGGCGATTCTAGGGTCAGACCATTGTATGCATTTGACATACAATGCCCTGCAAGTGTTCAAACCCCCAGCTAAATAACTAATTTCACTGGATAACATAAACTACATTAATACATAACTATCTAAAGTACATTAGACCTGTTAAAATAAAACCATTTGAACCTGTAGCATAAGTGTATGTCCCATTTCTAACAGATTATAAAATAATTTTTATAGGAAAAAAATACAATAATAATTTATTTATTTTTAGGGGTGCTTATATCAAATTTAGGCGTGCTTGAGCACCCATAAAACGGGTCTAAAATCGCCACTGAGACACATATTAATTCTGTGTCTCTTTAATAATACAACTATAAGTAATGTTCTCAAGTTCTCCTTATTTTCATGTGTAAAGTAAAATATCTATCCTTTTTTCTTCTTCCTGAAACAGCAGGTATTTTGAAAAATCCCCATCCAGACATGTGTTAGGACAAATAAAAATCCTCTGCTTTGAATAAAAAATTGTGTCTAACATTATTTTCCACCAAAAAGGTTTAGTTACAATGCTTATCATCCTTATTTTTGTGTGTGAAGTAAAAAATCTAGCCTATCCATTTTTTTTCTTATTTGAGCTACCCTCCAGACATGTTTTTAAGACCAAGAAAATCTTCCTTTGAATAAAGAATTCCATGTTTTTCCACAAAAAAGGGGGGGAAAGTTATTTTTTTTAATTCCTAAAATAGCATCTTGTTCTCCCTCCACCTCATTAAAAAAACAGAAACTATGAATAAGCAAATGTGTTTTACATCAAAGGTTTACCTGGTGGACACAAGACTTCACATTTGTATAATGTAAATCATGTACTGGCCCCCGATTGGCTCCAAAACAAGTTGTGACGTCACCACTAGCCATCATCAGTAGGTGAACGTGGAAATAACCTTTAAGTGTCAAACTATGCATCATGAAGTTCACACATCTAACTGAAGGAACAAGAAGAAACACACATTTTTGAGTGGAGGGGGGACTTTAAGATTGATTTCACTAGAGTGTAGACAGATGTAAACTTCCCAATAGTGTCACCAAAAAAATATGGAAATCCAGGAAGCTAGTAAAGCTCACCCACGGCTTTTCTCTGAAACCAGGGTTTCCCACACAGCTGCCTCGGACTGCCATCCCATGTAAATGTGTTGTTAAATGTGTATTTGCTTCCTGGTGCTAGAGGTTTATATGTAAAAACCCAAAGTACACACTGCTGGCACGATGGTTAAACTTTCAAAAGAGGAATATGAATTTCAGAGAGTATCTGTTGTTGGATAAGAATTGGTACAGATGTTCAGGAGAATTGTAAAACACACTTTAAATGAACATAAGTTGCTTCATGAAGCCATAATGTAGGACACAGTCTGATGTTGAGAATAAAGCCTAAAACAGACATTAACATGTACAAACCTCACATGAAATTAGCTCACGTGCTTCTTTGCAATAACATTTAACTGAGTCAACAGTATGAATGTTAAACTTACGTAGATGAGTCAACATAAAAATAGTGTAAACCTAATGCATATATCTCTTAAATGCTGCTCCATTTTGTTCTGGTTTGACTTTATGATGGTTGATGTTACTCTGAGACAGACTTCTGAACACATTAACTTTAAATAAGGTAAACTTTTTTTTTTTTTACACACTGCAGCTTGAATTTTACTGTTAGGATTTCAACTGAATTGCCTTCATAACTTATAGTTTTTGCATGTCAATCCTCAAGATTTTTTTGTTAAAACACTATTAAAACAGGTTTCATATATGCATTTGAAAGGCAACAAGACAGCAATAGTGTTTTTTTTTGTTTTTTTTTAAATTAATACATCTTAACACACCCTGTTATATCAGAAAGGCATTAGGCGGTGTCTTTATACTGTTTGACAGTTTGACATGTTTGAAAACTTAACCTCACAGTCATGTCATTTTATATCTTAGTAATGAGCGCACAAGAGCCAAAACATCAAACAACTTGCTGCTGCTATCCAAATACTTATTAAGCTCGGGTAAGGGTGGCGCTGGATTAGATGGCAGTTTGATACAACTTCAAGTGACAGCCAACTTTAGAGTGTTGATGGACAGAAAGCGCATGTCCCCTGCAATGCAACACATCGGCCACCAGGAGGGACTCGTCGTGTGAGCATACCGCACTGGAGGTCACGGTTGTCTCAGGAGGAACAGACTTCTGGGGGCCAAAAGGAGGTGCATGACTGATAAAAATGATACAGCCGTGGGAGTACTAGGTAAACAGGTGGCAGATGTAGCAGGAACTGAGAGAGAGAGAGAGAGAAGGAGAGAAGGAGAGAGCAGGGAGAGAGAGAGAGAGAGAGGAGAGAGAGAGAGAGAGGAGAGAGAGAGAGAGAGAGAGAGAGAGAGAGAGAGAGAGAGAGAGAGAGAGAGAGAGAGAGAGAGAGAGAGAGAGAGAGAGAGAGAGAGAGAGAGAGAGAGAGAGGAACAGCATAATTCGATACAAGCCCGCAGAGGGGGCAGAAGGGAGGAAGGCAGCCAAACGACGAGGGAGAATAGAGCAGATGCTACATGTAGGAGGAGGGCTGCAGGGGGGAGGCAGACAGTCAAGTCCTTCAATGCTACTACCTGTCACTTACCCACTCCGTCTTCTCTAGAAATACCTGCAGTGAGCCTCTAGAGTATACTGTACAACCTGAGATATATTCAATTAATGAGCAGGAAAGGTCAGACAGATACATACTGAAGCAAAATCAACTATAAGACTGTCAAACAATTCAGAGTACTGTAAGGTTTTATCTGAGACCTGGAGGAAGTGATTCAACATAACTTTATTGCATTTTTAAAAGGTGTTATTTGATGTCGCAAAAAAGGCAAAGAACTGGCAAAGAATACTGTTTGACATTGAAATAAATAAAGTTGATTTGATTGCATTTAAATCAAAGATATCACAAACGCATTTAAAAAATAAAAAATAAACTGTACAAAGTAAGTCAATACATTCAGGAATGCATAATTTAAAAACAAAAAAAAGTAAAACACTGCACTGAAGGTCCAATCTTCCTTTAAAAGTGCAGATATATGCAAGTTCTTCATAAATACAATAAATTATGTGTCGACAACAGCAGCTTTCTGATCATAACTTACAGTTTCATTCAGTTTGTGGCTTTTGATTATTTCTCACAACGTGCTGGCGCAGGCTAGCGCTCCCAATCTCCTCATTCATCAGCGGAGCATTATCTAATAGTGTTATAACAAGCAAGGGCTACAGCGCTGAATAAATTGCAGGAGCTAATTAGCACTTCATTAGCCAAGCTCGGAGACTATTACTGTTGTTCTCTTAGCTATCGCAACACAATTACTGCTCCATGCAACTCATCTCCTAATGAGCTTCTCAGCTGATCCGAGCGCTGGCAGAGCGTGTCATATTTCCTGCAGAGCATATGGCTTAAAGAGGTTAGCTTTACGTTACCAGTCTGTATGCTATTGGTATACACTGTGTAATATCTACTAACATGATACAGGGGGATTCACTGTTTATGGTGCATTCATGCTAAAATAGGAAATTGGCCTTTTTTGCTTGGACCAGTTCAAGATGAGGTGATTATTCCTTGATACACCGCACATGAGGCCGCCATTTCTTGATGGATGATCAGTGGTGTTGGTGTTGGTGTTACAAAGAGTCTTTTCATCTTCTGAGTGGCGTGAACATTACGTACTGGGGTCTCCGTGCTCCTCAGATGGCGGTGGCGAATAGGAAGATCTGGATGAGCGGCATGACTTTCAGCGTCGAAAGGTCGGCGAGGACAGCCTGCAGTGCGGTTATCAAACAAAATACGAGTAAGAAACTTGTTCTGTTGTGGATTTTCAACCCTTCCTGACCTTACCTTTCCCCGACAAGTTCATGAGAAGGCCTGTGAAGCGCGCCACCTGCCCCTTCCCCCCCTTTCCAAAGACATATTTCGGGACTTACAGAAGCGCCACACTTGAGCGACACACATAATGATGATGCAGGATCCTTGGGAAGCGACAATCCCGTGCTTTAAGAGCATGCCGCTCCCAACCCTGTCCTTTTGGGTTTGGTGGGTGATTAAATTTAGGGACCCTATCGTATTTAGAGAGAGGGTGTAAAATTTCAACACTGTGCCTAAAGTTCTAAATATAAGATGAGGAGCAGTAGGCCTTATGTTATGATATCTTCTCTCTGCCGGGGCAGGTGTTTAATGAGCAAGCAAATAGTGCCGGCCAGCATCTTAGAGCAGCAGATCGGCCTGTCGCACCATGCGTCACACTGTAGTTTAACCCCCTCACCCCCAGGGGAAGGGGAAGAGAGAGGAGGGGGTGAGCTTAGCAGGTCATAACATGGTTTACTCTTGGTTTCAGTCATATGATAGCAGGACCGCAGTATGGGAGCGGGTGCGGTATACTGTACAGTACAGGTGCAAGAATTACAAGGTTACTGTAAGAATGTAATGTGAGTGACAGAAGCTAACGCAGAAGGCCCATTTTGCCAAATCTGCGTGTAAAAATGCAAAATGAAATCGGGATTTGGAGGCAGAGGTGTTTGGGAGTGTTTGGGAATGTCAAGCCGGCCATTTTTTTTCAGTCATGTGCAAGCAGAAGACTTGGTTACTGGTACTCGCTGGTCATCAGCAGCTATTTACAGCCTCCCAGGACTATGTGGGGGGCACTGGAAATCGGAGTTTCACTAACACACACTAACACACACACACACACACACACAGACACACACGCAAGTCCAGTATGAAATGAACAAACCTCTGCTGAGGCCAGTGATGTCACTTCCATCAGGTTCTCGGCACGGAAGGCAAACACGGCAGCTGCTAGGACTGGAGGAGCGGTGTGTTTGTGTTGGAGGGAATTCAGAGAGCGTCGGATAGGAGAGGAGAAAGGGGAGAAGGATGACAAATAGAGAGAGAAAAGAATATGATATAAACAGCAGAGGGAAGTTAAGATAAAGAAGTATAATAGAAGAAGAGGAACATATAATAGAAAGATAAGAAGAGAGAGGATAATAAGATTATAAGAGTCTCATGGCAAATATCAAGGTTGTTATGCGGAGATTAAAAGCAACAACTCGAACCTGCAACTATCTCCAACGAGTCGTATCCCAGGATTCGATCCCAGAGAAGAAGCAGCTGGTCGGTGGAAAGATAACCAGAGAAGGCCCGCACCATCCACTTAAAAGCTATCCGCAACCTGAGGACAAAACCATCACTTTCAATCACAAAACCTGCACATTAAAGAAAGCCTCCATAGCTTTGGATTTCAGTCAATGACATTTATTCTCTATGACCTGACCTAAAATCTTTCTGTACTGTTTATAAAATAAGCGTCTTACTAGCATATATCTTTAAGTGAAACTACTGCATCCTGTCTGTTTGTTTGGTTTTTTTTAAAACTGTGTTTTCATTGAGCTACCACAAGATGGCGGTACCTAACAACTGTAGGATTGCATCATGACTGTTGATTTGAACCGTGGCAGTATGTTTGTGAATCCTAAACCATAAAACAACAACTAAGGAAAGAATTTTCTATTAACTGTATACATTTAATTTAAGAAAAATTGTATTTTATGGCCAGTAGTGGTGAATTAACAGGTTTTAAGACTCAGGGAGGTCGTGCTTTCCAGTTGGAAGCCCCAAAGCTTTGGAATTATCTCCCAATAAGCTCGAGGACCTTGGATACTGTGGACTCGTTTAAAAAGCAGCTAAAAACACATGTGTTCAGACAGGCGTTTAGGTAGCATGTGGTATTATTTTTTAACTTGACACCTGCGTCTGTTCCCTTTGTATATTTTATCTGGTGTCCTGAATGTGAAGCACTTAGTGACTGTTGTCTGTGAAAGGTGCTTTATAAATAAACTTTGCCTGCTTTGCTGACTGCTTTAATAGAAGATTTCTATGGAGAGAAACCCTAAATCAAAGACGAGCACATCACACAAGTTTCCATGGCGATGAAATGTCACTGAACATTTCCCGATATACAAGAAAGACTTCATTTCAGCTGAGTGACACTGACTGTTTCTGTTTCTGTTTAAGGACTAAAGGAATGTCGTGACCAAAGTCACAATGAAAGAATGTGGAACTTTATTGTCTACACATGTTGAAAACTGTCTACGGCCCAGCTGGCAGCACCTTAAAAACAACAAATACCACTGTCACTTTCTCCTTCTTCTTAAAGAGCTCATTTGGTTGGATGAATTGAATCTTTAAGCTCCTCATTGGGTAATGTTTGTACCCCGCACTCTCTGAACTACACAGCACCACAAAGACACATCGATGGAGCAGTGCGTATGTTACTTACGGCTGCGCCCCAATCTGTCGAAGGTGATAGAAGAGCTGAGGCAGGTGGGTCTGGAGTAGCCGCTCAAACTGCAGGCACAAAGACACTATACCCTGCAGGAGCACACATGTTGAGTACAAGCATTAAGGATCACGTTTGTACAAACACGATATTTTGACTTTGATTTTTAAGAGGCCCACGCTGAAAAGCTTACCGAATGAGAGGAGGAGATGGAGTGCAATCGGAAGAAGTAGCGGATGTACATTTCCCTGAAGACGCTGTACAGCTTGGACGGCTCGTTGTACAAGAAGCACAAAGGGGCCACTGTTTGGATAACACACACACAGCCGTAAATCCACAATCAAAGATTCCCTATTACACCCTGCTCAAGCAGAGTTCTCACAGCATTGAATGTTGCAACAGGTGAAAAAAAACATACTCACCGTACATTGAGAACCCATGAAAAGGGATTACACCTGTTTTCAAATGAGAGTTTCAAGTCAGTGCACTTCTAACATATAAATATTTACAATTGAATCAATTTTCAGATGAAGGAAACATAGAAAAAGTCAATGTTCATGCATCTCCTTACATTTCTCCTTCAGTATCAGAATACAAAAAATAATATGATGTGGAAGTCAAGATGCAGGCTCACCGTTGGGAGGATAAACAACTGCGCACTCATCATCTCCCACTTTTCCTGTGAGACAGACACGCAGACACTGAGTACATTTAAATACTCAAAATATTCCAGTTTTTGCCCTTATTCCAGTTTCCTACTGAGCTGTTCACATGGCTAATGATAAGTGAATATTCCACTAATATTCCCCTTTACATGCAGATGATTTTCAGGGTTTCCCTCTGCTCCAGTGGCAACGAATATCAGAAGATCTCTGCAGGCAGTGGAGTAAACCAGCGAGGTGAAAAACATTAGTGAGCTACTGCCTGATGTTTATAAGTGATATTGATATGACTGATATTATAAATTTATATTTACAGGCACATCCAGTACCTAAGTTGTCCAGTGATGTTTACTACACTGCTGAGTGTTTTTTGTATATCACACCGAGTCATCAGTCTGGATAATAGCTAATCCCCTCCGTCCCTGCTGAGGAGAAGCTCTGTTTTTCTAGCCCGCCCTCTCAGTTCTCTCCACTCTCCTCCGTCTGCCTTACTGCGCCATCATATGTCATTTTGCATGCACGGGGGGGCAAACAGGCAAGAATGTGTGTTGGAAACAGCCGTACAAACTCCAATTGAGACGTATATTACGAATGTGATGTTTACATGTCCAAAGAATATCAGTATATCCCACGTCTTCGAGGTATGTGACATATTAAGGTCACTGAAGTGGAGTAGCACTGCTGTGATGTGATGTATGTTGAAGTGTGTGTGTGTGTGTGTGTGTGTGTGTGTGTGTGTGTGTGTGTGTGTGTGTGTGTGTGTGTGTGTGTGTGTGTGTGTGTGTGTGTGTGTGTGTGTGTGTGTGTGTGTGTCTCTCATCATCTCACCCTGGATGTAGGATTTGGGAGGATTGGCACTGTTGTATTTGAAGTGCTCCAGTACGGCAGTGTCCCGGGAAAAACACAGCAACACCTGCAATCACACAGGACTGGCATTAAACATGCTCACACACACACATACATTTACCTAGGTCATCTGAAATCAAGGGTAACTTATATTAAATTCAAAGTTTATAGGGCTGCGACATTTTTTTTAAATTATCGATTCATCTTTTGATTTTCTTGATTAATTTATTATTCATTTGTCATGGCAGAAAATGCTAAAATGTCAATAAATGTTTCCCAAAGCCCAAGGTGGTGTTCTCATATGTCTTGATTTTCTGACCAACAACCCAAAAATATTCAGTTTACTATCACAGAAGATTAAAGAAAATCACATTTAAGATGCTAAAATTAGAGACATTTTGTTTTGTTTTTTATTAAAAAAACAACTCAAAACTGTTGATTGACAAAGTTGGTGCTTAGTGTTCTGCCACTCAACTAATCAATAAATCAACTAATCATTTGAAGCTCTAAAGGTTTACAGATCCTTGCCTAACAAGGTCACAAGGCTCTGTTTAACACCCACACAGAGGAAGAAGAAACAGACTGGAACCTTTGCTGTATGGATTATAGTCACAATGCGTACATCCTCGTCTGACGACAGCAGACAGGGATGACAGTAGTTAATACGCTTTCACTTGTTGGGCAGCTGGCGATGGCCTCGAGTGGCCTGCTCCCTCTTGGGTAAGAATCTGATGATAACACCTGGAGCCAGCTTTTCAGGATATACTGAAGCAGACAGTCTCAAGTGGCTGTGTCACAAAATGACCGTATAAGTGGGAGCTGGTTCCATTACAATCCCATTTCTGTGTCTTTTTGAGAACCAATTTCATTTCCACCAGCCTCTTCAGATGAATTACATTGGGGGGGAAATCATCAAGATGAAACCGGCCGCAATTCATACAGCCTCATTAACAGGACAATACCAAAAAATGATGGCAGATGAGGACTATGTGTCTAGGCCGCCTCTTGTTTGACCTTTAAAACTAAAAACCAGCTGGTCTGCCATCATATTTGAAGTGTTTTATCTGTTTGTGATAGATTGTATACTGTTAGGAATTGAATAGATATATTTTGTGCATTTTAAAATACGGATAAAGTCTATAAGGATAAAAGTAGTGTATTTCCCTTCCTGTAGAAAGGCAGAGAGGCATTTAACTTGGTTTTTGGAGGCTACCTAATCATTTATTAGACTTCTCTTCAAACAATACTGGGAAATGAAACTTCTTAAGTGTTCCTGAAGTGTTCTTAAGAACTTTCTATAATTTCCACTTGGATAACTTCTTAAGTTCGTGACAACACTTCTATGAATCCAGGCTTTACCCCGGCCATAAGTGGATTCTTTCACTGCCTAGTGAGTTTACCATCAGTCAATATTGACACTGATACTGGACCTTTGTTTTTGCCACACAAATGTGTTCATTAGTTAGCCAGGGAAGAGCATGGCATGTTAACAGCCGCTGAATAAACTGGTTGCTGAGTATATAAACTTCTTTATCAGCTGGGCACAAAAGGTAAAAAGGGCAGTGACTACCAGAGAAGTCAACACTAAACAATCAAACTGGAAGATGTATCACATAGTTTCGTGAAGACAGCTGTAGTTAAATCATCATGAAACTATCCTTATCTGAAAAGTTTGAACAGTTTGGGACAATCAGTTGCAGTAAAGAATAGAAGAGACCTTTAATGTTCTTGTCTAATACAATAAATAAAGCAGTGATGGGATTTTTCAGAATTATGGGAGCCAATGTGGAGCACAGTTTGCAAAACTTCCCTTTTGCTAATGTAAGTAGGAAATATAATGTTAACATATACAAAGCTTCCTTATGATGTACTATGTGAAAGTGATGATTTCTTAAACAGAAGTTATTTTAACCCTTACATACTGTTCATATTCTGACACATAATTAGTCTCTACACCATAAAGTCCCCGTCAGTCAATAATAAATGTTTAATTAATCCTTAATGAAGCTGTCAGAGAGTGAACAGAATGTATACTATTTACTTATAGAAAAAAACTGAACAATCTCAATTTTATGGTCCAGGAGAATATTTTATAGAAGATGAAAGACGTAAATGTGTATAGCATGTTTTTGCAATTCTCCAATATAAAAAGTTGACCTTGAACAGTACGTATGTAAGGGTTTTTAAAAAATCGATTCCCCTTTTGAAAAAAAACATTTTCGAATGGTTTCCACTCAGTCGGGGTCACATAATTAAGTCGTGACAGATTGAGAGCTGAGCTGAGAGAAAACAGAGCTCACCTGATAGAGGAAATCTTCAAACACAAAGTAGTAGTCGTCATTACTGGCGGTGAGCTTCACATCCTGTCGAGCAAGGCATTTGCAATTAAATTTGATCTCGTAATGAAGAAAAAATGCACATTAATCTGCGGCCGCTTGCGAATGTCATATCACTCATAATATGTATGAAATGCTTTGTTTACCAAAGATGCACACAGAGAAATGGTTTGACGCTAATTGGAAAAGATTTCCAGGAAGTAACCTGGTATAAAACTTTATGTTCGGCTCTCATGATTAAAACATCCTGACTATCCAGTTTGATAAACATGCAGTGTAACAGAGCAGAGTAACATACCTTATAGATGAGGTTGTCCACCAGCAGCTCATGTTGGATGACTCCGGCCTTTAGCTGTTCATAATGCATCACATCCTGAAACGGCAAATATGTTTTTAGCCTGAGTGCAACAACGACACTGTTTATAAATGAAATTGCCCTTTATAAACTTCTTCTTAATCGCAGAGTGCAATTTTTAGTTTTCTTATAAATATCCTAACTAAGAGGAAATGTTTTACCTCCTTTATTATTTAAAAACTCCATAACCCGCTTTTACAGATATTATTAAATCAACTTTATGTGTTCTCTGTGACGCTGACGACAGCAGGATTAAACCAAAGTTAATAGATGGGTATCGTGTTTCCGACGACATGGTTAAACTCAAGCACGTCTCCGGTTTGAGACAGCTTATCACAAATGAAGGAGAGACGGGGCGACGCGGCGATAAAAACGTCCTCGGCGACGGCTGCAGCAGCACCCTGGCGACGATCAGAGCTGCGGATGTGAGGAGAACAGAAACAGAGATGGTCTTTTTGACAGCTGAGGTACGGCTGGAATATGGACAGCATCAGTGGGAGAGGTCTGCTGAAAACACTTGAAGTTTATTATGTATCTTAAAATGAGGGTCGCGGCAGTTCACCAATGATGTATTTTTAAAAAAGGATAAAATTGGCCTAAAATGAGGCAAAATGGCAAAAAAAAAAGATGATTTATTTTACTTTTATTTAACCAAAACAGGAATAAATACTGTATGGATTACATTTCCTCTTCAGAGAATAACTTACTTTGGTTGAACAGACGAAGGATGTCTATCAACATTCACATCCTGTCACTGTCCAGCTCTGTTTAATGTGTTTGCCCTCGTGGAGTCTGGGGGCCCCCACGAACACTCTCCAGACCTCCAGTCAGGTCCGTGTGACTCTCCCTCAGAAATCAATCTTCCCATCACGAGCATTGTTTTATCGACTTAGCCTCAGTGGGAGACCGTGGACTCCGGCGCCGTTTACACAGCGCTCTGCCACACGCAGGCAGCCAGCCGCTCTGTTTGGCCTAACTGTGCTAAATTGCCAGCATTTGATTATCTTTGCATTTGACCACCCGGGACAAGCAGCAGCGAGCTTGAGTAAACACCACCAGAGCTAACACGCAGATTATGCACAACTTGCGGGTCGGGTGGTGATCCATATGTCGGCTTTAAGGTGCAGTGTAAATGCCAAAATGCAAAATAATCAGTGCACTTAAAACCTTTCAGCTCGCCGAAAACCATGCAGTTTGGGAATCACTGCAGCTGTGTGTGCGTGGATTCTTTATAACAAACACTGACAGCTGATGGATACCGCCAGAGTGCAACCCAGACATGAGTGGGTCTGTGTATTTGCATTTTACTACCTGTGGCTGGTTAGTGGAGTTGAGGATGAGGGCCCAAAGGTCAGCGCGCAGCCCTGTGGGGCAGCCCTGCCTGCTGTACTGCTGCGCTGCCGCACTGTCCTGCTCCACAACCACTAGACGAGAAACAGACAAGAAGCAAGACACGAGAGAGAAAGAGAGACATTAACAAACAGTCCATTTTCCTCAATGCCAGACTTGGTGTTCCCCCTGTTTCTGTTTTTTATGCTAAATTAAGCTAATCGGCTTCTGGCTGAAGTTTTATATTTAATAGATAAGTTCAGGTCAAGTACGCAAAGAACACATGTTTTTCTTGCTTTAATCATTCATCCTGTTCTTTTTTACTTTTTAGTGTCAAATTCCCTCTTTTTGTTCAATTTTCCACTACAGCTGAACAGGAAAACACTGTCCATTGAGACAAAAAGAGAATTAACTGAAACAGACGTAGAAGAGATCCACTTTAAATAGAGACAAGTCTTTTATTGAGCTAAAATACCAAAATTGCCTGCTTTTGCTGGTATTTTATAGTATTTTAAATTACATATCTTTGGATTTGGACTGTTGGTCTGTCAAAACTAATAAGAAGACGTCACCTTGATCTCTGGAAAATTGTGACTGCACTTTTTCTGCCATTTTAGAGACTAAACAAATATGGGAAAAATAATAAACAGGTTAATTGATAAGGTAATAATCCTACATTGCAGCTCTACCCGGTTTTACCTCATATCTTAAAGGTAAACCACAAACAAAACACACAAAACACTGCAACAACAAAGGACGCATACATCCTGAAATTTGAATTGGCAAACTCGGACACTGCGTCTGATTAACAAGAATCAATAAGGAGCCGAATGAATACAAACAGCAGAGGCATCCAAAATGTTGCAGAGCCAAATAGATCAGCTGGGAAAATGAACACCTGCATGACAACAAGCAGGCAGCTCCACTCTAAAATTATTAAGAGGTTTGTTTTGATGATATCCTTTTGGAAAGAAGACTTTGATATGTCCAGGAAAAACAGGCGGATAAATCAAATATGTCAATTAGAAATTATGTCACTCATTAATCTAAAAGAGTTAAAGTGTTGGCTAGCTGCACTGTGACCCCCTGAAAATGTCTAAACACAACATTCATAATTCTTACATAACTTAAAAAAAAAAAAACTGAGGCAGACGCTGGAAAAAAACTCCCACTAACAGCTCCATTCTGCCCTAAATCTCTGTTGTGACAGTAGCCAAAAACACACAGCTCTTGACTTAAGGTGCTGGCCAGTCATAACATAAACGAACACACTCCTCGCCTCTTAAATTTCTTATTTGAGTGCACTTAACTCTTGGCCTGAAATATTGACTGCAGGTCGGGAGCCAACAGAGGGTGAAATAGTGGACCCGGGGCCTCGTGGCTGTGTATATAAAATACAGCCTCTTGTCGATTTGATGTCTGATTGGTGTCCATAGTACGGTTGGTGTTTATACTGGCTTCATAGCAGAGAAATGAGTTAAGAGTTAAAGCGTCTCTCTTGCCAGTTACTGCACCTGACAGAGCTGGCGGTGACTTTCTGTGCATGTGTGGTGGTCAGCGAGTGTAAAATTCATATTTTTAAATAAACTGGGTGTATTATTTCATATTATTTCTATATGTAGTTATAATTATTTTATGTGTCTATCATAAGTATTCATCCCCACTTCAGGTTTGATTGTTTTAAATCAGTCACAGTGGATACAATTTGATGTTTTTGATGCTGATCTCCAGAAAAATCCTCTTTAATGTAAAAATAAAATTGAATCTCTTAAAAAATTGTCTAAATTAAGAAAAAAAAGCACAAAAAAAGTCTTGAGGCTAAAATTTTTAACTAAGTTGCCTGCACTAAATATGAATTTAAAGGAAGTAAATACTCACAATTAAACCTGCTTATGTGGATAAATATATAGTTTAAAGAAGTACAATTAAAGATATCCAAGAAATATATATAAAAAAATATATTTCTAAAAAAGAAAATTTAAAAACACTTTTACTATATTACCTTTTTTCCCGATTTGAACGTACTCGCTTTCAAACAAGTCTGCAGAGCCTATAAAGACAGAATTAACAAAACAGATGCATCAATAATCGTCTGGCACCGACACACTTTTACAAACTGATGCTATCTCTTGGATTTACAAACACAGAACCGGTGGATACGACTCTATTTAAAGACCAAACACCAGACTGTCACACTGTCAATACCTGAACTTAACAGAGATACTGTTTGAAAAAACCCAGACGGCCGTGTGGCACAGGAGAGGAACAGTGTTTTACACATCGTTAAAGCTTGGTGTTCATTAGGTAAACAAGGATGTTTCTGATTAAAAGGACAAGACTGCTCATACTCTGTAATCCTCTTACTGTCAACAAATCCAATGAAACACCAACTATGTATTGATTCCACTAATAAGTAGTGCTTGTGTAGTTGAAGACTGATTTACAGTAGTATACTTTTTTGTTTTAAAACTATTAAAAACACATCAGTGAGAGATACTGATACACTGGGTGACACAATCCTTATTTTTAATCGATAGTTTATTACTGAGTGGATCTCACATACACTGCCCTGCTACTGTAAGTACTCACTGGAGTACCAGATGTGTGTTAATCCACAGCTGAAAATAGTCCCAAACAAATATAACATTTACTCCAGTTTATGTAACATTTGCAAAAAATGACAGCGCCCAGATGTTTTAGGGGAATTTTTTATCCTTTATTTAAAAACTTCACTATATATTTGTGACATGATTTTTAAAGATTCACAAATTCAGTAGAGGAGAGAGTGCCACATACAGGCTCAGGACGTCAGAAAGTATTTAGAGATAAAATAACACATTGATGGTTTTGATTTCATACGATTTGTTGACATCAGGGGGGAAAAAGCCAGCCATGTCCTTAAATCAATGTCAGTATATTATCAATATGTGTTTGATAAGATAGAAAACTTGGTCATGAAGAAGAGTGTTTGCATTTTTTATCAATACCTGGATGGATGTGAGCATGATCGTCAATCCCCAGCTGCCCAGTGAAGAGGTTCAACTCTGAGTAGGCCTGTCTCTGAAAGTTTAACCAAAAAAAAAACGAAAAGCTGTATAAGCTTTTTAAATTAAAGGCATATTTCTTAGCACAACTGAATTAGAAGCTTCTGCAATCTGCATTGAACCCACGAAACACCTGCAGACGCATCACATCCATGGGTGCCTACCAGCTGTGGGATGTCCCTGACATTGAGGGGAACCTGGATGAGACCCCAGTGACTCTTGGCGCTGACATCCTCACTGCTATCATGGTTGGGGTTCCTCAAGCTTATTAACACCTGCATAGAAAATTTTATAAATTAGGCTTCTTCTTTAACACTAATTTAAGTGATGGAAAGAAATCTGCTTACCTCCAGGAAGTCTTTTGGGGCATATACAGGCCTGAATCGAGTTAAGTCTGCAAAGATACAAAGACATTAATATAATATTTAACTTTCTTTGTATCACTTAGTGTACAAAGGGCAGCTCTCCAGATGATACATGTGCGTACACATATGAACCAGTGTTTACATATGCAGTTTCAGAACAAGTTGAACAGCTGTAGAGTCCAGACTATACAAATGTATCCAGCCGTGAACGTTTATTTCATTCAACGTGAACGCGAATATACTTCTGAACACATTTGTGACACTCTGCTTCAATTTGTGCAGCCGGAGTTGGCAACTTCTCCAAAAGTCACAAGAACAGTACCGGACAGCTAACCCAGCTTTAAGTGGGACTTCCATCGATTCTCTACATAGCGGGGCAGTAAATTCAAGTGTCGTGTCATCCCCAGAACGAGGGCACGCTAAGGTCTGGACGGAAGGAGGGGGTGCCGCTCGTTATCGCAGCTCCGTCCAAGGAGTCTGGACAGCTTCTTTATTCACAGTCCAAAGTGTTTATAGCCTGGGGACGGCACACAGTCCTAAATGTTATTATACACCACTGGGCTGTGATAGCGTTGTTAGGACAGGAGGTTACTGTGTGCTTTGTACATGTACTGGTTTCAAGTACAAACGGTTGGTTCATTGAGAGCCACTGCCGAGGTTTTCATAGTGCAAGATGAGATGCATCTTCTGAAACTGGATGCTAGTAAATAGCCCATTTACAAGCTAAAATATAATCTACAATTAAAGGACCCCGCTGATGTAGTCCTATAACATTGTTGGAATCAAAAAGACTGGTTAACAAAACGGATCAAAGTTCATGTAAAAGAACCAGAGATGTCCTCCTCATTATTCCACTTCTTGTCAAGACCTCGTGACTACCCACAATCGAATTTGACTATATTCTCTCGACTGCACAGATTAGAAGTGGGCTACAAATGTCTGATGACCTCACTTCTAAAACCACAAACCCAGGCTTTAATTTAAAATCAGTGGAGTTCCTGAGAACTGTGGATTTTGTACCCCGTCACTTTCACTGAAAATGCATTACGGAGGGATTTTTAACCTCTGCCCCTCTCCTACCAGAGACCAATTTCTGTCTTTTCTAGAGAGGGAAAGGGGATCTGGGGGGGGGTAGCGAGATAGCGGATTTACAGTTTATGCCACATAGGAGTAGTATATATCATCTGGGTCAAGGGACCATACCAGTTTTTCCTTTGCCAAAATGTAGCTTAACACTAATTATTCCCCTTCCCCAAGCTACATACCATGGCACCAGTGGATGCCTTAGGTCTTGTAGTTTTATATGATACTGTAGCTTCAAAAATGAGTCCAATAAAGCTGCTGAGTGACAGTAATGTTATCTGAGGACATACTTGGTGAGTTTAAGAGTTTAAAATGCATGTAAGAACAGGAGGAATGATCACAAAACCTGTTTAAATGTGGGTACCTGACAAACCTAAAACAAAAAAGTGAACCTATCCTGTAACTTTCACTTAAGCCAAGAATATAACAATCAAATGCTCCACTTGAGCAGCTTGGTGGCTAATAATTAGCATTGTAGTTCTCATTAGCTCAAGGTGTCAATGTGTCTAAGAACTTCTAGCATTAATTTTCACCCAAGAGAGAGTTCGACATGGGAAGCCAAGAATAAGTTAACAACTATCTTGTCAATGCAGAATACCAGACAGCAATGTCATCAGACTTGTCCATTGTTAATAAGTTGTGCATGGTTCCAAAGAAAACTTTGCCAGGATAAATACAAGCCAAAAAGCAAACATAAGGTGGTAGATCTGGTTCAGATATGTGTTAAACCAATATACAATCCGCCATTGTCTAACTGATGCAGCAGCACAGACACATCAACACTAATCTTTCAAAGAGGCAGATTGCTCGGGGCCAAAACCCTGGGTAATGTCTTGAGACCTGGTTCATCCGTGCCCATCTCGTTCCATTTGTTGGCGAGCTCCTTCTGCTCGGCTGCAGGCCTCTGTGGAGTGGGTGGAAAGACAGCGGTTCAACAAACAAACGCCACGCAGCCAAAACAGAACCAATCTTGAAAATGTCACGTCTGAAATGTGCTTCTTTGGTCATAAATACGAGCCATCAGCTCACAGAAACAAATAATAAAATGAATGCCCTGATTCCAAACAAGCACTTTCTGCTTGTTATCAGTTTAATGATGCAGAATGGGTGCTAACACTTTCTGTATCAGTTTTTTGGCTACTGCCAAACTTAACCAGAGCTCAAAACTTAGTCAGCTCAGGGTTAAAATGATAAAGAAAATTGCTGTCATATGTGAAAAATGCGATATATTGCACCTATTATGGGCAATAACTAAGTAGCTATTGTAGCTGGACAACACATTTAACTGTGACTGACAGTATTTTACCATGCGAGCCAGAGGCACTCCCAACTCTGTACTCATGCTGTTCAAGCTTTTGAGGACACGTTTCTCCCAGCTGGCCTGTATAAGACAGGAAAAACACACACACACACACACACATTAATTCAGCTCTGTGACAAATACCTAAGTCATAAAAAAAGGGGGCCACATCTCTGAATTTGGCAGGCAAATGAGACAAGAGTCAGAGAGGCTGAAGGAGAAGTGACGAGTGATGGAGATAAGAGGAGACTGACCTGTGCCTTGCGCATGTAGGCCAGCGGCTCTTTGAGATGCTCTGGAGGAGCCGCGGGATGGCTCGGGGGCAGCTGGCTAGAAGAAGCAAACACATGAGCAGGGATGGAAGAGCGTTACAGTACGATAGAAGAGGGGTTGATGAAGTAAATACATAAAAATGCCACTGTGGTTTTTTTTTAATCTAGTGAGTGACAGCTTTAAAAGGGATTGACGCCACAAGGCAAATAAAATGACCTTTTTTTTTTGTTGGTCAAAAACAGGAAGTCGGTCAGCATCACTGCCCTGAACGCAGAGTTCAAATGAGTCAGAGTGAGTTTCCACCAGATGAAACAATTTTCTCTTGTCTTTTTTCCCCGCCGAGGGCGCTCAGGGCATATTGAATGACTCAAGGTCTCTGTGCGTTAAACAACATTCAACCTAATCTAAACATCTATAAGAGCACATAGCGCTGACTAATGGCAAAGAGAGGGAGGTATTAATCAGTGTTATAAGTCATCCTTTAAAAGCAAAGCAATCTGAGCCTCAAGAGAGCGATGAGGGTATGTTACCCTTAAAGGTAAGAGAACACAAGTACAGCTGAGCGATGCTTTTCAGAGCTGTTTATTTCCAGCCGTTTGATTTGACAAAGATTCTCACTCATAAAGGGCACATAAATCTGAATTATTATGAGTAATTATCAGTGTTTGGTGCACTTTGTAACAATCTCTTCATAGTCTTTTTTTGGGAAAGTGGTGGGAGGTAAAAAATATGTAAACATGTGAACCAAATAAAACCGAGTCATAAAAAAGACACATCAAGTAAAGGCTGAATTGCTGCGGGGGAAAGCAACAAAGCCAGACCTGTACTGTACTGCACATACAGTGTGTGTGTGTGTGTGTGTGTGTGTGTGTGTGTGTGTGTGTGTGTGTGTGTGTGTGTGTGTGTGTGTGTGTGGGTGTGTGGGTGTGTGGGTGTGTGTGTGTGTGTGTACGCGCTCCTCGGAAAACAATGTGAAGAGGTTTTTGTGCAACTTTTGTGCAACAAATTAGATCGGAAAGCTTCTGATCTAATCTAATCCAAATTATGTAAAATACTCAAAATCCTCATTCTTCCTCTCTGCTAAACTGTGTAAACAACTTACAGTTTATGAAGTCTAAAACTCTTTTTACAACACGGACACATGCCCTAATCCTTAGTGAGGCAGCTGCTGTACAAAGCACTCCCATCTGATAATTGAGGTGGACATAAATTAGGCATTAGACGACAACATATCAAATTAAACTATCAACTGTATTTTCATAGCTCTGTTAATATAGTAACAAACTATGTCTAAGCTGTCCTCCTCGTAGCTGTCTGTGGGTTCATACTGCACTGTAGGATTTTCTATGTAATTGCTCATTTAAACCTGAAAGTAATAAAGGAGACAAAAGAGGAAAGTACATTGTTTGGTGTTGGTGAGATAAGAGCCAAGGATAAGGATAATTTGTGTTTCAACTTGTCATCTCTATGAGAGGGTAAAGACGCCCACAAGACATGTTTGATCACATAAAAATATTCTGCTTTGACTTTTGGTATGTGTCTAAAAAGGTCCTGCTAAGTTGCCAAATACTCTTTCTATTAGTGCACAAATATAAAAGATACTGTGTTAAAGACTTTTTTCAACATACCTTTTGCAGAACAGGTTCAGTCAAAATTATTCCTGCATGATTGCAACAAAGGCTTTGGGTGCTTTGTGTTTATTTTTCCTGCTCAAGTGTGTGTGTGTAAAAAGTATATTTTAAAGTGAAATGTATGGAATGTATAAATACAATATGTTTTGCAGTTAAATGTTGTCATAATTAAGAAATGCTCCACAATAAAAATATAAAGTACTGTGCAAAATGTTTGGGCACTTTTGTTTAGATTCTTATCCATAATGCAGTATCATCAAGTATTTAGAAGTATCCTCACTTTACTTTTTGTGCCTAAAACCTTTGCACAGTACTGTATAGCTAACATGGCAATCCTCTGACACTCCAATGAGTTGAATGAATGAATGAATCAATCAAAATTTCACCTTTTCCACACTTTACAATAGGGCTATCATGATATCAGACTAGATATCGTCTTAGATTTGGGATAATGTAATTTCATGATGTGACATAAGTGTTTTCTTTTCCTAGTTTAAAAGGCTGTATTGAATGAAATGATTCAATTTTCTGAACTTATCAGATTGTTCTTGCTGTTTTATTATTTGCCTTTATCACTCATTATTAGTGCAGTGCACGCATAGAAAGCTGAATACAGTTGATGTGAGGTGTGAATGAATATTTGCACCAACAGCATGAGATAAACTAACTTTTTTTTATTTTAAACACATATAATATAAATAATAGGCAAAGTACTATGATAGTAAATCGATCATATTGTCTACTTTTCTCTTTTTAGAGCTCTTTTCTCTGCTCTGCTCCTGCACAGAGCGAAGCGGCTCACTGATCTCTGGTGTATTCAAATTTGATTAATATTACACGTATCAGATGTCCAAATTGCACCAAATTTGACACGACACTCCCCTTTTTGCCTCAGCAGCACACCCTACCAAGTGTGGAGTCGACTGGATGAATGACAAACACACAGACAGACAGAGATTATAATGATATGGTGATATGAGACCAGGGAGCATTGTTGCAGGACCGGTCCAGTCTGGCCCACCAGATAACTTTGCAAAGTATGAAAAATTCATATTTTTGAACTAATTCAAATTTTTCTGCTTCCTTAAGAGGTTTTTCCACCCTGACCACAACACAACTCTCTGAAAAAACAATGAATACACAGTATGGTCATATTTAAAACATTCATACATTAAACCTTGTGCAAAATGTCAATCAGTAGCTTCTGTGCACAATAATCTGTAAAAAACAAAAACAAAAAACAGACATAATATTGTTGAAATTGCAATCATTTTTGTGCATCTGTTTTGTAAATAGAGGTTTATTATAGTAAAGTTATAATATATACGTCATATATTATTCATAGGTTATTATGCAATGGTTTTACTGGTCTGGCCAATGTGGGGCTGTAAGTGGCCCTTGGAATAAAATGAGTTTGACACCCCTGATGTAGAGGTATGTGGTAGAAAAATGAAATCTTAATATCTGATACCGCCCAGCCATACTTAATTACTATAAAGTAATCCTGTGGTTTCCCTTTTATTTGTCTCCTCAAGTGCACTGAATAAATTCCTGATGGTAATTCCACAGCTACTGTACACAAAAGTGAAGGTCATGTTTGTTTATAAGAAGCAACAAAAACTACTTACACATGCAGCTCTCTGTACACTGCATTCTGTAGCTTTCTTTCCCAGCCTGTAAAACATATTAAAAAAAGAGTTAGTAAGTTAGTAAGAGAATACAATAATAGGATAATTATTGTTTTAACACTACAAAGAGTCAGCTGTCACCTGATGTTTTGAGAAAACTGCGCACATCCTCTTTAAGAGACTCCAGCTTTATCTCAGGTTGATGTAAACACTCCTAAATGACATTTGGGGGGAGAGGGGAAAAAACATAAGTTGGACACATTTTTTTTAGTTAAGTGCATTGAAATAAACACACAGGAGTATAATGTCAACCTGCTCTGCTGCAGCCCGTTAGCCGCATGCTAACGCTAACTCACTCACTTTGGCTTGCCTCTCTATCTGGGAGTGGAGGTGGCTTCCTTTCAGCCGCTGAACGATCTGAGCGATGGTCAGCGATAACTCGGTGCCCTCGTCCATCGTCCCCTTGTCAAAGTTTGTTCACGTTTTTAGGGTCTGAATCGGGGCTGTTTAATTCACTGTGTACACTAGCAGCATCCGGAGATACTGCAGCCCCCCTCTCCCTCTGCAGGGGTTACTTAGCAACCGTGAGAGCGCTGTTGCGGGGGAAACAAAGACCCGCTACTTTGGTTCCTACCTTCAAATCTGTTCCTATAGCCTAATAAAGCAATGCCCTTTTTTTGTTTTGTTTATTGAAAATGTATTGCTACATGACACGTATTGTTTTGTGCTATGCATGCAACTTTTGTATATATATTTTTGACTTTTGTTTTGCAATTGGAACATTTTCCTAGTCTGTGCACACACACTTGGAAATGACATCTATTTTCTTTTTTTTTTCTTTTTTAATTAATTTTTTAATTACAACTTAATCGAACTAGTGGTGTGAAAGCCCCCTAAGCCAAAGTAAACCACCAGACACATTCTGCCAAAGAGGCAGAGCTACTTAAAGCAGGTCGGAAATGTGTTAATATGTTGATACCATTAACCTGGGATGCATGCTATGGAAGTACATCATTCACATCTGTTTTTTTTTTTTAATTATTATTTTCAGTTGTTAATCATGTCTCAAATGATTAATAAAGCTGTCATATAAAACTAATCTAAATCCTCCACACGAGACTCTACAACCCAAAGCAAACAAACCACACAATTAAACAATACCACAGTAAGTCTAGCTATACTTATTTAAAATAACAACAAATCCACAAATAATCCCAAATCAGTTGTATAATCATATATAATAAAAATGTGTTGACTAAATTAATCAAATGTGTTTTTCAAAGTGTCTGCACCACATCCTCTGGAAGCTCACTCCCATGCACTTACAACTGGGAGTGTGAAGAAGTGTTTTTTTTTTCTTTAGGTATACTTTTAAAGAGTTATTCCAAAAGTGGGTTACTACCTCAGCTGCAACATCATATATATGCCATGAACATGCTTATAGATCTCAATCATGTCTCCTCTGTGTCTCCTGTATTCTAAAATTGGTCATTGTAATTGTATCATAGGGTAATAAATTAAGATTTCTCATTTAAAAAAAGGCTGGTTATCAGTATTCTGTTAAAGTCATGGATTGAACACATACCAACACACATTTCTGATGTAATTTCACATTTAAAACACACTTCGTGAGCTATGTGCTAGTGGTGAGGTGGGACAAAGTAGGGTGGGTCTGTATAACACACTTCTTATACTGTACCTTCAATAATGACTTTACTTGAATATTTCCATTTTATGCCACTTTATACATCATTTCAATGGGAAACCACTACATTGTTAGTAGTTACTGCGCTAATAATGATTTTTCAGGTAATAAAATGGATTGTTGTAGATTTAACAACCAAACATTATATTAAGTTAAATTAGCTCCATATCCACCACTAACAAAAATATTAAGATGCTAGCATATTAACAGTAGCATGAGTACTTCTAAGTACTTTTCATAACTTTCATACTTTTACTTAATCCTTAAACACTGTTCATATTCTGACTCTTCACAGTATCCCCTCTTGATTTGTCTCCATGCCACACCCCTGTTTTTCTATTCATAAATAGCTCATCAATCATTAATAAATTGGTGATTAATCCTTAATGAAGCTTTCAAAGAGAGAGGGTGTTCACAATCACACTACATTATTGTCCCATGCTTGCAGGACTTTCACTTGTAATGGAGTGTTTTTACATTTTCATAGTATTATTTCATATTACTTAAGTAAATGATCTTAAGACAGGCACATATGATTTTGCACAATTCCCATATGAAAAAAAATCACATGATAAAGGGACATGATGAAGTTTTTGCATATGAAATTTCACATTTTGTTATGCGTTGTTTTTGTGTGTTGATGTTGATGTGAATGAGAGGTTCAACAGTGTGCCAACTCCCCCTCCTCATTTCCATCATTCTTTTACTTGCTGAAACTGCACAGGCCAAGAAAATACAATCTACTACAAAGAAAGCAATTGAAGTGTTTTCGTTTGAAGTATCTGCTTAAACAGAACTGTTTATGCTCCATTTTGAGATATTATAATGGGAAATGTAAGCTATCTATTTGGTCTCCTCTGACAGATTCAGGGGTTTTCTTGAGGAGTTGGTTAAAAACAGTAATAATTGGCTCTTGTGGAGAATGAAACAACATTCAGAGCAGTTCTAAACATTTGACTGATTACAGGATGTTTGAGTTTGTATTTTTGGATACTAATGACAACTTATCTCTCCAACAGAACAATCACAGCTTGAGTCAATGAGCTTCCATTGTGCATTGAGCTGCTGACATATAGCAGACATAGTGTTTTGAAATATCAGACAACATGCTGACACTGAGCATCTGACATTTTTAATGACTTTAACTTCACTAATAATTTCTGTGACAGTGACTATTTCCTCTCCAATAAGAAACATTTGTGATGATGACAATAAAGAATCAAGAAGGATACTCAAAACAACCAAACCTATTGCCCACTTAACGCCACGCAGTGTCTCTATAAATGTGATGATTTACGACTGGCTGTTGCGTAAAAAGAGAGAGACGCTGACTTGCAAAGACTCATAAAGGCGGGCTGAGCAATCAAGAATGCAACCCGTCCACATGTAGCTGGAAACGCAGCGCACTGGAGCGCAGCGCAGCAGCCGGAGAGCACACGCAAACTTGTGGAGAATACATTCCTCCCCCTATTCTTCTCTTATCTTATTTCTTCCTTTTTTTAAACCGCTCGAGAGGAAATACACAACCTTGATCCATCCAATCCTTTGGGGCATTTTTCCCCCCCACACAAACACCTCCCCAACAAGAGCATGACGAATCCTGTTCATGTTTTTAATTGAGGCAACAGGAAAGAAAACGATATGGAGACATTTACAATACACGATATGCTCATAAATTCAACTGATCTGAACAAAATTTTATGTAATTTTGGGATAAAGAATATATCGGAGTGCGAGACCGAGCAGGACCCCTCACCCGAACCTCAAGGTACAGTGACTTTATATTTTAATGCTCTACCAAATACAGAGAAAATCCAGACGAATGATGATTTATTTTATTAAGATTTCTGCTTATAATTAAATTCAAAAAGCATTTTTTGTTCTGCAGTTTATGCCAAGTCATATTCTGCTTTGGGCATTTTTGCGTCAGTGCGCATTACGCATATGGCTCAGGTCCTCTGTAAAGCTAATGCGTTCTGCTGTATGTTAGCAATGACACATATGTTGTCACACTACACTAGATCTGCAAAGTCAAGCCTAAAGAACTGCCATCATACACAAAGTAGGGGAAGAAATGGTACAAACTTAGATAAAACGCAACATGATGGCTGGAGTGGCCCAAATTAAATTCCTTTGAGGCTATTTAAGGAACATTAAAGTTTTTGCTTATATGATTAAAAGGTATTTAAGTAGAATATATAAAGAATAGAATATAAATCAGACCCAGAGTTCACACGACTCCTCACACTGTATGTCCCTCTACTCTTAGATATCAACCAGACTGTGCGGATCGTCCTCTACAGCCTCATCTTCCTCCTCAGCGTCCTGGGCAACAGCCTCATCATCGCCGTGCTGGTGAGGAACCGGCGCATGAGGACGGTCACCAACCTCTTCCTGCTGTCCCTGGCCATCAGCGACCTGATGGTGTCCCTGGTGTGCATCCCCTTCACGCTCATCCCCAACCTCATGAGGGACTTTATCTTCGGCAACGGCATATGCAAGTTGGCCATGTACTTTATGGGTAAGTTATGATATTATATTATGTATTATATATCATTTGGGTTATATGATATTTGGGATTTTGGCTACCTTAACATTATGATAGTATATTTTAGGCTGTTCTATCTTAATGTCTATTTGATTTCTGAAGTTTTTGTCCTCAGATTTACAATCATCCCCAAAATTTCATTTCATTATGTAATATCTTTTTTTTCAATATCACCCAATTGAAATACATCAAGTTAACTACATAGACTAGTAATTTGCCAAATGTGCCCAAATGTGCATCCCAGTTTGAGTTAAATGTGACAATTTTTCATATTTATGGTATTTTGACCTCCGATTCAAGCCACCTTTTACTTCTTCATACTTCATGCCTGCTGCCCAATGCGTAATCTCTGTCTACAGTGAGTTATCATTCTGTTTTTCATTGCACTGCCAATCGTATTATTTGGCGGAGAGAGGCTAATTGAAGTCATCATAGGCCATGTCCTGTGCAAGCTTCATTTCCCTGTATGTTCCAATCTCCAGGAGTGCACTGTACGTAAATGCTCCTGTTGGCCTTTACTTCGTGCTTAATGAGCCTTAGTTATAAAAATGATTAAAAACAGTCCCCCTCTAAGGAATGAAAGTCTCAGAATCAGATTAACCATATTTGCAGCAATGATTAAGAACATTAATTATGAAGTTTTTTCCTGTTTAGAGATTTAATTGAGCATCCTTTAATTTTTTTGCTACACAATTAATTATGTTTATGTCCAATCTAGGCAGTTGTTTCCTCAGTTTATCCTCAAAGTTGAGATCAGGAAGCTATTAGCAAAGTTCTTTAACAAAATAACGGATAGCCCAAAGAATTAATTATGGGTAACAAACGCATTTGAAAATGGATACAATTAAGCAAAACTTGAATAAGTTTTGGCCCAAAATGACAACAACACAATGTACAGTCAGCTGAACATAAGACTCTCACCTGCTCTAATGAGACAGAGGAGAACCAAACCAATAAACATCTGGAGGTGAAAAAGAGAAACACCACAAACTTAACTTAACTGTAATATATATATTAGCTGCTTTAATGGTGAATCCAAAATAAATTAACTTATACAAGGAAAACTGTTGACAGCTTCGACTATCCCCCCGTAATGTGGAGAAAGTGACCTCCAAAAGCAATTGCCTTCATTTCATCCTACATGTACAAAAAAAAAACCCAATATATTTTAGTTGAATTTAAGCAAAAGTAAGATAAGATGTACTGGTGCAATGTTACACAAAAGTGCCTGCACTCAATTCAGACAATATAGGGCTATAAATGTGTTGGGGCTGTCCCTGCCTGAGATGTGATGAACTGTAAATCGAAAAACAAAAAAATAACATAATCCTTACAATCCAATTATTCTGTCTGTTTTCTCGGGCAAGGCCTCAATTTGAGACTTTAGTGAACTGGATTTGAGCCGATCACATCTGTATGACAAGAAGCTATATAGTCACAGAGAAATTGGGAATGAACCCAAAATACAGCAGACCCTTTAATACAACATTTGGGAAGATGAGTCAATCTGATCATAATTTCTGATTCTGATAAATTCCTGAGATTCTCTGTTCTTACACAGCCTCCGCTGGGAGCTTTGAGATAAGGTGTGGTCATTACACATGCCGCAGCTTTACTAATATTTCATTTTCATCCGATTACAGTTTACAATGTGATTTTCATATTCCTCCTTACTTCCTGGTGCTGCATTTAGCCGTTCAGTGAGATGAGAGCGCTGTCATCCGGGATTATTACCTCATTTGTCCCTGTGTTTATCTGTTTATGCACCGCTCTTCACAGATTGTACACAGCGATTATTTGAATGTATTTCTAGATCCTCTTGTTATTCTTACTGAGTGTGTTAATGCTGATTTGGTAAGAGATTGTGGATCACGTTGTGCTCTGCCGCTGCCCTGCAGTTAAATTTAATGTGACAAAATATTAATGTGCATCCAAAGTATCACAGTAAACACAGTGACATGTTGTAAGGGATGGCATGCCTTCTACTGTAGGTGTTACAGCCTGTGGCGGAGGAGAGAAAAGCAAAATGAAGTTGGAGAAGAAATGTTAATAAAAGATAGTAGTTGGACATTTTGGGAAATAAGCTTGTAGAGAGTCAGATGTCAATATGGATACCGAGAAAAAGTCAGACACACCACTCCCCATAAAATATGTATATTTGCTTTATTGCCAAGAGTTACATGAGAAGAGCAATACATTATCACACCTGTCCACCAAATATGCAGCTGGGGGTGGAAACAGATAGATTCTGACAAAAGATTAAAAATCAGCCAAACTGAACTTCTAAACTAACAAATTATAACAAATTATCTTGTGAGTTTAATTCATACAAAAAAAAAGTAGAAAAATGAGTTGTGGTTCTGCCAGGAGTTATGAGTTATGAATAATTTCCAGGCTTGGAGTCACTGCCAAGAAAAAGTCAGGCACACCACCCCTGTAAAATATTATAATATATTTATACATATACATATAAACAAATGGGTGATAAATTAGAGGAAAAAAACCTGAAGAAATGAGTGGAAAAACAAAACAAATACAGATGCTTCCTCACAAGTGCACTGCATGGTATGATGCTCTGCGGCAAGTATACAAAAGGCTGAGCAAGGCCCAGTTGATTCTGATTTTATATAAGGCAAGAGGAAAAGATGTAAGTGACTTTGAAAGAGAGTTCCTCGTTGGGGCACGGATGGAAGGAGCTTCAGCTACAAAGACCACTCAACTGTGGCTGGTGTTTCAATAGGAACAGTGATTAAAGTGACATCTGCATTCAGATATATGGGAAAGACATCAGTAGAAAGGTTCGGACATTGTGGTCGACAGCACGGACTTGAGGTGACTCAAATCAATGCAGGACATGATCAGACTGACTGCATGAACAGTCTGTCTACAATTACATAGAGAGGGATATTATAATAGCGTTGCAGTGCATTAACCCCTCACTACAAAGATGGAGCAAATTTGAGAGTTTAATTGTGCAAAAAACCATAGCCACTGGTCTATAGTGATGTGGATAAAAGTGATATGGTCAGATGAGTCATCCTTCATCATGAGCGGGTGAGTGCATGTGTGGCGTAAAACAAGAGAACGGTATAGGCCTGAATGCTTGACCCCACAGCGAGGGGATCCGGTGGCTATGTTATGCTGTGGGGGGAATTTTGCTGGCATGGTTTGGGTCCACTTGTCCCCTTAGACAGAAGGGTCACTGCAAATCAATACAAACTTGTTCTGAGTGGTCTCTTTTATCCTATGATGAAACATTTCTAGGATGACAATGCCCCCCATCCATAGGGCACGAGGGGGTCACTGAATGGTTTTATGAGTATGAAAATTAGGTGAATCATATGCTGTGGCTTTCGCAGTCATCAGATCTCAATCCAATTGAACACCTGTGGGAGATTTCAGACTGACGTGTTTACCACCATCATCAACACACCAAATTAGTACCTTTTGGAAGAATGGCGTTCATCCCTCCAGTACAGTTCAGAGACTTTTAGATTAGATTTTCTGGTGGCTCCAACACCATACTAAGACAGTTTATCTTGGTTTTTCCTTGAATTTGTGACCCGTCTGTATACATTACATATAATATCTGTGATATTGCTTTCAGAGCTCAACACTGAAACTTAAAAGTGTTTTTCGATTTTCTGATATGTGCAGGTGTGTCAGTAAGTGTTTCTACTTTCAACCTGGTGGCCATCTCCTTGGAGCGCTACAGTGCCATTTGCAACCCTTTGACCTCCAGGACGTGGCAGACCAAATCTCATGCCGCTAAGGTCATCACTGCCACCTGGGTGGCGTCCTTCATTCTTATGCTGCCCTACGCCATTTCTAGCACCATCAAGCCCTTCACCCGCCTAAACAATAGCACCGGGCACATGTGCCGTCTGGTGTGGCCCAACGACAGCATCCAACAATCCTGGTGAGCTAATGAGAACTGCATTAAGGAGAAGCAACATAACTTCACTATCCCACCAGGGTGTCTTCACAGTCAGATGCACTCAGATTGTGTGGCAGCAGCAATACCCCACTGCTAATTTCAGATGGCCCCTTTATTGATTTTCTCAGTCTGGTACTGCTGGGGAGAGACAACCATTTGGGAAATTGTCTGGCATTACACAGATCTGAGCCTTCAAAAACAAAACAAGAAAATTAAAATGTATTGCTGTTGATCTAATTCAATAAGTGATTTTGATTAGATACACACATTTTCTTTCACTTACGCCACAAAATATGTCCCTTGCAGGTATGTGTCTCTGTTGTTGCTGCTTTTCCTCATCCCAGGGATTGTCATGATGACAGCCTATGGACTCATCTCCCTGGAGCTCTACAGGGGCATCAAGTTTGAGCTGTCCAAAAGGAAATCTAGCAGAGGTATGAGAATGAAACATGACAAGTAATCAGAAGCATTTATTTTTTATGGATATAAAAAATAATTATTCTATATTTGTCCTATTGTCAATAAATCCCAAGAAAAAACAAAACCAACAATTTGGTAATTTGTCTTGAAAAGGTTTAAATGATTAATTTGATCTATTTTAAACCGTTGATTGATACAGATTGAAAAGCTAGTGAGGATTTAAAGCAGCAGGACTGTGTATTTGGGATTGAAGCAAAAATAAACTACAGTGATGAAGAAAAACATCACACAGAGCAACAATGTGGCTTTTTGATGTGTTCTGACAGTTTTTGAACAATAATGGGACTCAAGAACGAACTATATCAGACTTTGGTTACACAGACAATGCTTAATCAATTCGTTGTTAGTTTTGTCTTGTCCTGATTGACAGATATGGCTCAAACCTTTTATGTAATAAAAGCTTTGCTCTTGCATTTTTATGCTGCTGAAAAAAATAAACTCTTAAACTAGTCTTTTTATATTTTCTCTCCTAACAGACAGACAATCCAGCACTGGCAGCATTAAGCCAGGTGACAGTGATGGATGTTACCTCCAGCCATCTAAAAAGAAGAGCATCACTCTGAGTACAGGCAGCCCTGACAACAACAAGCGCATGGTCGGACGAGTGTGTGGCAGCAGCTCTACAGCCAACTTGATGGCCAAGAAGCGTGTGATTCGGATGCTCCTGGTCATTGTCTTCCTCTTTTTCCTGTGTTGGACTCCCGTCTTTGTGGTCAATGCGTGGCAGGCTTTTGACCGGCGCTCGGCCTACCGCCTGACCGGCGCACCCATCTCCTTCATCCACCTGCTGTCATACACCTCGGCCTGCGTCAACCCCATCATTTACTGCTTTATGAACAAGCGCTTCCGCCAGGGCATGCTGGCCACCTTCACCTGCTGCGGCTGCTTCAGGAGGAGCAGCAGCAGCACCTTAGGGGGGTCAGCCGGAAGCAGAATGGCTAAAGGGGAGGTGAGCAGAGCTAGACCTGGGACAAAAACCACCGAGCAGAATGGTCATACCCCGCCAAGCGGAGCCAGTACACGCTTCACCTACACCGGCATTCGTGCATCTGCCTGGAGTGAGCTAACTTAAACTGGATTTTGTATGTAAGAGCACTGGTCTTAGTGAGGACTCTTGAAGGAAATCTGTGGTGTGTTGTTTTAATTGCAAAGCCCTCACTGTGCTTATAGAACTACTTTATGACCTGCTATGTTGCTTTAGCTTGGAGTGTGACATGACATGGGTAAAATAGGTAATGACTGCAGTAGAGAAGTGGTGTACATTCAGTGCTCTCAGCGGATCAACACAGCCAGATGTTTCTCTAAGTGGACTGAAGCCTGATCAACACGCAAAGCCTTGAAGGGCCACAAGTCTGACACAGTGAGGTGATGTTTTGATGAGGCATTCATGTAGTTTCATATTCTCCATATACTCTCTTTAAACACATTTTAGTCATTCATCTACCACAGCATGTTGTACACAGACCAACCAGTCTGCATCAGATGAAAACTATCCAAAATAAATACAAGTTCACTTCACCCAACTGCCAACAAAACACATTTTCTTACTTATCTGATGATAGAAAAGTTTGTAACTGCAACATGGTTTCTTGACCCAGGTGATACTCTTAAAGGAGTATAAGGATGACCATACCAGTTGATGAAACAACATCACCCAAAGGTCTATTTAGTAGTTTTTCTGGAGCCTCTGGTCATATCACATGATCTTCATCATAGCAATGCCCCAAGGTTAAGAACTCAAAAGTTGACCATAACAGTGTTTTTGGATGTGTTAACTTCTTAACTACATATTACATCTGAAAATATTCTGAAACATTCATTTCACACTTTAATTTTTCTGTAATTTCCCCACTTTCCAAGCAGCCATTTATTTTTATTCAGTATAAAAAAATCAATTAGCAGACTTTGTTTAAAGGGCACATCATTAACTTTGACATGAACAGAATAGTTTGACCAACACTTGTTTTCTTGCCAAGAGCTAAATAAGAAGATTATTGATACCACTTTTTTGTTCCTGCTGTAGCCAGCAGCTTGTTAGTTTAGGCAATTAGCTTAATTTAGCATAAACATGGAAAACAGCTAGATTAGCTTTCTCCAAAGCTCTAATTAAAAGCTAAAATTCAAATATCAACACCTCTAAGGTTTACTAATTCCCACGTTCTCACTTGTTAATGTTAATCCACACGGACAGAAAAGTAAAAGTTTATTCTAATCCTGTTTATGCTAAACCAAGCTAACAGCTGTAGTGCCGTACTTACCGCCGGGAGAAGGTAAATAAGTGGATTTCCTGAAATATCAACAGTATTCACTGTAATATTGTAAATTACCCACTTCAATTGACGTCACATACAGAAAATAACTGCAAACCAATAACTGACTGAACATTGGAAAACTTTAAACCAAATCTGAAACACAAAATAATCGGCAGTAATGTGAACTATGTAGTAAAGAGGCGTCAGTGTGTAAAGTCGCTGGTATTTAATTCTCTTAGTGGATTAAATTGACCTTCATGGTGGCTCAGAAACATACTAACATTTTAAACAGGCTTTCATTTGTCATCTTCATCAGCCAACTGCCTGTCCCACTGAGATCTAATGTTTGTCTCTGGCTTCAAAAACATCCTCCAGTGCACAAATTGTTCTGCTCTTGTCCTTGACCCAGCTTGTGTTTATGTGTATGCCGAAGGGGGTTGTACTGTGTGTGCGCTACGGGGACTGGAGGTCTTATCACTTTTTTGTGAGACTTTCAACACCTGCACCTTCAAAGCGCAAATTCCTGGTATTACCCACCTGTTTTCCACTTATTCATACTGTTAAAGGACCAGTGTGTACAATTTGGTGGCATCTAGCGGTGAGGTTGCAGATTGAAAAAACCTGAATACCCCTCCCCTTTTCAAGTGTTAGGGTTAGGTTTAGTTTTGTCTGGGCTACTGTAGAAACATGGTGGTCTTCATGGAAGAGGATCCACTTCCTAGATGTGTAGATATTAAGGGCTCATTTTAAGGTAACAAAAATGAGCTGGTTGCCACTAAATTATACACAATGGTCCTTTAAATTTTGCAGCATTAATGTAGCAACTTCCTCCCATTTTGTTTCCTTGTATGGATATCTTGCAATGTTATTGACCTCAATATTGTTCTGTAAATTTGTACTTTGATAAATTCATGGGAAAACATTGGATTTGGAAGTATTTGGTGTTACTGCATGATAATGTGCCTATTTTGAGGAGCAGTCATTTTGAAAGCCTGCTGCCGATTGCTCGTGTTATTTTGTCACATAATTGAATGTAAAAACATAATCCCAGCGATTTGACTGGTTGGTGACACAGCCACATTTGGAAGTGTTTTTGAGAATGGTATTTTGTTCTCTTGCTTATGTACTAGTCCACAGCCCACCTCCGAATAACAAACGTCTCGTTTACCATATTAAGACCTTGAGTGCCCAGTGTGCAACTGTGCCTACAAAGACTTGGGGCAGAGTAACTTGGAGCTTTTAACGGCTTTAATAAAAGTGGATCTGAAAGGACAGAGGGCATTAGTCCCCAGACAAGTGGAAAGAAAAGGGGAATCTGCTGGGACTTCTTCCCGGGGATAAGAGCTCCATTTGGGCTTGGTAGATGCCCAAAGGCCCACCCGGCGACTTCTCCCTGCAGCCACGGGGGGAGATGCTTAGTTGTCACTGGAGGGGGAGAGAAAGATGAAAATGGCTCAAGCAATGATTATGCTTTCCATAAAACAGACATAAGTGTGGGTTTTCATGTTTCAGCTTTTCAGAATTATTTGAAGTGTGAAAATGTACTTGCTTACTCGCCTCGGTTGACGATTAAAAACATACACAAAGTGTGATTTTATATCACTTTTTTATTTCTCGTTTTTATGCCAATATTGCAAGTTTTTTCTCGTTTTTTTCTTCTTTTAATGACATACAGATTTGAGCATGATCTGGAGCTGCAATATGTACAAAAACAAACTAATGCATGTTATCAAAAAAACCATCCCCTTTGTTTTGACGTTATTGCTAAATGTTACAAACGGCACAGGTTTCTACCATCAGCAACCCTTTGAGCACTGAGTAAAACTACCACAATGACACCTCTGCTTACCATTACTAGAATAATACACAGATACAGTGAGAGTGAAGGGTGTGAAGAAGAAGAAGAAGAAGAAAAAGAAAAGAAGGGGGCAAATGACAACCAAAAAAAAAAAGAAAAGAAAAAACGGTGATCTGACTGTAGCAAAGCTAAGCATAACAGGCTGTGTGTTAAACAAAATGAGGAAAATGGGGTAATGTGAGAAAAGTCCAAATGTACATACATGAAGTGATAAAGAGTGAGGATGAAATGCGTGAGAGAAAAAAAGAAAGGTTAGCGGCTCTATAGTGCAAACAGCCAAATCGTCTTAAGGAGAAGTAAGGCTGAGTGCGACAGAGAAGGGCTCAACACTCCTTTTTTTAATATTTGTTTAAAGCTGCCTCTCACTCTGCCCTGTTTTGTTTAGCAGTGCATGAAAACTACATTATAAAAGACATTTGGCATATTAGAGGATAGCTACATACATTGTTCAGAGCTCATTATAAAAAAAACAAAACAAAAAACCAACAAACACAAGAACAGCTGCTTTTGGAAGAGTGGAACAAATATGACCAGACACACAAACAGAGAGAAACCAATTAAAGGATCAGTGTGTAGAATTAAGTGACATCTAGTGGTGATGTTGTAGATTGCAACCAACTCAATATCCTTCCCCGTTCCCTTACTGACAACCTACAGTGGCTGTGAAATTGTGGAAAAAATGCGAAAGGCCTTCTGTAGAGCCAGTGTTTGGTTTGTCCAGTCTGGGCTACCGTAGAAACCTGCTCCCTACGTAGATATAAAGGGCCAATTCTTATTTTCAGCTCATTATCACAACTTAAAACATACTTATTTTAATGTATTTTATTCCATTTGTTCCAATAGATGCCACTAAATTCTACACACTGCACTTTTAAGTGCGGGTATTTTATTTATAAAAAAAAAAAAAAAAAAGCATTGCAAATGCATTTTTTTTTCTTTTAATTTCCTCTGAAAGCTTTGTAGCCAGGTTAATACAGCGTGTGGTTAAAGAAGGCATGTAACATGTTTTTGACCCCTTTTGACAGTTAAAGAGTGAGGCGTGTTATCAAGTTATTCTCCCTATCTCTTAAAACTCTGCAGATGTTTTAAGAGGAAAAAAAAACAAAACAAAAACAACGATTGACTGTAAACCAGCTCGGATTGTCAAGGCGACACATTTTTTTTTTTTTTTTAAAAGCATGCATCACCCCCTTTTATTAGTTTGAGTGAAATGTGACAAAGCTGCTCTTGTCAGACTCGCATAGGCATGAAAGATGAAGTGAGGAGCCAGGGGCGGTTTAGCGTAAAAGAGGCGACTCAACATGTAAACAAAAAAAGCCCCCCAAAAATATCCAAGCTTGGAGCGGAGGGGTGGGTAGGGGAGGTTGGAGGGGGAAGGGTGTGATGCTAATGCAGAGGCTATGTTAAAAACTCTCAGAATTTAGAGCTAGTAGACATAGAAAAAACACTCAAGTTAAAAATCTACAGTTAAGATTTTGTGACCTCCATCCTGCAGAGTAAAGGGTTCAGGTTGACCTGCGGCTTGCTACACTACCGCTGCAGCACCAACGCCTTGACGATTTCCAGGACAGAGAGGAAGTGGCCTCGTTTTTAAAAAATACACTCCCAGGCCAACCTAGGCAGCACGGGCAATAATGCACTTTTTTTACTTTTTTGACATAAGACAAGGGGAGACTTTGTACCAATAATTTAAAAAATATCAATATTACAATATAAAACATTTAACATTAATGACGGACAGGTGGCGAAATGGGGGCATAACTTAATTCTTTTCTTTTTTTTACATGGAAGGGGTGCAAGCGAATCCTTTTTTGTTCCTATTTCAAGGGTTTGTAAGAAAAATTCTGAAATACTTCATTAAGCTGACATTCAAGTTACAGTATTGTTCTTTTTTTTTTTCTTTCTTTTTTTTTCTCTCGGAAGCGTATACACAGTTGCACTGTAATACTAAGATCACAAGTATTGCCTTTGAGCGTTTCTCCACAATTATCAGACATTTGGATCCCGGTGGAAGACAGAAAAACCAAAAAGTATCTCAAGTTTTTTTTTTTTTCCTTTCGTGTTTTTGGAGAGCAGTTTGAAATGGAGTGAGTCTGACTCAATAATCCATTACAGCAACTACATATGACAGTTACACACACGCACCCACACACACACACATATTGGCTGGCTGGTGAACTAGTGCTCAGGCAAACAAACAAACAAAAAAAAAAAGAAAAAAAAAAAGATGACGTGAAAAGAAATGACCTGTACAATATTGCTGTTATGTTTGGAAATGCACATCTTCAATAATAGACATTTAGAAGGCCTTTATGCTCCTACAGGAGACGCGGTCGCCATGAACACGGATGAGTGCAACTACTCTGACAGTGAGTTTACAATGAACACACACGCTTGTTTCTGCAAAGAGAAAGAAAAGAAAAGAAAAAAACCCACAGGAGATAAAAAAGAAGGCTGAAAGAGCTTACAGCGCTCGTGAGACATTTTGTACCAAAAGTGGAAAAGGTGCCGGGCACCGCATGAGAATAAAAAACAGGGATTTATGGTACTTGGACGCCGACATGACGGCGAAGAGATTCTCCAGAAGGCTGCTTTTGCATGAGAAGGTGTTTCTGGAGCCGTGGCACGAGCTCAAAACAGCAGAGCTCCTGTGATAAGAAGCGAGGCAATAGCTTGTTTTTGTGCTATGGACAGGTTCTTCCACGGTGAGTAAACAGCAGATAAGAAAAAGGTGAAATATTTTTTTTTTTTGTAATTGAAGTTATCGGTAAGGCCACAACAAATTGAAAAGTGTTCTTTTTTTTTTTTCCTTTTTTGTTTTTGTTTTTTTGGTTGTGGAGTTAAATGCCACCAGAACTACAGCACACACTTGAAGACACCCTGCGAGGTGCAGTTTAGAGAGCAAAATGACAACGTTTCACTACATTATCTGATACGTTAACAGTGACCAATAGAGCAACAGATACAGGATATTAGATATGTGATTGGTTGGACTGTGTACACAGTAATATTATACAGTACTAAGGCTATCCTTTAAAGTCAATGACTACGCTTATTACATTAGTTTGAAAATGACAAACCGACTTATTTTCGTAACCATGGAAGTCTAGTTTTTGATGGATTCAGCAATCGTTGCTGTGGCTCCGTGTGAGATGTACTGATGTGTATACTTTCCTAAACCAAAAGGAGACATAGCGCACACAGAGTATTGCAGGCAAGGCAGAGGCGTTGCTTAAAGCTTTTCTTTTTAAAGACTTCATAAAAACCAATGATAAAAAATAGGCCCTCTGAGGTTATTCCCCAATTTAAAAACAAAACAAAAAAAAACAAACCTTCGCTTATGTAAATTAACAAACAACCCAGACTTCAGATATTTCCCCAACAGAAGAAGCAAGAGTATCAAAACAAAAAGTTCAGTACGAAGACTGACAAAAAGCAGGCGTTTGTAGTAAGGTCACAATAACATACAGGTTGGGATTTTGGACCTCAAAGGGGAAAACAAAGCCCGAGCTCAGAGGAAGAATAGAAACTATTTGGTAACAAAAGTGTACTATATGTTTAATACAAAAAAGGTATGGAGAAAAATGTACCTTTACTAAAGCTTATACAAGATCCTTGGTCCATAAAAACTATGTTATCGTCACGTTTTTTTGTGTGTCCCTCTGCATCCTTGCGCTCCCTCCAACAACAATACATCCAGCCCCCTTTAGGAAACCACAAATTAATGCAAAAATAACACAAAAACAAAAAAAAAAGGAATAATTATAAAACAAGTGGCGGGCGGGGGTTGGGGAAGGTGGGTTGGGAGCAGGGCTGCGCAAAAAATATACCTTTCCTTTTTCGACGCAATTTTTTTTGTTGTTGTTTTTTTTTGTACATGGTGGATGTATTGTTGTTGTGGTTTCCATTCTCACAGCTGTAGAAAGGTGCTGGTGCTCTGAGCCTGCGGGAACGTCACTCGTTCCAAACACCAGAAGTGGATAGGCAGGTCCCTAAAAGTAACCACAGGAGAGGGTGCGTGTCAAGGAGCACTTTCGCGTATTCCCGTCGGCTGACAACTTTTGTGATGTCACTCCTCTTTCAGATTCCCCCTGCGTTTGCTCCTTTGTCCCACCAATTTTTCCATTTCAGCTTCTTTGTATCCAAAATTAATACGCAGCACTTTAGAGTGAGTCAGTTTTATTATTTCCCATAGTCTTTATATACCTTATGGTATATTTGCTCTCAAGGCATATTGTATTGAGTGGCCCCCTGTGTGCGTTAGGAGACCACAGCTGCGGCGGTGGAGGATGAGGATGTGACTCCTGCGTTGGAGGTGCTGTTGGGGCCGTAGACACCAGAGCTGGGCTCCTGGCTGTTGCTGCTCAGCAGGCTGGAGTTGCCGGCCCGCAGGATGGCCCCGGCAGCGCTGCAGTGTGGCCGCGGCCCGGGCTCCGGCGTGTAGGTGAAGGTCAGTGTGGTGGAGTAGATGATGCCGTCGTTCCTCACCAGCGTGACGGGCACCTGGACGGGCTGCCGCACCCAGCGCCAGCCCTCGCGGAAGGCCGAGATGTCGGGCACCACGCACAGCATGCTCTCCGCACACCTGTGTGTGTTTGAAGATGAAGAAACAACACAAAGAGTTCAATGATTTTAGTAGTTAGTAACACAATTTAGATTTATATTACATTACATTAGATTTATATACATATTACATATCCTTTTGTGTTCAACTTCAGAATGAAAAGTAAGATCAAATCATTTAAAGCATCACACAAGTAAGACAAATTACTGTGTTCAAAAGAGGAAGTTGATTTCTTTGTACAGACACAATAACACATTTGATTTTATTATATTGACATGACACTGTTAAAAACTTTTATTTGTACTTGAACCTTGCTGCAGATCTGCCACTGAAGAGTACATTTTAAAGGTTTATCGAAACACTCATTTGTAAATATACAGTAGGGAGTTTTCTGGAAAAATCACCACAAAATAAATGTCTGATTAGAATCATCAAGCAACTTCCAAACCAAATGGGGAATCATATCATATAATCAACAAACTGCACACTGTACAGGTTGCTGTCAGGGATTTCCTAGTGTTTCGCTGACACTGGTCATCCTCGTCTTTTATCTTCCTCGGCTACCTCTGACTCAAGTGCTCTCTGGGTGGCGCTGACAAAGGCATAAAAGCTAATCCTTCCACAAAACTCGACATGACGGGGGAAAACCAAAACCAATGGCATTTTTACGAGGGTGTAAGACTAAAGTACCTTTAAGTTTTTACCTTTAAGTGGGAAAGCGTGCACAGGACGGATTATACAACTTGACTCGAGTGATTGAGCACCAGCGACTAATCCACTAAAACTGAGACAAGTATATATTTCATGCATTAAACGTTTACAAAGTGTCACTGAGAGCAGTTTGAATGCTTTTATCAGTTTAGATTACAATACTAGCCTTTTTACATCTAAATCATATTCATTATATTTAAAGCACATCATTTCTATGGCTGTATGATCACTAATAAATCCTCAAATTAGATGTAATGGACAAGTTGTATACTAATTAGCAATAAGAGAAACTCAGAAATGCAGCAAACTAGATGGAGGCAGAAGAAGCCCACCTGTACATGGTCTCAGCCTCAACATCTCCGAACCAGACCCGCAGATTTGGAGTGAAGTTCTGTCCTGTCAGCTCCAGCATGGCGACGTCCCCACCACCATTTAGCTGCAGAGAAGACAAACTTGTGACCTCACTTATATAAAAAAGACAAAGTGGTGGTCAGAGGTGTGAGCCACAGACGTAAAAGAAGGCTAAAATGTTCTGTTGTGTACCTGTAAGCTCTCTACCACAGGCACGGGGGTGACAGGCGAGTGGACAGGGCCCATGCCCTCGTAGAAAGTGTATTCGGCCTTGTCTGTGCTGATGATTGTCCAGGAGGCGCCGTCGTTGATCATCTCCTTGTTTGGTTCCTTTGGGCATGGAGTAGCCTTGAGGTGGAGGAAGAAAGAGGAAAATGCAACGTTAATGAACATCAGGACAGAAATAACCGATAATTACATCCAATCAAGACTCTTCTCCTCAAGATTGCAATCAAAGGTCCCTGAAGGCATCGGTGCTGCAGGACTGAGCTCTAATTCGTTTTCAATTCAGCGCACTCCAAGACAGAGTTAACCATCTATTTCGTAGTGTAAAAATAATCATCCTCAATCCTGTGTGAAGAGTGTGAGATTAACTTGAGCTGAGGGGTGACCTCAACCTCTGAATTAATGTGTGCAGGGGAAGAGACACTGACTTGAAACTGGATGATCCTTTCTTGGGAAAGGCACAAGTACATGCGCTCTGTGTCCTTCAGGTAGAAGGCACACTTGTGGAGCTGGGAGACGGGGTCGTCGGCGTCCAGCAGCGCCGTCTGCTTGTCCACTTTACGAATGATCTGAGAGAGGATTGAGAGGAAACGGAGACATTAGAGGGGAAGATACAGGAATAAAATGAAGGAAGACAAGGAAGAAATCAAGCAAAGAAAGACATGATTTGGAAGAAAATCAGAGGAGAATGAAGGATTGTGCAATTGTATAAATAAAGGTCCCTGTGTGTTACCTTATGCTACGTTCCTATTTGTAATGATTATATAATATTTAATAGTCTGATGGCTTCATTAAAGTTTCTATTTGTGTTTAACCTTAGGCTCAAACATTATAATGTGTCTATTACCAGTCTGGGCAGAGCCATGCCGGTGACGGAGCAAACCAGCTTGACTGTCTGACCGTAGTGGATGTAACCGTCTCTCACAGTGAACTCTTCTCCCTCTGACTCCTCGTCATCCACTGGAAACACACATGAAAACGAGAAAAGAAAGTCAGCGCCGCAGCCAGCCCCCCACAGGCCTCATTTTTGTTTTCCTGCACAGTCAAACCCACATCGATCAATCACTTTCTTTGTCTGTCATGAATCAGCTGTTTAATCACATTTGCAACGAGCAGAAAGAGGCACACAGGAGTGAAGCAGTCGAATCACATCAGATTGTCCTGAATCTCTCTTGAATGTATGTTTTTGTACAGTCTTTGTGTTTTCATGACACTTTTGGGTGAATTATAATCAGTCAGACTTACACAGGTGGATGTAGAAGGCGCCCCACTGCTGGGAGCTGGCGTGAAAGTTGCCGCCCTCCACATGTAGATAGCGTGTGCTGACTGTTTGGGACCGCAGCCGGTTGAACAGTGCCACCTTGGTCCCTGATGCGATGCACACTGTGGACAAACAAACAAACGCACACGATTACATAATGACCCCCCTCAAAACATGACGTGCTGAAGCAAAGCCATAAAACAAATCTTAGCAGAGGAGGTGCTGAGTAAACTACAGGTGATCCACTGATGGTGATCTAAAATAAAGCTACACTGCCCTCTGGTGGCCATAAATGGTACTGATAAAAGTATTCATGCAGCACAGGTCAAAACAAAGTGCTTCACACAGGAAAATCTAGATTAAAACATTTCATCACTTAAATTAAATAAAACCAGACATATAAAAGTACGAAAATGATAGAATGAATGCACAGAAATAAGAATACATTTAAAAAAGAGTGAATTAAATAGAGCAAAATTTGAAAGACTAGGAAAAAAGGACATTTTAAACATTGAAATGAGCATACATTTTTAATCAGTAGGTTATTGTTTCTATATCATTCTTTTTCTATTCTGTATATCTTTCCTCTTTATCCCCTTTATTTTTATTCCTTTTCGGGTATGGCATCTGTGTTGCTATTTTTGCCAAAACTTTTTGCCAAAACTCACATAAATCCGTATTTTAACACCTATTAAACCTATACTTCGATGCAGTTGATTGACTAAAAAACCAGGATGGTGTGTTCAACTGTCTCAAGATAGTACAGACCAGAAGGACTTGCAGTATCGGACTAGTGGAGCAACATGTTTGTAAAACATAAGCACAAACTCACAGTCAGCGTTTTTGAGCGACTGTTTCTTTTTGGAGGGCTTGGAGATGACTTTGATCCTCTTGCTGAGGAAGACACCGATGTCAGCGCTGTTACCGTAGAACATCTTGACGGACAACATGAAGTGCTTTCTCTTGTCGGAGTCGGATATGTACAAGGTTTTGGCTGTGCAATAATTCTGGTGATGGGAAAGAAGAAAATTATTACTTTTTGGGCACAACTGAACAATTCCAGGTAGAGTTGACATTTTGACAAGGTGTGTAACTGTTGTAACTTTATGTTTGTGTTTCGTACTCACCTTTCCCTCTAAGTTAAGCTGTTGCATTTCTTGGTCGCTGTTGCCGATGCCGATGAAGGCACAGGGCTGGGACTCCTGCTCGGAGCAGCCGTCCCGCTCCATCTGTTCCTTCTTTTTCTTCCAGCCGCTGCCCATCAGGTAGACGCAGGGAGGGGGGCAGAAGAACCTGCACACACGCAAAAACATCCCTGACTATTTAGGCTCAAATCCTGAAATTCTCTACTCGGATTTAGAAAGAATTGCTTAAATAGTTTAATGTCAGCAGGTGATTAAGTGGAGCTCTTTGAACAAAAGTGTCTGCTAAATGAATTTAAGTATATATAAATATTTATAACCCCACTACCTCACTAAAAAAGAAAAAACTGATGGCTTTAAGATTAATTTCTACATTATTTTTTAACATAACATAACAGCGTTGACCAAGAAATGATAGACTTGAAAAGACAATTTTGAAGGACCTGTGCATCTTTTCATTTAGACCAGAAGAGGGCAGTCCTGCACCAAATTTCAACAACACTGTCAGAAACTCTAATCAACATATTGTTATATATATATACACACACTAAAGCCTCTATCTTAAGGTTGTCAGGCTTCATTTTGCAGAAGTTATCATGATCAGTCCAGCATCAAACAGTTCTGCTAACAGAAATATAATAATAGTTTCATTTAAAAAGCTTCTTCTACATTACAGGATTACATACTTCCCCTATAGTATACTTTCTTTTTAAAGTCAAGAGAGGGGGAAAAAAACCCACAAGAAAAGACGACTAATGGCCTTTTCAAATGTGAAATCAACTGAGCACTTCAAATAAATTGATTTGCGTCAGTGTGGAACTGGAAAACGACCTATTTCGCAACACCACCAGTGTCTGTCTCTGTGGGTGTTTGTCTACTTTCACCTCCTATAAAAAGCACAGACAGAAAAGAGGCAGCTAGAAAAGAAGGGAGACGAGCACATTCGATTTCTCCTCGCACCCACTTCTTCGGGCTCCCTTGTTATGATACAGGCGGGAGTAATCAGAGGTGCAAGACGAGACACATGCTCTATGTACACCACTGAAGAAAACCAAAAAAAAAAAAATGTTGCAACACTGGCAGTACCAGAAACTTGACTGTGTGTGTGTGTGTGTATGCGAAGTGACTGTGACGGCAGAAATACCTCCGGGACTTGCACAGAAGTCCCATTCAGGCATTCAAATCTGTGATCCGGCTGTATGCTGGTTACAGAGACTGTGGTGGTTTTCGCGTTTAAGGCCAACTCACAATTGAGTAGTAGAGATAGCTGAACCTGTACGAGCATGCATATGTGACATGTGTGCCACTGGTGTCACTTTAAGTGCACAACGGCAGAAAAACATCTCTCTTTCTCTCTCTCTCTCTCTCTGTCTCTCTCTCTCTCTCTCGCCTGTTGTGCTCAGGCTCTCTGAGTTGGCCTGCAAACGACTTGATTTACCAAGAGATAGGCCTGATGAGATCGCAAGCAGAGCCACAACCTCGGCCAAGAAAACAGGCGGAGGATGGCGAACTGAAGAAAGAGAGAGAGAGTTGCAAAATGAGTGGGGGAGGGAGGGAGGTTCAGAGGAGAGGGGGTTGGAGAAGGCTATAAAAAGTTTTGAGAGTGAGAGGTAGAAAGGTGAGAGCAGAGTTACAGGAAGGGTTTGAGGAAGAAAAGACGAGTCAGAGAGTTCAAGGAGAGGAGAGCGTGCTGCGAAAAAGTGTGTGTGTGTGTGTGTTTGACAGCCAAGCGATCACCTTCATTCTTTAAACTGAAGACGATCTGTTACACGCATTACAACGCGGCAAGAAAGAGGCGCTGTTGTTGTTGTTGGTGTTGCCCCCCCACTCCCCATTGGATCTGCTTTAACTCCCATGTTGCCATCTCACCTGCTCTCTGCGGCCTTCACCTGAACCTGACCTCACGCCTAAGGCCATCGCCAATTTCCTCCTCTGACCTCTGTTGATACGGGAGGTCAGAGAGGGCGAGATAACCACACTGCACACAGGGCTAAAAAAAAAACAACAAAAAAAAAACAAAAAAACCTAGAATGTGTGTTTTCCATTCGCTCCTCGGCCGGATCCCCTTGAGTGACATGCATTACCTACCCATAAATCCTCGCAGTGAAGGAGATTGGCCGGCGTGATGCTGACAACTTCCTCTAGGGCTTTGCTGCTTGCAACCAGTGTACTAAACAATATGTCAGTGTGTAGAAATGCTTATCAGACAGTCTTGACTCTTTAGTCCTAATTTGGTAACAAAGAACCGACTTTTTGGTCCAAATGAGTCTCTGTTGTGATCATCTTAAAAGTTCTGGGGATGATCAAACCCTGAGTAAAGCCTAATATAGAGTGTGTTTGTGTTTCACTCACCTTTTCTCATTGCCGTAGGATTTCTGTGCAACTTTTGCGTGCAGGATCATGACAGTTTGGTCACCTCGCTCCTTCAGGTAATTCCTCATCGCTTCTCTGCAACGGGAACGAGAGAGATAGAGGTTAATTAGCGACAGATGAGGTTAAGTGATACAGGTTTATTTTATTTTTTTAATGTAAGGGGGAACGTATGAAGTGTGAAGTCTGAGAACATACAGATACACACATGCACATACAGCACACTCGCAGTGACCCCTGGCTAGCCTCAAAGCGAGCCAAAAAAGCTATGTTCTCTCCCCCAGCTGGGTCTGTTTGAGGTGGGGGGTGAGCTGAACCGTTAATGACCGGCTCAGAGGGACCGTGAGGAGCGAGGGGAAGGAACATAGAGAGGGAGAGAAAGTGAGAGAGAGAGAGAGAGGAGAAAAAAGGAAAAAGAAAACCAGAGCTGAAAAAACAAAAACAACTTAAAAAAAAAAAAAAAAATAGGAACTGAGCTCACCAGCATGGATTCCTCATATCGTGTCAAAATGTTGCAAGGTCTGCGCTCCGATTACTTCTGTCAGCGATCCCAAAGCCTCACACACCTCTTTTACACAAACAAGCCAGCAGCCGCAACTTTTATTTTGAATATTTTGGGACCGGTGGGGGTTAAAGATCACAATTAAGATGCATCGGACGTGATCGCACCCTCGCCTGATCCACGCACACGCACAGATGTCGGTGACACCTGACACGCAGGGGCGCTCGGAGGGCTTCCCGCTCTGCCACGCAATGCTGAGCCGCACGCTCGGGTTAGACGGGGCCTTTGTTATGAAAAGCAAAGGGGGCCCCCTCACAGTGTGCGTGTGTGGGAGGAGGGGACGAGGGGAGAGAGAGGAGGGTAACAGAGGAGGAAGCTTGAGAGGGATTTTGGTTTATCCATTTCATAATGGACCTGGAAATGTTTTATTTCTCTCATCCCTCGGAGACCAGACAATAAATTCTCAGGATAAAAGTCGGTATTTGAGTCTCTCAGCAGCTCTGAATCACGCCGTTGTTTATTCAATATTTCCTAAACTACTTCATAACTTTAAAGAATTGGAGGTACAATCCTTGAATTCCAACTATTTGAAGCTTATTTATCTGATCCGATGCCATCTGATACTCGTTTACACGCCACATGGAGAAAATTATATCAGGCCAGAGGAAGGTGCAACGCGACTCGAGCCAAACCTGATTAAAACGTTTCGTGGTTCAATAACTTCTTCTTTTGTTTACATTAAATGACACAACTTTCCTCCGAGGCTTAAGTGAACGATGCACTTAGCAATGTCAGACACACACACACTAACCCCAGGAAGACTTTTGACACACACACACAGCTCTGATTAAACGAACACACAGTTGAGGCCTGTAGGGCGTGAGTCACTGGACCCTTCAGATGATGCCTGTGCTCAGCTACACACACACACACACACACACACACACACACACACACACACACACACACACACACACACACACACACACACACACACACACACACACACACACACACACACACACACACACACACACACACACACACACACACACACACACACACACACACACACACACACACACACAGCCTTATAAAGAGTCTGTATGTGTAGTATTATATCAGCTACATATATATCAGTCTATATGTCATGTATAAGGCTTCATATTTACATGTAATCTGTATCTGGGTGTATTATCTGAATCATGACATGTGATCAATGCGCCTCTGTATTTACACCTATTATTTAAAATGCGCTCCTCTTTTCTCAGGTGTGCCCTCGTATGCAAATCTGCTCGGTGGAGCCGGAGGACGTGTCAGGGTCAAGTTAACCGCCGCCAACGGACGTCACTCATTCATAAATTAGCTTTTCGTGAGCTGCAGATATTCTACTTGTAGCTTTAGCCGGCAGGGAACAGACGGCTCTACGTGACCTTTCAAGTTAAAAGGGTCGATCAGATAAGATCACAAAGTTACATTCTGACAACCTGCATTTTAATATCAGGTGTAAATTGTGTTTAAATGACAAGAAATGTCAGTAAAGAGTGGGTTAAAGTATGTTTGATGCAACAATGGCTGCTCCCAAAATCATTTCCTATTTACAGTAACCCACAGCAGTGAGTATACAGTGTCAGAAATTCACACATTGTAGAAAAAAACTAGCATCTGACACTTTTTTCACTTTTAAATCTGTGCAATATCACAATATTCTGACAACACCAATACAATTCTTGTGTCTATAAATTTCCCCATCGTGGGACTAATAAAAAATTATCTCATCTTATCTTTATAAACAACGATTGACAAATGTCCTCCTCGCTGTAGAGGAAATTAATTAGCATCTGTTATAGAGCAAAGTAATGAATGAGTGGACCAGATAATGATATTGGACAGCTGATGTCTCCATTAACTTGTGTGTCCGCGGGAGAATGTGCTGCTCGCTGCATTTCTTGGTCACAAACATGATTAAACATGATGAGTGTGGCTTTATGTTAACAAACAAATATCTGCACCTGTAGTTATCACATTTTGTTTTCTCTTCTTCAGTATCGCCTTTAAAAATCCACACTATACTCCGAATAGTCCAAATATCACCTTGCTAATGTCCGCAACACCCGCAAAAACCTTTGAGTTGGATCGAGCTGCATTTCATACAGTCATCAGATATTCAAATAAGCCGTCACATAGTTATTTTATGACACAAGCATCTCACAGCGGTGCTGGGTCGGGTTGTGAGAGACAGCCCTGTCCTGTGGTCGGCCCTGTTTCAACGCTCAACCAAACCATTCCAGACCACTGCGGCTGGGTTGGGGGGGAAAGAGACCATTACCCCTCCGTCAAAGACCGAATTGCTTCACCATAACATTAAGCTTTCACTCAACTCTTTATGTGTAAGTCATTTGCAATGCCGTCTTTAAGCGCTGGTGTCCACTTGGCCGATCGCTAAAGTGACGACCTTTGGATAGATAAAAACAAACGCACGCCCCACCCACCCCGACCCCCCCACATGTGGCAACAATCAAATGAAACGGAATAAACCCCACTGGAGGGTCCATCTTTACAAATGCCGTATTGTGCAGCCAAAGCATTGTTCAAACCCGCAGAATTTTATATCAAATTCTAGTGGGGAACCCAAGATTTACAAAGATACCCAAATATGTCGGGCTGAATTTTGGGAGGAGGAGGGTGGAATATTTTCATCTGATGCAGCTTAATGGTGCAAGTCGTAAAAAGTCTTGGCATCTCGGTTTCACTGTGAGAATCATAAAAACCACAAGTATGAGATGAACCGAGTAGACAGAAAATATACAAGCGGACGTGACAAACAGTGGGAAAAAAGGAGGGAAAATCCAGGTAGAAATTCAAGAGTTAAGCATGGATTTAATGGCGGTGACACCAGCATGTATATAGTCAAAACAACTAAACCAATAAAACTGGGAAAAATATGTAAAGCAGCCCATTCATCATCCAAGTAGAATTGCCCATTCACTCATAGGCATATTTGTATACTTGTGCCAGGCACATGACACACACTGCACTGCGCGGCACTGTCTCACCAGCAATTTATGCACAGTTAACCGCCGCTGTGCGCTCAAGTCGTAGCCGAGCGGCAAGAGAAACAACCGAGGCCGGTTTTCAAGTGATTATTAGAGGAAACGTTTAAAGAAACAAGAGTGACCGAAAGAGGAAGATGAGGACACAGTGGTTCAAAACGCTGTTGAAATTTTTGTATTTTATATATATATAAAAGAGGATGATGCAACACGCTGTGGTAACCTTCTAGAAAGCACAGGAAGCTGTGTGAGTCTAAAACATGTGATAACGGCAAGGATCGGTGATGCTGAAGGGGATAGCGGGGACGGTCGGAGTAATCACTCTTACTCATAGTGAAACACACACACACTAGATAAAGATTAGATGTCTTCCTGAGAGCTGAAGACGGGAAGGAGAAGTGAGACAGACAGTGACCAGTGCACAGTTTAACTTCCTGTGTACACACACACACACACACACACACACACACACACACACACACACACACACACACACACACACACACACACACACACACACACACACACACACACACACACACACACACACACACACACACACACACACACACACACACACACACACACACACACACACACAATCTCAATACTGGGTGCAAAACTTTTTATCTACCAGCTAAACAGCTACTGAATGTACAAAGTTTAGCAGCCATTCAATAGATTATCGTTGATTTTTATTGCTGGTAAATGAAGCAACTAGCTAATTTTAACAGCATTTGGTTGGTGGCTGGTGTCTAAATATATAGAAATAGGCTTTTTAATCAATAAATGACAGCATTAATAAAACACACACACACACACACACACACACACACACACACACACACACACACACACACACACACACACACACACACACACACACACACACACACACACACACACACACACACACACACACACACACACACACACACACACACACACACACACACACACACACACACACACAAATATACCTGGAGGGAGAGGAAAACTCAATACCTCATTATCATATTTCATCAAAGACAGTAAAGTGAGTGCAATGGGCATTTCAGTCTAAACTGAAACGGACACACACACGCATACACACAAAGCCACATCCACATGTAATGAAAAAAGTCACACGCAACCAGGAACGAGCAGTGACTACACAGCCATGCATCAGAGAGAGAAAAAGAGAAAAAAACAACAATACTTTCTTGTCTTTTTTTCCCTAATGTGCGAGGCTAACGGTTTAACTACCACTGCAATCCGAGCAGATTTGTGATGCAGATAGTTGGTGACTGGTTACCTGCAACACCAAACTACTAGACAATGTTATATGGTGTTAATTCTCCTCCATATATGTAACATGCAAGGTGAGGAAGAGGATGAGAGGAGAGGCAGAAACAAGCACAGCAAGGTGGAGGACAAGAAGGAATTTGGAGCTAAAAAGCAGGTTGAATTTTTGTTGACTATTTGCTCAAGAGCATCTAGTAAAAAACGCCCCAGTGAGTAAAAGAGCAAAAGCAGAAGCAGAAGAAGAAGAAGTAGGGTGAGGAGGAGGAGAGGGGAGAGAGATTAAAGAGCGAGATAAAGATAACAGAGAAAACCTAAAAAGGGAAATGCTCAACAAAGTGAGACAAAAATGTGCCAGACAGATTTACAAAGAAGAGATGCGTTCAACAGCAGGTGCTACGGGGTCAGCCGTGTGTGGAGAGGAGCTAGGTTAAGCCAGGCTACAGATGCAGCAGAGCAGACAGGCATCTGTCCTGTACATCTGCCACAGCGTCTACGGTGGAGCGCGGCTGTCACAAGACCCCCCTGTGAAAAAACACACACACACACACACACACACACACACACACACACACACACACACACACACACACACACACACACACACACACACACACACACACACACACACACACACACACACACACACACACACACACACACACTCACACACACACTAGAGGGGGCATACTAATACACACGTGTGAAATAGCTCAATTAAGATGATCAGACTGCAATTAGTTTGCGCCCTTGTGCTTCACAAAAGCTAGATTATACATATCCTTGGTGTCAGGCTCGGGTTAAGACATTAACAATCGGCCTCTTCAGCTTCTTTTTAAACGTTCTCTCCAGTCGTGGATGGAGCAGCAGCCTAGACACACACACACACCACGAGAGCCTGCCCCGGTGCTTCAAGTGTGACCTCCTGAAGGCCCCTGTGAGCCTCTAAAAAACACTGACAGGACATAGTGAAAGGAGGTAGCCTAACACAACAAGATCTTGCAACAACTCATATTATTTTACTAGATAATAAACAGCATGAAAACTAATAGTAGTAGATGTTATTGTTGCGATGCAAGTGATTGTTGTTCATCAGCTGTCAGCATCAACACTCCATGAGGGGAAAAAACCTAATATTTATAATCTATATAGAGTGAAAACTGATGAGCAGGCTGACACAGAGACAGGAAATGCACATTTTAACCAACCACAAGCTTCTTATCTCACAGATTAGGTTGGAGGAGAAAAAATAATCCACACATCCGAACAGCAGCCTGAGCCAAATGAATGGTAGTTGAGGTTTTATTTAGATTTAAAGAAAAAAAAAACACATAAGTAAAAGGCCGTTTCTATGGATGGATTGTGCAGAATGGGTCCTCTCTCTGTTTTTTGGGAGGAAACAGAGGGGGCATCTTATCCAGCCTGTATGTTCATGTGTGTCTCAACATGTGTGTGCGTGTTTCCAGTCAATGCGTGCCATTTATTGTATTTCCAGTCCAGTAGCCTTCCTGACAGGGCGGCCCTGCAGGACCCGGAGCTTTAGCTGCCCCTAAAAAGCCACTGCAGGACGGTGCTCTATTTTAGCTGCCTGGCGCTGCTGCCTGACAGAAACCCCCCCCCCCAAAAAAAACCAATGGGGCTGCTGTAGCTGCAGGGAAGCACAAGTGCGTGTGAGCGAACATGCGAAGGCATGAGGAGGCAGATTCACAGAGACAAACGCAAAGAGCAGACAGCGTTCTGCGATACAAGGCGACGCGCTCAATAGAGGAGCTCTGTGTTGCGCCCGTGGGCTGCTGGGTAAAGATTGTTTTGAGTCTGTCATATTTCTAGCCATCGAAAACCATCACACAAATGGAGAGGCCAGTGCAAGCCAGCGGACTGGCAGCACATGAATGAAGAGGGGGACACATCAAAAGGTGCTGGGGCCCCTTCCCCGCCCCGAAAAAAAAAAACATGCTCGGCTGTTCCAGGCAATATGCAACCCCTCATTTTCCCTGCTGAGTGCCACGCGCAGAGACGAGCGCACACGCACACACAGGCAAAACGGGTGCCCAGTAACAACAAGCAAACAAGTACACACACACACACACACGTTTGTTCAGCATTGACTTCCATTCATTGTGGACAGCCTGACCTCAATTCACACCTTACCGCTAATCTTAACCCAGACCTCAGAAATTACTCTTTGCCTCATTAAGGCCAGACTTTGGTCCCCACAAGGTCAATGTTTATACCAGGAAATGGTCCCCAAGAAGTAAGAAGAAAAAAAACAACACACACACAAACACACACACACAAACCTCCAAAAGTAAAGCCACAACATCCATCAATGTTCTGTGTTCACCCAAATGTTGCTCTAAAATGTCTTGGAACAAACATAAGAGGAGTGGAATAATGAAAAACTTGCAGCGCTGCCACACTGTGCTGAACACTGTGCACAGCTCAGCACACACAGAGCAACTTAAAATAAAAAAATTAAAAACTGCACTCAAGGTGAATTACAGCTTATTTTTCTCTATAATTTATGTACATTTTGGGTAAATCTTAAAAAAAAAAAAAAAGACTGAACATGCACTTTAAAAAATGCACTTTAAAAAAAACAAACAGCTGAATAAAAATGATGTATTGCAGCAGAGATCAACAGACAGCAGATGTCGAGGTTCAACTGTATGGACAGTGTTTGCACATTGAAACTATGCAGGCTGTTTTGGTTTTGTTTGGTGAGTAACAAGTTGTTGTTGTGGCAACGACGTGCAGCCGATCATCGCTATACTCGCTCTGAGGTCACTGCAAATGTATTCCTAACTTCATCTGCATCACCAGTTTGAGAATTGGCACCGAGTTACATCGCCCCCCCCTCCTCCCCCCGAGGTCGCTCAACTGAATAACAATTAATGTTACTTTGTTTGTTTGTTTGTTTGCCAGTGAGTGCTTATGATTTCATATGTTGCATTAATCTAGTCCGAGATCATACGGGGTCATGTGTGCTTTAGCGAACTTTTTCTTCCCTCCCTCATCATCATCATCATCATCATCATCACTTTCCACATAGTTTTGTGTTTTGGGACAACTTGTGAACAACTAGATAAGTAATAATCTGGGTCAAGGTGAAAGGCAAATACTGTTTTTTTCTATGTCAGCATGAATTTCTGTAATAAACATGTGTGGTATTAATATAAACATTATGTTCTAAAAGTAAAAATAATCAACTGATTCTACAAGTTTCTCAAAATCTAATCAAAATTCCTTTAAAGGGTCAGTATGTGAAATACGTCTCACAGGAACACACACACACACACAGATGATCACACAAAACAAGGTCTTCTGGGAAGATAATGATGCAAGTGCATGTGTGCATGTGTGCGTGTGTGTGCGTGTGTGTGCGTGTGTGTACACTCACCTTGTTAGGCGCTGTGGCTGAGGGCGCTCCCTGAACTTCCTGCAAAAGACACCAAGTGAGAAGAAAACATGAGTGGGCTGGTTATCAACCACAAATACACACAGAGTAAACACAGCATTACACAATGGAGCACTCACACACAAACACACACACACACACACCAACTCGTCACTGTGGCCTTGGACGTGTGTGTGGTGGCTCTCTGCTCAAACAGAGGTAAAAGCAACGGGACGTGTCGGTGTGTTTTGGTGTTTTTTTTCCCCCAAGCACAGACACTGAACTTTGTGAATTCAGTCATTTCAACATGTCTAAACGGGGTGAATCAACACAGACGGCCGTTCTTGTTAAAAATAAACTAATCATTAACGATGTCATTTGTTATTCCTCGACGGCGAAACCTGCGGACATCTTGAGATCACAGATACTCAGCAGAGCAGGGAGAATAACTGCACACACTTATCTTGGTTATCTAGGTTTTACAACCGACGGCTTTAAACATCTAATAGGTCATAGATGTGGTGGTGATAGAGAGCTCATTGTTTGACTACATGATACTGAATCCATTAAAAGTCAAACCCTAATAAAAATAAAAACAAAGAGACACTACAGTGACTATTTGACCGTGACCTGTATTGTAAAAGTAGAGCATGTGCATCTGACTTCATCATTTCCTGATGTTGCTTCTAGTTCAGTGATGCAGATTTCCACTCAGACTGAGGCGACAGTTATCTGAGATTAACAGCCGGCAGGTGTTGTGCTTTTTTAAAAAGGTCGAGGCAGATTTGAGCTGGGTTCTGTTCGAGGTCTCCCTGTTTAAAAAGGAGAGTTTACTTGACGGCCGTCGCCAACTGCTTCATCATATGGGAACGCTGACATGAAATAACTTTTAGAATAATAATAATTATTGTTTTTTATGTCATCTGAAATGACATTTGCACCATTTTTTTACCAAAAGTAAAACTGAATACTGAAAATGTCAAATGGTGTAACCACAAAAGAATGATAAATATTCACCTACAGTGTATTTGAGTGTACTTATACAAAAACATCAAATGGAAAGACATTTTTTTGAGCATTTCTACATTTAAATCTTAAAGTATTTTGTCAATATGGACATATCCTATAAACAATCATTTTTTTCTAAATAAGTTTAACAAAAGATGTAAGACTTGTTAAAAAACAAAGTGTTGCATAACTAAAGTGGATTACATTTACTCCACATTTTAGTTCACATTTATTTTCCTGTATATAATCAGATTTTTATGACAAAGAATACTGGTTACACCAATTGACACTGGGTTGCATCACGTCATTGATCCATTATTATTTTATCCATATAATAATAATAATGGACTTTATTTATAGAGCATCTTTTATACAAGGGATGTCGCTCAAAGTGTTTTACAGAGAAGAAATTATAATTGAATAATAATAATTAAAAAAAATAAAATAATAATAATAATAATAATAATAATACAAGGACCAATAAACAAAATAGAATTGGAAAATGTGTATTAAATGATGTGCTTAATAGAGATGTATTATTTTGTTTATGTAATAATAATTACAATAATAATAATTACAATTATAATAATAACAATAATAAACTAAATAAACGACAACATATATAAAATAAAAAACAAAAATGATAGAAAATGTGTAAAAAAATTACACTTTTAGTGAAAATAGGTTAAAATGACACTAATTAATAGCCGGATTAAATAAATACATTAAAAAAATGTATGTGTTATTTGCCACTGCATGAATAAAATTAACTTTATTTAAAACAGGAGTGAAACGAAGAAAAATGATGATCTTAATATTTTTGTACAAGCCGACAGCAAATGTGTACCATGTAAAAAGTCTGAAAGTGATAAATAAAAGAAGGTCAGCACGTACACAGACATAACCAACACCTCAACATTACTGAGAGCACAGAGCTATAATTGTCTGAGTACTCGTCATCATAATGACAAACGCTTAAGCTGTTTTCTTAACAAGGCTGTCACACAGGAAGTGCAATTCAACTTTCCGCCAAGTTCATTTAAAAATAAAAAAATCCTCCCATTTGACAGTTCAACCTTTAAACTGTGCCCAAAAAACAAGAGAGAGAAAAAAAATACAAAGGCCTGACATACGTCACATACTTCCGAAACCAGTAGGAGGACAAGGCGCGCGTTGAAGTTCATTTCACTTTTTCATTCGGGATTAATACTCGACTATCATGATGGCATCAGATACTTTCAGTTCCTGTAACATTCTGCCCCGAAGACTTCTGACTGCTGACTTTAATTCAAATGCAGCCTGCAGGAAGCCTGGCGGATGAGTAACCTGATAGAGTCATACCTGAAAACTCTTAGTCATAGATTTCTCTGCCGGTGCTGCATGTTTAAGTGACACATTACTGCTGAGGATGACAATTTTCTGGTCAGCTTCTTTCATTTTTTAAACATAAGAAAACCGCAATGACGTGTTTAACATGTTACAAGCGAGGGTGAGCATTGTCGGAAATGATGGTAGATATTCTGACTGTGGAAATACACAAAATGTCAATTAAATGGTAATAAAAATAATCTGCAACAGACCCCGAACAGGCCAGAAAAGCACTGAAATTGCTTTGAAGAAAGGTGTGAAATATCCTAATTTATCTCAAATTATAAGTTCCTGTTTTTCCCCCACAATAATCACAGAAACCACAACTACTTCATTTCATTGTTTCATTTATGTGTAAATAAGCCACAGTCCAAAAAAAATGATTAAGTGCTAACAAATGCTCACAAAAGCCCCTGGGGGGGGGGGGGGGAATCCTGGGGGCTGCCCGAATCTGAATCACAGACAAGAGCAAAAAGACTGGAGAGAAGAGAAGAAGCGTAAACGTTTTAGAAAAGGAGGAAAGGAAACTCCCTCCTGTGTGTTTGTAATGAATCATTCAGTAGGTTCAGTGTGCCATGCCGAGCCAACAATTACAGTCTTTTCAGTTTCATACTGTCAAATTACGCTCTGCACACTGTTACTAACAAACTAGTCGGGGGTAGCCCGACATTTATAGCTGCCAGAGATGCCACCTTTGCTTCATGGATTCAGGTGGAAGTTGTACAGTATGTTGACATTGTCCAAAACTGGAAAGTCAACATAATGCTTGTGGGAACCCAGTTTGCACCTTAACATGCTAACTCAACAAAATGATGATACCAGTACCAATCCAAGTACCCTTAAATCCAATTGAGAACTTCATTCGATACCCATCATGTAAATAGAAGCATTAAATTACATACCACCACTCCCCCACATCTACATTTGATTTTTACACAAATGCTTTTTGAAAGCCAACTTCAAATAAATATTTATTAATAGAAGAACGCTTGTGTTGATTGGCCCATACAAATATTCATATTTTCTAGCTCTGGGTACAAAAAGGATCAATTGCAGGTATCGTTTGAAAAGAGATGTTTTGATACAACTTGGTATCAAATTATTTCAGTCGATACCTTAAATCAGTACTCAGTACCTTTTAAGTACTGATACCCAGCCCTACTCAACATGCTACCTCATTTCCACCTCAGTATGTGTAGTATGGAAGACATTTCCAGATCTATATTGCTTTTCTGAGGCTATACTGAACTATCTTTTCATAATTGACAGCCTATGTATCTTATACTGGTCCTTTTTGCAGCCCCTCAGTTCAGCCTCTGTTTGAAATAGGTAGTTTTAGCTCCTGTATCTTTAAGGACCCCGCCTCCTGTTTTCATTGGTTAGCAGACGTCCAGCAGCTCCAGAGGCTACTTAAAACAAAAACTAGTTGCATGATTTTATTTTATTTTTCTTTTCTTGTTATTTACTGAAAACCCAAAATCCGATGCAAAATATGCAAGTGGACAAGGATGAACAACCCGTGGTACAACCCTAGCAGCAAAGGCTACAGGACATACGCCTGTTTGTGTATTCATGCAGATGATCTGACATCATTTGGGCGGGGAAGTTGAGGAAGCATTCAGAGCAGCATGATTGACTTTTGACTTTCAGGGAGGATTTTTACATACATTCACTTCACGTGTTGGACCTTACGTTTAACTTAAACAACCTTTCTTCACTGACGCTGCTTTCTAATAGCCTTGCACCTGTATGTGATGTGGGTATAATTACTCTCCTTTAACACTGACGTAGGACATCATGACAGCACAAAAAATGACTTAGAATCACGAAGAAAAAAAAACCCATGTGTCCCCTTTTAGCTTGCTAAAAATACCAATAGGGGTACAATTCCTCTTCACAGCGTTCAGCAATCAATCAGCCTCTAATAAATGCCACAGGAGTGAATATTAATACTGATATGTAACCACACTCCCCCACAGTCTATCTTTCTGTTTCCCCCAGACAGAGTTTCTGTTTCTGAGCTGCAGTGGAAAGATAAGCAACACAACAAGGGAATTTCACACTGAAAAAGACTAAAAAACATTTGGAGGGCAGCCACTTGATTTGGCCTCACTTGAACTTCAGATAAACTTTTGGGAATATTCTTTTTTTGTTGTTGCACAGAACAAGAGCTGGAATTTGTCCTCCGTCACTTATTGGAAAGACGATGATTTCTTAATGTGCCAGATTAGAAACGATCGCTACAGCAGCTGCTTCACTGTACATACAGGCAAAAAAAAAGAGGTGAAACTGTCCTTTAAGACGCTCCTCATGAGGAGGTACATGTCTGCAGCTTGTGGAGGTGACTGTGTGGAGAAGACTGAGTCAGATTGTCTCCTTGTGTAGGATGTGGTAGCTTTGCACGCTGCTGATAAGCGTGTCAATACATCTTTGCCCGACACGGCGTCGACAAACACAAATAGCGTGTCAATGGATCTCTTTTTTTTGGCTGAAACGCAAATAGAGGGATGAAAATAATGAAAAGCGACAGAAAAAGAGGGGAAGAGGGGGGTGAGGGCAAGAGAAATTGAAAGCGTGATTGGTGCAAGAGGCAGAAGGAGGGAGTGGAGGTGGAATAATTATAAAGGAGGGCAATCAATAAGGTTCCCACAGTGAAACACTGATGCCTCAAACTGGCTAATGGATTCCAGACGGCTCTCCTCCCTCCTCCTAAACCTCACCCTCCCAACTCCCCCTTCCTTCTCCACTGCACACAGGGAGTGATGGAGGAGGAAGGGATACTGCAGGGAAAGAGTGGGGTTAGATTAGAAGAGGTGGATGGTGCATTTTTGGGAAGATGGAGAATGTGTGTCGAAGAAAAGGAAGATGAAAGAAAGAGAGAGTAAAAATCACGATTAGTTGTGTTTTGTGAGTGTGTGTTAGTGATGTTTTAACATGTGGATGGAAATATTGAAGATATCAAAGACAGATCTTACTGTCAGGTATCAAAGTGTAAAAAGAGAGGTGAGTGCGGTCAAAAAGTGATGAGGACTTGGGTTTGCGACTTCTGTGAAAAACCACCAACGTTTCCTATCACCTCCAAGAACTTGCTTTAAACACTAAACGCACGCATGCACGCGCATACACACACTACAACAACAAAAGCTCAAATGCAGGAAACCACAAAAGGTAGAGCTGCAAAGACAAAAAGAAGAGGGTGCACTGACTGCTGCATCTGTAGGTTTTCCCGGTATGAGTTTACTTGACTCTCTGCAACGACGACATCAAAGATCAAAAGAGATTTCGCTCTTTAATTGACTAAAATGTGTAATGTCTGAGTTATTAAAATCAGCATGAGTTGCACAAAAGCTTTTTAATGTTGTTGTATAATTTTAAAAAAGTCGTTTTTTAGCCTTTAATGACACAAACAAAGACGCTGCTAATTCAGGCCGGAGGTCAGCGGAGGAGGAAAAAGGAAGCTGTGTAAGAAGAGGAGCGCGGTCTGATTTGCTCTGCATCCGTTATCACTTTTCTCCCTTCTCCTCCCTCCTTTCTTCCATCCTTCCTTCCTTCCTTCCTTCTCCTCACCTCCTGCTTACTGTCACTGATTCAGCCGGATACAAAAAGGGCGAGAGTCAATCACCGATGGTCAAAAAACACCGCTGAGGAATTAAGCGACGGGGACAGGATTTAGTGTGATGAGACGCAGACGGTCACGAAAGGGTTTCAGGCAGGAAAAAACACAGATGAATGAATTAAGGTCACACACATAAAAAAAAAAGAGAGAGAGAGAGACATGGATATCACTGAGTCACACCCATCAGATATCAAAGCAGCAGAACAGGTGACAAAGTCTGAGAGGGGCTTTTTTCCCCCCAAATAAAGCCACCAAAACTTAACTCACTCAATTATTTAGTAAATAATATTAATAAAGATAAATAAATAAGTGTAATTAAAAAAAAACAATGCATTAACATTGCATACAATATAACACATCATTATTCTTCATGTATTTTAGGAGTAAAATATGCTTCAAAACTGTCTAAATTCCTGCTGTTAAACCACAAATAAATAATGTCTATTGTCAAAGGTCAACTTTATAACGGGGGGTATATTTGCATATAGACCATCACATCATCCCATTTCCCTTCATGTTTTCCAGTCAAACTGTCAAATACAGATGCATCAAAACGAAAATGAAGATTTAGTGGCAATCTGATCATGTTCGTTCATTTTGAGCTTTTTTAACATTATTGCATAACTTGTAAATATTTCTGATACCAATAGAACGGCCACCAATTAACACAAGAGTGGAATTACCAGTAATGTCAACTCCATAAGCTAAAGAGGGAAAAGCACTGCATTAAGGGAAAAGTATTGAGTTGAGTGAAAAGTACAGTGTTAAGGGAAAAGTACTAAGAAGAGGATGATAGTGTCCACACACACACACACACACAGCTTCCTCTCCTCTAATCTACCACTTTCAAGATGTGTAACATACATCTAACTTCTAATATTTTTCTCATTCTCTTCAGGTTTGTTTAAGAATTCTGAAAGTGAATCAGGATCGTTTTATTTGACTTTCTGCTATTAGGAACCAGATAGATCCATGAAGCTGTAAAGTCCACTCAGCTCAGCCTGGTTACTGACGGGTGAGTGTGGCCCGGGGGGGCAGCTACGAAACGGGACAAACAGTCTTTCCATCTAGATGAGAGCGGAGGAAGAGGATGTCATGACTCTGGGCTTTTTCGCTGGGAAGTGAGAGTGATGTCACAGTTGGCTCACAGAGGTGCGTGGATGAGGGCACCGAGCCTGTCAATCAAGGATACGAGTGCTCGGGTTTGATGTCATCCTAATGCTCAGAGGGCATGAAGTTTGGAGGATGTGGATGTTTTTACAGTGCAAACGGCTGCCTAATTACACTATTTGTTACAAAACTGTGGGGGAAAAAAGGTCATTCACAGTTTCTAAGAGTCCAGGGTGAAGTCTTTAATTTGCTTGTTTGGTTTGACTCATAGTTTAAAAAAAAAAAAAGAAAAAAGATTAAATTAAAGAGAGAGACATGAAAAGATTGTACTGTCACATGTGGACAAAGAAAAGCAGTAATTCCTCACATCTGGGAGGCTGGAAGCAGAGATTGGGCTCGAAAAATGACAGATATGATTATGTCACGGCTGAAGACTTTTCTGTTTGCGACTGCTTTTTATTAAATCCAACTTTTAGTGTTAATATCTCACACCGCTCTGTCACTTTTTATTCTCCTTATTTTAGTTCAATTTAATTTTCAATTTAACACTTTGAATCATATTTAAATGTCTTTATTTTGCCATGTGTTGCTTTTATATCCCATTTTGATGCATTTCATGTTTTATGTAAAACACTTGTTTAAATGTGCTACAAATAAACTCACTTTGTCTATCAAAAGAGTTGCTGGCTCATTTTTAGTGGATTTATTACTGATATGAAGATGTGACTGCAATTATTGGGAATACCTGTGGATTTTTAATGGAAGAGTCAAAAATATGACCCTAAAATTGACTGTTTTTGTCTCAAAATACAGTCAGACTGAATCAAACTGGTAAAGTAGATTTTAAACTGGGAGTGTGTGAAATCAGCATTTCTTTTCCATTTCATTTTACGCACTGCGGCCGGCAGACGCACCTTGCTTTGGTGAATTTGTCGGCTTGGCTGCCTCGTGACTGACAGGATGGAAGTCCTAACATAACCGCAGTGAGTCTTATTTATTTATTTTAAAGCTATTGGCTGCAAGTTTCAGAAGCAGGGATAAAAAAAAATGAGAGAAGTAGAAGGTGGAAGTAGCACAGTCCCTTTTCTCATGTCACCTGTTTGTTTGCTTGAATGCGCACATTAATCAGAGACGGTGACGTGTGGTGGTGGTGGGGATCCTAAAAAAGTTTTTAACAGCCTGATATTTCCATTCTGATGCAACCTTGCAAAGCGCCGTCATCAGCTTCTCTTTTTACAATGATGGATTACGTGCGCTGACCGAACTGTTCTGTACGCCGTTTGGAACAAAGTAGTAGCCCGAGAGAGCCATGGGAAAATTGATAAAAGCTCCTCCGCCCTGCCAACGACAACATACTGAAGGGAAAAATAAAATGCTTGTAATGTTGTTGGAAGTGTGTCAGAAACGATGAGGAAAGCCGTCCCGTTTCCTCCTTCTTCTACTGCTGCTGCTGCTGTTTGTTATTATGTTATTTGCGAATGCTGATGACTTTTATTTGCTATTGGAAGTGCGTGAGCGACATCGTTAACGTTAATTCGTGAGCATTTCACCTGCAAAAATAGTCTAAAATATTGACAATATCAATAACTCACAAAATACATTCTCTATCATTTTTGGCTGCTTTACAGAACACACACAGAAAAAGATGTCGTCAAATACGCCGAGACTGACTCATTTTTGTCCGAGGTTGATCACAAAGAAGATCCGGAGGGGGAAACGCAACTTATTTTTGTGGTAGCTTATTAAAAGCCGACACCTCTAACCAACAGCAGAGACTGAAACTGCACACCACACCTCCCCTTAGGCCCACTTTCAGACACACAACACACACACAGGGAACCACAAACACTTAACTCATATTGAGCATCTTTTAGAAACACACACACATAAAAGAAAAGAAAATAGTTGTCTGGGTTAAAAATCTGAACCGAAGCAGGCCCAGAGTGTGACGCAAATACCCAGTCATCTAGACATCAGACGGAAATTCTCCCCTTTTAAAAAAAAAAATCTATAAACACTGTCTGAGGCCTTTTATCTTTATTCCATCTGAAGCTTTCGGTCAATGGTTATGCATATTAATAGGGGCCAGCAATCTGACAACCGCAATTATTTTTTAAAGGATCTCACTTCATAACAAATGTCTTCTAAGAAATAACACAGAACGCGTGCAGCTTTATAACTTTTCGAAAAGCTATCCACTCTCTGTGGTTTTGCTGTGTTGACATCGGACTTGACCTCAAAATATGAAACTACATGTGTGGAACTAACATCACACCTTATACATTAGCACATGTTAAACTGTTTGAATTCAAACTAAGACAAATATGTCAAACCACTTCAATTTTCTTGCTTAAAATAGAGAAAATCACTTCCCAGATGTTTTTTCTTCTTAAAATACACAATGCAAATGTGATACAATGCTAACAGAATAAAATGAACCTCTGGATACAGCGTGCAGCAGGCGTCTCTCTCATCGCTCTCTGACAGCGAGTGTGACATATGAGGTATTGGTGACAGAGAGGGGTGGCAGTTGCTATGAATAGCGTCGCGACCACCCACCTCCACATGCTAACACACACACACACTAAACGCACGTTAATACACGTCGACACACGTGGGGTGGCGGCGGGGGCTGATTGAGAGTGTGAACCAGGCCTGCCGTTCATTCGGGGGACGTGTTTGACAGCTGTGACTGACAGTCCAAACACGGCGGAAGGAGGGAGGAGGGAGGGAAAAACAAAAAAAAAAAACAACACACGTCAACACCCCGAAAGGCTGAGAAGAGACTGAAATACACACACTCTGACATGTCCTCGGCGCTGTGTGTGACACATGCGCTCCTCTGAAAAGACACACACACACACACACACACACACACACACACACACACACACACACACACACACACACACACACACACACACACACACACACACACACACACACACACACACACACACACACACACACACACACACGTTGTGCTCTGTTGCTCAGGCATGTGTCTGATACTCCTTTAATAAATCAAAGGGGCGCAAACTTCTCCAAAACTTTTCCATGACGCAGAACCTGAGGGACAACACATAGGTGGTCGGGATGCAATAATAAAGATAGATTACTCTTATCAGACATTATCGGCTCTAAGTGGCGATTATTATTGTCAATATTTCACACATGAAGGTCAACGATCGGGTAAAAAAATGTGGTTAAAATTTGCACTTCTTTTTAATAAGAAGTGGGCGAAAGTTAAGCAGAGGATTTAACTTGTTGATTGTCATGGAAGTGTTGCAACATGAGATGAACATGCTGTCTGTGAATGAGTATGCATAAAATTCAAATTTGTGCTGCATCACTAAAAGTAAAAGTTATCATCATTACTAAGGCTTAAATTCAACCTGCTACTGTGTTGGCTTTACAGTCAATGCCACCAGCAACAGAAACACAGAGGAGGACAGGTAAATCAGTCATAGTTGTTGTAGTTTGAGGTGGACGTCACCAAGCCGCTGATAGAGGAGCATAAATCCATCAACATAATAAAATACTAAAAAAACGCTTCTGTTAATGAGATCAATCCATCACTGACAACGTAGGCACAGAAACTGGAGTTGTAACAAGTTATAAATGTAGGCTCTCTAACTACAGGCTGCTTATTCATTTCTAGAAGAAAAATCTGAAAGTGGAGTATCAAGGTATTTTGTTGCATGTTTCTGCCTCAAGTTTACAAAGTGAATGTAAAGAACAGGTGTAGCGGATTAAAATGATTGTTCATATCGCATCCGAGGTTCAAAATTAGCGTTAAAAAAGGTTTGGGGTACATCCAGAGTAAGAAAGCAGGTGATGGACCAAATAACAAAATACGTAAAAAGATACCACAAGTGACGTTTCAAGCTTCAATACTCTTCTTCAAACAGTCTGAAGAAAAGCATTGAAGCTTGAAACGTCACTTGTGGTATCCTATTAAAATCTACCTGCAATGGGCATCTTGTTTTTCTCAAAATGAGCATCAGACATCAGTCAAATGCAGGTAAAATATCAGTAAAATATGCATGTCAATAAATAATAAAAACAAACAATAGTAATAAAGTTGCTGGTGAAATCTGAAGATTCATTATTTAACCAGGGGACAAAGCTCTGATCACAGCAGAATTTAATACATCTTCACCACAGATTAAATTTAAATGTAAAAATTTACTGTAACTGCTGGACACCTTCAAAAAGCAGCAATGTCTGTTTTCACTCTTCTTACATCAGTTTTGCTCTTGAGGTACTACAGCTTATGTTCGCAGTGACTGAGGCTTTTTTATGTTGCTCAAGATAATTCGACTTCCAATGAACACGTTGGCAGTTTCTCTGTAATCCTGTGTTTTTCTTTTTTTAGGTTTTGTTTTTGTGAAATGCTGCCGTCCCTAGCAGTGCACTGTATTTTTCTCCGTATTTGCTTGATTACAAAACATGAGACAGATGAAAAGGAAATGACAATCAATCTACAACAGAGCTGACAAGAATCGGATATTTTTTCTGTAGAGTAACACCAAAGACAGCTCAGAGCTTGCTTGCATGTATAGCTTCAGAGGCGTCTCTTTCGCTTAAGATTTCCCCTTCAATTTTAGATCGCTCAATTCAAACTTGAACTCCGACGCTGTGAAAATGTCAGTGAGTGACACCTTCGGCTGAGCACATTCATGTTTTGTCTACATTTCAGATAGACACACACACACACACACACACACACACACACACACACACACACACACACACACACACACACACACACACACACACACACACACACACACACACACACACACACACACACACACACACACACACACACACACACACACACACACACACACACACACACTTTGCCTTTTGTGGAGAGCTGGTGTTCCCCCGGGGGGCCAAAAACACAAAAACACACAGACGCCAGACGCCATCATTCATACGCTCCACGGTCAAAGGTCAGTTTGTGACCTCTGGGGCCAACTGGCAGCCACTGTGTGTGTGTGTGTGTGTGTGTGTGTGTGTGTGTGTGTGTGTGTGTGTGTGTGTGTGTGTGTGGATGTGGATGTGGATGTGGCCTGAAACAGACTAAACTACACACACAAATGCACACAACTGAGCTGAGGCTAGTCACTCTCTGTAAAAATTTTAACTGGGTTTTCTTGGGGGCCACAGACCAAAATCACACAGGTTATGTTAATTGGTGACTCTAAATTGGTGAATGTGAGTGTCTACTATATGTGAACCCTGTGATGGACTGGCGACCGGACCAGGGTGACCCCGCTTCTCGCCCATTGTCAGCTGGGATTGACTCCAGCACCCCCGTGACCCTCTAGAGTATGAGCAGAATGGAAAATGAATGGCACCACAACAGCAATGCATTCTAACTTCAATAATAAAATCGACGTCTTCATCATCATCATCATTATCATCTTTGTTTATGATTAATAGCATCCAATTTTTACAGCATGCTTTTAATAAGATAACCTGATATAAAAAACATTTATTTAGAGGAAGCTTCAATCTGCACCTAATTAAACCATTTGTCACACATCTGTCACACTTAAACATCTGGGTGGGCCGACTGAACTAATGTGAGCTTATATCTGACTGCATGTATGGATTTAACATCAATGCACTTCTACAAGCACGGCTTCAGCAGAGTGAGTGAGTGGAGAGACAGAAAAGAAAGAGGGACGGGGATGAGGGATTAGGCCTATAAAAAGGTGTCTGGTTTCCCCCCGCCTGAGGGCTGATAGCAGATATCACAACTCCTCGGAGTGGCTGTGCTCACCTCATTAACAACACTGCGCTCCCTTCACAGCTTCCACTGGCCTCCGTAGCCACGGGCTGATTCAGTATCAACAAATATATGAACCCTGCTCTAGCCGGAACTGAAAACAAGATGCTTATATACAGAGTTTAGAGTTTAGGAGGAGGAATTGTTTGTTTCAGGAGCAAATTTGTGCATTTCCTTCACTGTAGTTTGTCTATAAATGTGCAATCATTGGAAATAATAGTGATAAACTACATTAAACATTAGCGATAAGTGTCTAGGACAGAAAATTTAAGATTTTGTAAGATTATGATGTTCCATAATGATACAACTTTTACACCCAGCTACAGATAAACATAAAGGAAGAAGAGGAAAGTTTCGACACAATATTTCAACTGTTAATGTTTTTAATGTTAAACTCCTGTTTCCTGATGCTTCGAGCATGTACTCCTGATACACGGGGGTGTAAAGATGAACCGATGCGTCATCGAAAAACTGATAAGCTTCATCGATAATCAACCACAGAGCATCTATGTAGCAGTTTATGGAAATACCAAATTCAGACGAACGAAACTGAACTGAACAAAACACAAGAAGCGTTTTAGTGGCTGAAAGGTCATCCAGTACATCACTTCCCATGTTTACTATTGTTAATGAAGAAGAAGAGGAAGAGTGTCATCATACTTTTCTGGAGTATTAATAAGTTGAGTTTTTTTAGTTTTTTTTAAAGAAATAATTTTTTGTTTATTTTAGTCACACTTATTATTCAGATAGTAAAAATATCAATTCAAAACTGCAGCTTGTAATGGAATCATATCAAATCAACTTTGTATTGTATCGTTATTAATTTATCTGTATTGGATTGAATCATCTGACAGAGAGAGAGAGATACATGTTTTATGTCACACACACACACATACATGTCTTATGTACTATATAGATTTCTGCTCTGTCCTGCCAATAAAGCTTATTTGAATTACTACTAATAGACGATAAGTATACTGAATCCATATTAAACAGTTTAATGCTTCTAGTCCCATCATTGACTAGAAGCTGTTAGTAGCTTTAAAGAGCCCGACGACACCTGTCAGAGTGAGTATAGCTACCTGACTGAAGTTAGAATGCTGTGACTTTTCTCTCCTTGACACCTCAACTCAACACTATATGCTGATGCTTTCTATATCCAAATTTAAAATCCGTGAAACACTGCATGTAAAATAAAGTAGAACATCCACACACTAGCTTACAGCTCTTGAAGTCTTTTCTTTCTTATTGACTGAAAAGGGGCAACGTTTCAACCCTGCCGGGGGGGGGGACTTCTGGAGCTATCCATTTGCACACACTACTTCTTTCTTTGTTTTCACACTTGTTTCTTTCATTTTATTTGCTGTGCGGCACCCAACTTAAATATAACGTAGGATGTGCACACATCACATCTTTGTTCAAACACTGTGGGATTATTTTCTGTTTAACTAAAAAGGTAAAAAGGAAGGATTGCTGTGGCCCGCCTAGACTTAACATGACTGAATTGTATAATGACATTATGGAAGACGATGAGGAAACTGTATTTAAAGTGGATCAAAGCTTTTGTTCATTAACAAAGACCTGCTGACAATCCAGCAGACGGTGCATGCATCTCGTCAGGTGTTCATTTTCAAGTTTAAAAAAAAAAAGGGGGCCTGACAACCATCGACTGACATCTGTCAAAATGCTTACTGCTCTTTGCCAGACGTAATAAGTGAAGTGAAGCCGGCTGTTGCCAGGCAAACATGTTATAGGGCTTAAAAAGATTTCGGAGGAGTGCAAACTTATACCTGCGAGCCTTATTTAGTGAAGCGCTGCCAAAAAAAAACTGAGATTGAGACACTTCGCTCCTCGCTACAGTTACCTGCGCATGACGTGTATTCAACACTTTCAAGACCGGACAGAGAAGAAATGGGTGGAAATAACAAGTCTCACCAAGCAGCTGAATGTGTGTGTGTGCGAGAGTGTGTGTGGCTGGCTGGGACTTCAGGCTAAGTGAGAGAAATTTGGAAATTCAAGCCTGCTGGCAACATTAGCCCTGGCAGCCCGGTGAAAAAAAATACCTGCATACTGATGTCACGGCCCCAACACACGAAGCTGCTGCTGCTGCTGCTGCTCTTGCTACATAACACACACCAAAGCTGTACCCTCATTTCCTCTGCAGCATCAGTGTGTGTGTGTGTGGCCTGCAGCGTGGCTATTACGCACACGTCTTTCAGGCACATATTTAATCATTGAGGAAAGAAAAAAATACAGTCGCAGTGAAAGGCAGCCAAGTTTGGGCACTAGATTTCGATTTTAGAAGTCAACCCTGGACACATGTTTCAAAGAGTTGAAAAGAGAGATGATGAGGAAGATGTAAAAAAAAAAAAAAAAAAAAAAGGGGGACAGAAAGTCTCTTCGACAGCGAGCAGGACGACAGAGAGACGTGGCTCGAGTTTTGGAGGCTCGCTCTGTGCTTGGCGCGGCGGCCTGGCATGTGCCACCGCGCGTGCAATGACTTCAGCGGCCCGGCTGAAAGAGAGATGAGGATCTTGAGAAAGAAAGGAAGATCAGTTCAAGAATAATGTGCAGGGTTTTTGGATTTTTTTAAAAACTAAATTGACACCATGCGGCTTGTCAAAATAATCGTTTGAAAACAAAATCCGCTCCCCCCACCCCTCTTCTGAGAGAATGAAAATATGTTTATTCATGTTATTTATCTAATTTATATTGCACACTTTACCGTAAGTCAGACATCCCAACCTGCAAAAACGAATTTCATGTAGGTCCGTTACGGGGGCGGATCGGTCTAATCAGCAGCAACTCAGAGCTATAAGGACGCTTTGCTCTCACACGCGCTGCATTTATAGTCACACAAACATACACACACGCGCAGTCACTCTCTAGTGCGCGCTCTTGCTCGCTCACTCCAGATTCCGGGAGATTGGGTGTCATTTCCGGGCGTCAGGGAGCCACTATCAATATGCAGGAGACTCCCGGAACTTCCGGGATGTCTGCCGTAAGGGCAGAAAAAGTTGTGCAAGTAAAAAAACAACCATCTATTAATGTAGACAAAAGATGGACAGACTATAACAAGTCAGGCCAAAATAGGGAGCATTAGTTTTCTATTAAGGCAGAAAGTAGTGTGTGCGTGTGGTTAGCAGTACAGCTAGTGTAGTGACTGTAGCAGTGCAGTATGTGTGTACATTTAAGGCTACAGGCAGTGAATAAAAACAACAAGCTGCTGATTAAACTGAATGGAGTAAGCCGCGAAGTTAGCCTAACCTGACAAATCCACTGACCTTTAAGGAGGACCAGCTAAACAGAGGACAGGGGAGTGTCTTCCATCTATTTGAAGTTTTCCTAGCAAAAAATCAATGTCAACACACCTTTATAGAAGATATAATGTTCAGCTTTTGTTGAAGGCTGTCAACATTAGAGCCATTTTAGAGGCTTTTGTAGTTTGTGGTTTCAGGTGGATTTTACCTGTACTGAGATCTGGCAGTAGTGACTTCTCCTGATGTATCTGTGGACAGCGGTTTCCCAAACATACTCATACGTCTTGCGTGGCTCATCAGCATTCTGACAGCAATATTTCTTGGCTCTAAAGTAAGCACAGATGGGTGTTTTCAACCGTGTATGTGTCAAAACTCACATGCAGTTCCTTCTTTGTTATTGTGTTATTTGACGTTGCTCAACTCCTGTATGTGATAATTCATATTCCTCTTGTTTTGAGACTGGGGTGTGGCTAACCGCTCATCAAAATGAGTCAAACACAAATTGAGTTTTCTTGCTTTTTTTGCTTCCGACATTTACGACACATTTAGACCACGGCTGCCAAAACTAAAAAAAATTGGAATGAGGAGGAGGGGGAAGAGCTGGAGGACGAGGGCGAGATCAAAGAAGACAGTGAAGGACGACGTGATCAGAACCACAAAAGGAAAGATTAGCTTTTCTAAGAAATAAAACAGGGAGCTTAATGTTGCACGAGCAGGCAAAAGACCAAGAACTTAGTTGACTAAGTTAACCGACTACTGATGAGCTGCAATAGATAAATACATCAGTTGAATGATCCAATATGGGATAAATCTTTTAATATACGCCTTTTCTTGTGGATGCATGAAGCTTTAACGTGGCCCTCCTTCGGCTATTCTCACAACCCTCCAAAAAACCATGGCGGGAGCTGCTCCACCGAAGGCGCCGCCAAGACTAAAAAGGCAGATGTCCGGTTACATTTGAGATCTACAGATACAATCCTGACACTAACTAACAGTAATAACACACTCGTGTCCATGTGACGCGTACGGTCTCTGCACCACACCCTCTGCAACTAAAGAAAGCACTTGTACTATTTTTATCTGGTCACTCAATACTTCACTGACTGTTGAATCTGTAGAGTTGCACTATATTGTGATGACTATAGCGTGTTTTTCATTAATGGAACTGCTTGGGGGTCATTTCTGAAGGTAAGCATGAATTTTTTTTAATAATGCGTCAGATTAGAGAGTTCCTTAAAATTTTCAGCATTAGTTCTCTGAGAATCTAAAAAGAAAAAACTGGTTGACCCTGGTTGATAACGAGTCAAATCAGGGATCAAAATTGGATTATTATCAAAATCTAATCAGGAATCTCAGGTAATCAGTGGTGATACACCGCTCTATTTCCGACCCTCAAGGCTGACTGACTGCAGATGGCAGAGGTCTGGTAGCTGCCCTGAGATGCCCCGCTGGGGGCAGAATCAAGGGCAGGGCTCAATGCACTGTGTGGGTGTGGGTGTGTGTGTTTTAAATTGGGTGGGTCACATCAGTCTGCACTTGCAACTGCTCGCACACACGCAAACGCAAACGCAAACACACACACACACACACACACACACACACACACACACACACACACACACACACACACACACACACACACACACACACACACACACACACACACACACACACACACACACACACACACACACACACACACACACACACACACACACACACACACACACACACGACCAGCTCCATCTGTCTTTGACATGGGAGAGCTTAATGACAGAGGCAGAAAAGCCAAAGAAAAGGCCTCCTCCTCGTCCTCCCTCCCTCCCTCCATTTTCCTTCCCTCCATCGCTCTCCCTCTTGACCGCACTCTCCGACATCAATGCTCCATATGGTGCACTCTGGACAGACTTTTTTTTTTTTTTTTTTTTTACTCGTCTCGGCCTGGCAGACAATCAATAAGACATCTAGACGTACGCTCTCTCCTCGCTCGCGCACCAAAACCGTACGCATTAACGAGTGTAATCTGGCGCTGAGGCTGGAACATACTGAGCAAATAACGTACTCCATTACTCGCGCGCATATAATACGTCCTGAAATTTAGTGAACACAAAGTAATGAAATTTCCAATGGGTGTGCTGCGAAGCCAATCTGGGCTCCGTTTCTCCCAAAAAAGCATCTTGATCCGAGCCCGTAGACTTACAGCGGAGACTAAGATCATCTGAGCCACACACACACACACACACACTCTTTCACTTGTTCTATCATTAATGAATCTGACTCTTTTCTCTACGCTGCCTGCCACCTGGCTCCATCCAGTCCTCAAATAACAGGTGTCCTTAGCTGATACAGTCTGACACCTCCGACCAGTCGCAGCGGAGCCACAATGGAGATCGTCACTGAACTAATTTGCCTCAATTTGTCCAAAAAACAAATTGAACACAAGGTTAGATCTCTCCAACTGAGGTTGGATCAGGTTGTGAATGAGAGGAGGAGAGAAAAAAAAACTCAAAGTGATACAGCTGGAGAGGTTTGGTAGAGGAGCATTTTCAGGCCAAAAAAACATGAGTGGGCTTGCTGTTTTGTGCTCAGGCAGACAAGTTGATGGAGGAAACACTGAGCTGTGCAGCGCTGCAATAACCCTAACCCTCAGGCAGATGTAAAGGGCCTCTTCGCGAAGACGCTCAAACACCAAATATAGCCCAAAACTAAAAAAAACAAACCCACAGGTATTTCCACTTAAATTGGTGTTCAATTTATCCTGTTCAATTTGGTTTTGAACAAAAAAACGCATGACAAATATTTGTACTTTCTACTTGCACAATCAGTTAAAACACATCCGTACAAACAAGCACAAAAATAAATAAATAAACTAAAATGGAAATGTTTCTGTTTGACTGTGAGTGTATATAATCAGGTCAAAATCCAACCACAGCAGTATTTAAATTGGGATAAATCAGCCAAAAAAAAAAAAAAGAAATGGGTGCAGAAAAAGAAAAAAACAACTGAAGTCATGTAAAGTTCACGGATTGCAGCCGCAAGAGACACACAACTGTGAAAGAAAATTTAGGGGTCAGACACGCAATAGATATTCACTCCTGATCCAAATAAACTGTGCTGAAGTGACGAGGGCGACTGTAGCCAAAGACCCACATAGAACAGCTGGGGTTTTAGGGGTCGAGATGGGTCATGTGTTATAGGGAGGAGAGGGGGGGCTATGAGGAAAAAGAAGAAGAAGAAGAAGAAGAAGAAGGAGAGGGGATGAGGGATAGGAGCCTTGAACCCTGAATAAACCAAACTTTCCCGCTCCCCCTCTTCCCATCCTCCTCCCTTTTCTCGCTCTCTGCTGACATGATGAGTCACTGTTGGAAGGAGGGGGAACCCAGAGGGAGATATTTGGGGGGTTGTGAAGAGTCGAGATCGACCGCAGTGACACTACTGCAGCCTTCGATGATGGAGCAGGTAGTGGTGTTATGGTAAAAGATGTGATAAAACTCCTGGAGGACTTGAACTTACGTGCAGATACTCTAAAAGACACTGGAGAGACAACAACTCAAAGCGTGGACCATCCTTGACCCCCATTTGTCTTCTAGAGTCCGATTCAGAGGATCCGACTTGTGCTTACTACCCAATCGTGACCCAAACTCAACCTAAACGCTGCCTGATTTAACACTTTGGCCCGCAGTCCAGTTTCAACCACAAATGCCTCGTAATTCTGGGCAGACACTGCGCACATTGAGCCTAATTTTAACCCCAAATTTTATCCCCTGACTCATTTTAGAATGAGGCCATTTACTGCCAAACCGGCTGCAGTTTGAGGAGTGGAGGAGGACGACAAGGGGGAGGGAGTTTGGGGTTTGGGTGTCTCGGCACCTGATTGATAGCCAAAATCTAGCTGTTGGATGATCAGATGGACATCTGGCGCGTCCTTAGCAGCGGTTCGGCCGAAGTTGTGCAATTTTTGGCCGGCAGAAAAGGGGGGAGCGATTAAAGCGTGTCATGCTAGTCAAACGTAACATTCAAGATTTATAACAAACATACAGCGTCTGCACAGTTTAGGGTAGATTACAGATAATCCCTGTTGGACTGTGTTAGATTGGCATGACACATCAGTCTTTAGTGGGAACTATTTGTATAGAAAAAACTGTATTGTGCTGCAGTGAAATAGATTTTTAATAAAAGGGTTTAAGAGGGGCAGATGCTCGCCATCACAGGTCTTCTTGTTGAAAGCTGATCTCTTCGCTAACTCTGCCACCCTGGAGCTCCTTACTGAATTTCATCCTCATTTATCTTCAGCCGGCATTTATCACACCCCAGAAAAAAAAGAAAAAAACGTGTATATTTTCCAGCCTTGATTAACCGAAACTAAAACACAACCCCGAAAGCGTCAGCCGGTGACAACCTGAGCAGCCAGGTGATTCATATAACACGCAGCCGGTTGAAGTCTTTTTGAGATTTTCCCCTCGTAATATAAACAGGGAGGTGGCCTCGCGGTTAAGTTACTTTGCTAAAACATCACAAGCTCAATCATTGCAAATGTATACTGAAGTTAATTGTGACATACAATTTTAAAGACTTGCCTATATATATATATATATATATATATATATATATATATATATAGGCTGATAAACAATGCAGGGCTGCAATTGAGGAATATTTTGGAGTGTGTATTTATTTGCTGATTATTTTCTTGATTAATTGACTTTTACCCTGTGAAAAATGAACATGTGGTTATTCACACTTTTTTTTTTTTAAATCTTCAAATGTAGAGCTGCAATAATTAGCTGATTAATTGATCAGTCAATAGACAGAAAATGAATTGCCAGCTATTTTGATAATCAATTAATCATTTTGAGGGTTTTTTTGAGAAAATTATCCAATTGCAGCATTTAAAGGTGAATTTTTTTGGTTTATTTAGTCTTGTTTGACAGTAAACTGCATATCATTAGGTTGAGGACTGTTGATTGGGATGCAAGACGGCATTTGAGAACGTCACCTTGGGCTTTCAGACACAGCGGATCAACATTTTTCACCATTTTATTGACCAAATAAACGCCAAAACAATTAAATTAACCGACTGTTGCAGCCCTACTTCAAATGTTTCATATTGTCCAATTAATAGACAAAAACACACGTTTAGATGTAAAACAAAGAAAAGCAGCAAATGTCTGGAAAACGACTGAAACTGGTCAATTTTTTTTTTTAAAAATAGCTCTGCAACAATATAACTGTATCGTATTGATGTACTGCTTTCATTGTATAAAACGACCCTCTCCAAAATAAAAGCGCAGCCTCTCTGGACATCCGTCAGCCCCGGCAAACTAACCACCATCTTGCCCTGCCCTTGCCTCAAAACCACCCAAAGGACCGACTGTGCTGCAACAAGAGGGAAAAAATAGAATTCCTGGCAGAAAGCAAGAGAGAGAAAGAGAAAGAAAGAAAGAGAGAGAGAGAGAGAGAAATGACCTTTAGCCCACATGCTGTGAGATGATCCTCAGCAACCAAACCAAATGTAGAGACTGCGGCACACTTGTGTGTGCGTGCGTGTGTGTGTGTGTGTTCAGTTTAGCAATGACTTTGTCAGCTCAAGACCGCTGTCTGGTTTCACTGTTGTTGTCGTGATGGGGAAGGGAGTGGGGGGTGGAGGGGGGCTGCTCTTCCTGCTACTTGTTCCTCTTCACAATCATGCCATCTTTCTAAAATAAGTTCTTTCAGTTATAAGCGTGATAATAAAAAATAAAAGAAGGGGCGACAACAGATGGTTTCCTAAATCTTACCCAATTATTTGTCTTTAAAAAAACACAAAAAAGCAAAGGAAACTGATTTATTCACACAATTAGGCTTTAAAATAAAGTGGAATATATCAATTTCACTGCAGCACAGTGGTGAATAATAAACTCCAGTTGAATGCTGTTAGGTTTAAGCAAAGCCCGGTTTATTTGTCTTCCAGACACTTTGGCGAATTGGGGTTGAGGTTTAAATATTTGAGGTCCAATTCTAATAAATTTCAGTAGGGTGATAAATAGAAACTTCGCTGGTGACTTTTTTTCTTTTTAAGGATAAACCAGTGGATATATTTTTTTTAAAACTAAAAAAACAAGTTATTTTCCTTCCATGAGCTCATGTGAAACCTCACAAACATTCCTCGGCACTGCTTCCAAAACGATGGCAACTGTAGAGAACATCAAACTGCAAGCCGCAAGTGCAAGATGATCATCAACCGCATCGTGGACAACCCTCTCTTTTCAAGAAAGAACGGAAGAAAAAAAAAAAAGCATTGTTCCTTCGACCACAATCAAGAGACGGATCCACAGAATGACACACGTCTATTACTTCATTGTGATTTCTAAGCGAGGGCCAAAAACCTGCTGACGTCAGTGACCACAGGAATGCCACCAGGCGGATTCTTCACTAAAACTCTCCAGCAGCCTTTAAAGGGACATTTCTACACTTCTTTTTTTTTTTCTCAATGCGGACATCCAATTAAATCAGCATTGGTGGTAAATGGTAATCATTTGTGCCTACATGTACCAAGATGCATTGCATGTGAGCTTCTGATGCCCGACCCCACACCGACACTGGCTTGAAAACACATCCTCTGCCCTCATATTTTGGGATGCCACTTTCACTGCTGGAATCTAGATCTAGAGGTGCTGGAATAGCCTCTCGTTCTTCCTCGCGACAGACTACATCTACGTACACATCAAATGACGGCAGTTTTCAAACTATATCCCTGACTCTGATGGTTAGAGATTAGGTTGAAAATGGGCAAAAGGGTTGTTAAACAATCAGACATTCAACAGTGCTCTCTCTCTCTCTACACACTCGACTATTTTCCTGACACTTGATACCTCCTTTTTATGCCCTTCTTGCTCTCTCTCTCTTCTGTTGCAGTAAAGGGATGCAGGTTGCTCATCACTTGCCTAAGAAAAACACCAGCAGCGCCAGCAGCAGCGCCAGCAGCAGCAGTGTCCCTACAGACTGAAAAAAGGCTTTTTGGGCTTCAAAAAGGGACAGATACATGCTTAATGTGATGCACTGGGAGGTTTGGAGCACATTGTTACAATAATGGTAGCAATTTGCGCTCAAAATAAGTCAAATGACTTGCACGAGAGGACAAATATTACACAAAATCCGTCAGATATCAAATCAAAAACCACGAGTATTGTATTTAAACCTGCTGTGATATTCTTAGCTGTTGCAAAGTCAATTTGATATCAGTAAAAATGTCAATACAGAGGCTGTGAGACGTTCACTGCTCTCTGGCTATCTGCAGACTTCACATGATGCCACTGACAGTCCCTACAGGCTAAAACAACAGCTCTTCTTCCAGGAAGGCTACTACAGGCTTTACCGCTTGCCATGCCACACCCTTCTTATCTAACACAGTAATAGTGGCAGTTTGCTTGCAGCGGTGGGAGGTGGCGTCGTCAAGGGGCTTTCCCGACAAGGGGAGATCCTGTGTATATTTGTAACTTTCCTCAGACTGGATGAGCGTGCCTAGTAGTCGCTGGTGTCGGAGCGCTCTGACAGATGAAACAATGCTTCTGAGCGTTCGCGACTACAGCGGAGAGAAACACGCAATTATCTAGGCCAATATGATAAGAAAATATAAAGCTTTCCTCTCCGAGCCCGGTGTATTCTCCTGGAAGCTTAGAGCAGCATATTTTAGTCTTATAGAGCATATCAAAAGGCCTTGGCATGTCCTCGTTCCTGTCCTATTAAAAGACAGCTATGAAATCTCTGCGGAGTAAAAACAAAAAGTATATGAAATGTAATTTTTTTAGTGACAGAAAACAAAAAAGGGGAAAGCAACAAACGCAAACACAAAATGTCAAAAAAGTTTTCAGTATGATATTTTCTTCCTCTTGATTTCAGTTGCTACAACACAGGAGGTAGGTGAAGGTTTGCCCAGTGAAGCTGAATGAAACAAAACAGGAGTCATATAGGGGGAATCAGTTCATGTTTTCTGAATGAAACATCCTGAATGTGGAGGGACAGCGGGGGCACAAACTGCTGACACAGTAGAAGCCACTGTTCCCTTGGCGAAAGTGTAATCACTACAAACAGCGAAAAAGAACAGGGGGCAGGGAAAGGCGAACGCTAGGGGGGGTGGAGGAAATTCTCTTGGAAGAAGAGAGCGAATGTGAGGGAAGAGGACCGACGAAGAACTGCTCCAAAACAAGAGTCAGCAGAGAGGTACTTACCTCCACCCCCTGCTCTTTCTTGCCTGTCGCATTTCGCCTCCTTCGTGTTAGCTTTTCTGTCTCCGCTGTCTGCTGCTGCTGCTCGCCTGCCCTTAGCTAAAAGCAGCAAAAGCCAACAACAACACAGAGAGGACTTGGGCCTCTATCAAACATGACGCCAGGGCTGTTTTCAAAACCACACTGGCTTTAGATTTACATCAGAATGTTCCGTCCCATCCTCTCCGAGCAAACAGCAGCAAGATTTTTTGGAAGAACCAGAGATTAAAAACAGAAAAAAAAAAGTATGAGCTCAGACTAATGCATTCCAAGCCTTGTACAAGTAAATAAATGCCCCCCCCCCCCTCCTCCTTGTCGTGACTTTCTTTTCGTGTGAGAAATCTAACCCCCTTATCAGGCCCCAAGCTCAGAGAAATTAGTTAACGCACACACACCCCCCTTCTTCCACTGACCTTGCACCCACATGAAAAAAAGAGGTCCCTCTAATGTGCTCCAGGGGTGCCACTTGCTATGAACAAGCTAGATGAAAGCGAAAACAACACAGCGACACATTATGACAGTATATCTGGTTTTTGCACATTTCAGCACGTGGCAGAGGACCAAGAACAAGGAGCGCCAAGCTGGCGGCGGTCCAGGCCAAATTACGCATAAATATGCATTTCTATCCCCCTGGGTGTCTCCTGTGGTTGTTCCCCTGAGACAGACAGACACAAACAGACTGGATAAGGGAACAAGAGAATGAAGACACTGAGTCAACGAGGGCGTGTGGTACTTTAAGAGGCCCATCATCGCTCGGGCAAACAAGTTGAATCTGAACCCTGAATGAAACTATAGGCTTCGGGGGATATTTCAATCATGTGAAGTAATGGATATGCATGAACTTCCAAAACAATAGGCTACTGTACGCATGAGAATAACCCCCCCCCCCCCCCCTCAAGATGTCTGGCGGTGGCACATTTGCCTTGGTGTTTCTTGCCTGTGACTTCTGTACAACCCCCCTCTCCTTGGGCTTGTAACCCCTCTGCACACCACACACTTTGAAGATTTTCACAGCTCTGGGTGGATATAGTGCAGCTTTGGAAGCTGCAGGATTCAGAGGTGATGCACAGATCAGGTAGCTTGTATCCTCTCCATCGTTAACCTATCCATCAGCGCTGCAGCAAAAGGTAGCAGAGTGTGTGTGTATGTGGGTGGACGTGGGGCTGCTGCTGCTTTGTGGGGTGGCAGCGGGGTGGGGTGAAGAAGGGGGAGTAGGAGGGGTGGGGCAACCCGGCTTGTCTTTTAACTCTAGCCCGAGCCTCTGCCACCATAAAGGTCAGCGCTTCGACATCTGCTGCTCTCTCTGAACCTCTCCTTTCATAAAGGGAAGCAGGGAAGAGGAGAGGACCCTGGGGAGTGGATGCACGTGCACACACACACACACGAATCCACTCTTATGTCAAGATACTCGCATCAGCACAGTCTCCGAGCTCAAACCGCACGCTCATGCTAACAAACCCAAGAAGGCACGGTTTGTGTCTCAAAGAAAGGCTCAGTGCTATCATTACACCAGCACAGAGACGTTTGGCTTTTGGCCTGAAAGACTCGATCATTCTTTTTTTTCTTTTCTTTTTTTTTGGCAGTGGGACGGAGGGGAGGTGGAGGGGGGTGAGCTAAATGGAATCCCGTCCCCCAGGGGCACAGCAAAGGCAGCACAGTGTTGAAATAAGTGATTCATGCTTTTATCATCTTAGGTGAACAGTGCTGCTCTTTCAGCTATCATACTCGGTTTCTCTGACAGGAAAGATTATGAAGGCAACACTGTTTTTTTTTAATACCCTTTCCCCTCCCCCTTCACCTACATTAAGGACAGGAGGATTTGTGCTATTGTGGCAACCTACATTTCTGAATAACACCACACTATATCAGATGAGAGCTTTACTTACACATGTTGTGACTTCATCCAAACATTCAAGAAAAATTGATACTAAAGCAATCACCCATTTCATTTTGCATGCTCATTCAGTTGCGATCATTTATAGTCAATATAAGTAGGTGTTGAAAGAAAACAAATACCCTTTAAAAATTGTTCTTCACTGTGCAAAGCTTCTACAAGATTGCAGCTGAAAAGGAAATGCCCGAATGTGATCTGATGCACTTGACAATGTTAACATTATTGCCAAGGCTGCTGGCACTGTGTTGCAAGGAAAGCTAAGCAAAGACCACTTTAATATTTACATCTTAATAATACTCGAGCTGACATGAATCCACTCTAACTGCAGCTCCTCTTCCTTATGACTGAGCAAACTACAAACTCCTCACAGCCACTTTTATAGTTTACAGGGAATCAGTGTTTCATACTTATAATATTGATTTTGGATTGTGTATCACAGCCGTGACATCTTTTGTGGTCCGCGCTACAGAGCTGTAGCTCTTTGTCAACAACATGGGTTATACATTGCATGGAAAGGTCTTCACACTTAATACAGTGCTTCACAAAATCAAAAGTTTATTGTGAATTGTCTGATTAATCAGTAACTGCGACCTGCGAGCATGCACGTCCAAATATCAAACACAGAACACACTCAAATGACCATCTACTCTTTGATGAGGTAGATTTCCAGCAGAGAGTTAATTTTAGGAAGAGTATGATACAAATGACAAGATGCAACACAGAAAAACCCTAAAAACGTCAAAACATACAACTTTAGCGGCGGTGACAGTAAAGTCTCAACATAAACTACAACTTTCAATTCAAAAAACAGAAGCAGGCCACTACGGCCTCTCTGTAATTCGGTTAGAAGAGTCATAATACCATTAACAAGCCTGTGGTGGTGGTGGAGCCCCTCCCTGTGTAAAGCCAGAACCATTCAAACAGTATGTGGGGGCAGCGGGCTGCGGTCAGGCTCTGTGATGCCTCCGACCGTTACTGTGAACATGGCCATCAGCTAGGAGAGACCCCCTTATGGCACTTTAATTTTCTGTTAAACCTCTCTCACCCAAGTCACGCACCCACCCCATCTTCCTCTTATGCTATGACACACACACATCTAGAGATATCATCTGGACAGGTGGCCAGCCACCCAGACCTGACCCGCCTGCCCTCTTGCTCGCTCGCTCCCTCCCTCTGCCTCCTCCCCCTACATCCCCCCTCAACTGAAATCAGTTCAGGTCTGCTGGAAAGCCCCAAATGAACATGCACACCCCACCCCACCCCAACTCCCAATCCACCACACACACACACACACACACACACACCTCCAACAAGCCCAGTCTGTCACCCACTGAGCTGTCTGTGGGGATTATTGCCTTAGCAGGGCAAAAAAATAGGTTTGTGTCCAGCTAATGTGCCGGGGAAATAATTTTAATCAGATTTTACTCCTTGGAAAGACTCGAGCAGAAAAGGCAAACAGCTCCCACAAACACAGCACTGTGCACACACACTATAGCCTATTTATGTTGAAAAACATGATCACATTACCCATGCCAATGCCTAACAAAACAAAGCAGCACTTGCTCTGTGTCAGGAGGAAATATAGTCTTGACATTTTCTACCTATCAATTCAACCAGACAGCTTGAAAGCCCCAATTTCCCATTAAAACGGTGGCTGACATAGTTATCACAGATGTATTATCTTGTGGCAATTACTGAACAAGCTCAGAACATAATGAACTCTTTAAAATTGAGAAAATGTTACGAGCTCACAGATAAAAACATTGAATTTGAACTCACTGGGGAGTACAGAAAAAACCTATTTCAGTGCTTGGTATTTGTGCAGCTTGTTATCTGATATTTGGAGCTAATGAGGGAAGATTTGCTCAAGTTTTTTTTCCAGAGGAGAAAATGTCACAGTCATTAACGTGGAGAATGAGAAACTAAATCAATGACTGGGGCATAATTTAAAGATTTTTTTCCCTCAGCGATGATAGGGTTAAAAGCACACATGGCTTTGGGTGTTTATCGGTGAATTTAGGATACACTTCACAATTCACATCCATGGATAACTAAGGTTAGGGATAATAAGTGGGGGGTTTCTCATTAGCAAAGGGTTTAGCTTCAGTGTAGTAAATACTACTATTAATTAGTGGCACTGTCGACTACTTTAAAGAGCCACATGGAGCACACACGCACATGCTACTCGCTGCATATGTTGACTATAAGGTTACTCTTTAATATTTACACGGAGCACCAAATTAAAACACTTGGCCAAGAAATGATACAAAGCCGCAACGTGTTTGAGTCACATATCGCTATCGTTAGCTGGCGTCCATTATCGGACAGCTATCTGTACACTAAAGTCGTGAATCCCTAAATAGTTTAAACGTGCTAGATGGAGAGCAGCAGTGATTTTTTTTGTTTTTTAATACATATATATATGAGTGTTTCCAAGCTGGAGAAAAACATGCTGAAAATATCAACAGTGCGTTGTTATGTTTTAGCTCAGTGCTAGCTAACAGCTCGTCGTTGTCTTGGTGGTGGTGGTGGAGGAAGAAGAGGAGGAGGAGGAGGGAAAAAAAAGACCACCGAGGGTGAAGTATCGCTGTAGCCGGAGCTAGCTCACCAAACACCGCAGCAACACTCAGCTCAGCTCAGGCAAGTAGAAAAGGGGGGAGAAGAAAAAACACACTCGCACGCAAACACACACACACACACATTTGGGAACAAAAGACTTCTTTAGCGACCGAGCCACAGCAGCAGCGGTGTGTCCAAGATAAGGCACACGGACTAAAACATGAAGCATTTTTAAAACAGCATTAAGTTGTATTCTCTTAAAAGTCTGCTACCCCTTAAACCCGCCAGCAAAACCCCCCTCTTGAATCTCAGACTCACCCTGTCACAACAGGCGCCATCTTCCACAAACTCTCACCAAAACTCCAATACTCGCGATATCCTTTTTTCTCTTCTCTTCTTCTTCTCCCACCCTTTTTTTTACAAGCCCCAACAATCCGCCGAGACAACAGAAGTAGACTGGAGGTGTAAGTGAAGGGACGAGGGAGACTGAGAGAAAGGGGGTGGGTGAGGAAGAGAAAGAGAGAGAGAGAGAGAGAGAGAGAGAGAGAGAGAGAGAGAGAGAGAGAGAGGGGAGGGGGGGAGGAGGGTAGCAACACACACACACACACACACACACACTCACACACTCACTCACCGAAAAAGAGAGAGAGAGCGAAAAAGGGCAGACGCCACAACAACAGGCGTGGGAAACTTCCGAGATCACGCGAGATTTGGAAAACTCTCACAATAGGCGAGCACAGTGGGAGCGTCCCCTCTCGCGAGATGTGCGTGGAACGGAGTGGTTGTTTATCTTGTGGCACTGAAATACTATTCCCACGTGTTTACCGGGTAATAAATTACAGCAGCCATCGGTTTGGGTTGGGTGAGGGGAGAAAGAAAGAAGAGAAAAAAAGCGCTAGTTTTCCCAGGCTCACACAGATTTTTGGTTGTAGTGTCTGAAGCATTTAACATGCACAGCTGCATGTACTTAAAGCCAAAAATGTCATTTTAATGTCATAATAAGCCCCTAAATACTATACAGAAAGCAAGCGTGAGAAGTGATGAGACTGCAAAGACACGTTGACTTTAATGGATGTGTTCACGATTTTTTTTTTCCCCAGTCTGTCTTAAAACAACAATCAGGTGATAGAGTTAAATTTGTGTCATGATAGTTGAATAAAGTCTCCCAAGAATAAAACCAAAAAATAATTTAATGTTAACGAAAATGTATTTGGGGGGGGGGGGGATACAACAAAACTATACAATTACAATATTCTCACTTTTCTGTCAGCAGAGATGGGAAGGTTACTTTGGTAATAGGTTACAGATTACTAGTTACATTATTTAAAATGTATTAAGTAATGTAACTATTTCAATTACTTAATTAAAGTTTACTTTTTGATTACTTTTCTAATTTGTTTTTTAATGTTTTCAACTGTTAACCATTAAGCACCAAAATCTAAGTTCAGGTGTTTTTCATGGATACTGACATGATTTATAAGGGAGATCATTTCTTATAAAGCAACATTTATCTCTCATTTGAAAATGTATTCATTAGTTCATGTAGATTTTGGAATATAAAATAAAGATATTTTATTTTAAAAAGTCAAAAGTCATGTGCTTAATTGGTAGTATGACACAATTTAAGCCCACATCATGTTTTATTTACAAAATATATTAAAAAAAATATTAATTTCAAAGAATTAAAAACAGCAATATATGTTGAATATTAAAAAAATAGGAAAAAAAACCTCCTGGGTAAAATCTTAAAGGTCTGACTCCAGATGTAACCCCCTTTGTAATCAACAACATTTTGATAAGTAGTTTTTTTTTTCTCAGTAACTTTGACGGATTACAGTTACATTTATTTAGTTACTCCCCAACACTGTCTGTCACTGATTGGGATTTCTCTTTTACAGTCAACTTTTTTGATTTTTCTTAATGTTTCAGTTTCAGTTAAACATTTTTCAGTTTCCTCTTTTAGGAGTGCCAGTAAACAGAACAAGTTGGTTGTTGGTGGTGGGGGTAGTTTATGTCATGCCACTTGTTCCACTTGGAAACCATTGACCTACCCCCCCCCCCCCCCCCCCCCCCCCAATGTAATTGGCCAATGGGGATGCAGCCCTGTAACACCCACCCACATGTATCAGAAACTGAAAAATTCAGCAGCAAAACTGAAAAAAGTGATCTTTTAAAGGGATTTTTTGTTTTGTTTTGTTTTTGTTTGTTTGTATTAAAAAATCCCCTTCAAATGCCCTTTAAGTGTATGGCATCGGGGACAACAAACCACAGTGGGTCCACACAGTCATTTTGTGCTTAAACATGTATCTGAAGCTTATATGAGGCTTCTGCAGTCTGAGTTAGTCATATCAAGTGGATATCTGACACATTTACAGTCATTTTAGCATCAAATTACCTCTTTGTGTTTCCCTGCTGAGCTGTGATAGAAGTATAGGAACAAAAAGAAGGACTTCGGCACTAAAAAGACTTTAACCTTGAAATATATCTTCTTGATTTGACTCATTTAGACAACTGAAGCTTCATATTAGCTTCAGATCATCTTTTCCACAGAAGGAAGCTTGTGGATTTTGGCCCCCATCACTTACATTGTAATTGCAATATGAAGGGATCTTCTAATGGCCAGTATGAACAAGAGGGATGATTATGGCAGTCTCAGGACAATCTTAAAAAATTGTGAACCCATTCTTCAAATAAGATGAGGATTTAATGGAGGGTTTCTTGCACTCCAAAACTACTTTTCCCTTGGGTAACATTGCAGTTCCTGTTTAGAATGTGGAAACAATGGTGTGAACACATGTGAATGACCCATACAGGGCAGATTAGTGCGCTGCCATCACATTGGGGAGTCCCATGACCACCCTCCTCACAGCCCAAATCTCAGTCAAAGTACAAGGGAGGCTATTATTTAAAATGATCATGCTTGGAATTGTGGCATAGGCTTTATTAGCTTTTTCTGTTTGTGCCTCTTTTGGTTTCTCCCCCAGCTAAAGTGCATTTGCAAAGGTTTGCGTGTTATATCACCACCACCACCCCCTACAACCCCACAAACAGGTCAGGTCATTCTTATTCATCTGGGAGGGGTCAGAGAGCCGTAAACCTTCATGTAGGTCTCCAAACCCTTGTGTGTTTGTTGTTTCTTACAGCTTTCATTTAAATCTGTTTGGCATCTTTGTTCACCTTACAAGTGACTTCTAGTGGGAGTTTTTCCCGACTTCAAAAGAAAAAGTGAAGGCTTAGAGACCACACTGAGGGTAAGTCAATGCTCTCATTTGTTAGATGTTGTGTGTGTGATGTGCCTGTGGCTGTTTTGTAAGGAACAAAACAGGCTGTTGGCTGAGTGAAAAAAGACCAAAAACAACTCGTATAAAAGTGTGTTTTGCAGTTTTGACTACAAGCTTCATTTTTTTTCATTTTTTTATGAAATATGTGGAACTAACTGGTTGGTTAGTTGGAAATTCTTGAGAAACATGCTTTTTTTGTTGCCTACAGGAAGTTGCCAGTCCCTGCCAAGAAATAAGAAAATTGTTTTTTTTAGACGTATGTTTTGAACAGATTAAAGAAACAAGATATAACGTGTTTATTAGTGAGCATTAGAGGTGGATTTTGTCACCTTTGGACACAGACGTGCTAGCTTTCCCCCCTGTTTTCACTCTTTGTGCTAAGCTAAGCTAACCGGCAACTAGCTCCAGCTTCATATTTAGCCTACAGACATGAGTGGTATCAGTTTTCTCATCTATCTCTCAGCAAGAAAGCAAACAAGCACATTTCCCCAAAGTTTCTGGAAATATAAATCCAGAACAAATCAAGCAATTCAACTACTTCTAATAACATTTTTACCCACCTCTGGTCATAACAGATGACCCCTTAGTGTCAGTGCACAACCACATCAAACCACTTTTCTGTATAAAGTAGCAGATGCAATCTCCCCCAGTGTACATTGTATAAATCTGTATAAATTTCATATTTTTCAGATGCATAATTCATTTTTATGGAGCTTCACTGTTCTGCCAAAGAGAAATGGGGAGGAGGAGGAGAAAAAAAAGTTGCTGGGATGAGGTTTTGCATGAGAGTGTGCCTGGCTCCTGGCCCGCACTATGAAGACACAGAGACGAGGACCTCATCCTGCCCTCAACCATTTTTCCTTTCCCTCTCGTTTTTACAGTCGGCAGAGATCCTCCAGTTACACTCAGAGTTGAACGGGGGAAACATAAAGTATCCTTAAATGTTTTACAGCTGAACACAAACTGATAGAAGAGATTTCCGCACACTTAGATCACTTTACAGCTGAACACACACACAAAAACAGAAAGGCTACACAAGTGCAAGGACTTTTCGGAGAAAATGGGAGCAAAATAGAAAAGGAGAAGAAGGCGTTTTTTTGGGGGGGGGTGTTTGAGGACATTTTAAATTTAGAGGAGCTGTGTTAGCACTTTAACAACAGCAGGATCTGAACTTTGACCTTTGTGTGCGGGTGTTAAACACAAAAAATGCTTTAAAGGCCACTCATACACATCCGTAAAAGTTGAACCTGGGGCTCTGTTTGTCATTTTTAGGCCTGTTGAATACTTTCCTCCCCCAATTTTTTGGAATATGGGTTCATAAGCAATACATAAACACACACACACACACACACACACACACACACACAAACACACAAAACACTTTTATTTATTTATTTGTGAGATTCTGAAACTCTCTCAATCCTCCATTATGTCCCGTTCTCTCATTAAGGGTAAGGCCATTTATTACGATAGAGAGCGAGCCAATTCAAGCAATCATGACTAAGCCATAAGCCTCAGGTCTATAAATCCACTCACTTGACTGCTTAAGCTCATGGCTCAGAAGGAAAGAGAGATTTGAGATAGAAAGAAAGAAAGATCCCCTGTGGAAGCGACACTCACCATTAGATCATCCCATCGGTTAACTCTGTGTGCCCTACATACCGTTAACTACACGTATGAGTCAATGTGTCAAATGTATTGTGTGTCATCTTATACCAAGGGGTCAGCGAATACAGCAACTATTTGTGACTGCTGTCTCCTAATTTCTCTCATTTGAGTGCTAAACTGACACTGTGAAATTAACAAGTTTTGTTCTCTAGTCCAGGCAATTTTCATATCCAGCTTATCCCACTAAGCTGAAGCACTACTAGCACTTATAATTATAAAGACAAAAAAAAGGAGGAGGGGGAAGTTGGGGTGAATTATTTTTATCTGCAGAGTTGAAGAGAGAAAACAGAACAAGGAGAAAGCGAGCCAATTAAGGAAGTGCAGTGCGAGTTTCCTGATTAGCAGCTCTTTGACTCAAAGTCATTTGATACAGCTCGAGGGTGGTGAAACTTCCTGAAATGAGCAGACGCACTAAGGCACAGTCAAAGCCAGAACCAGTGACAGACAAAAAAAGGTAGGTCGAGAGACACTGGGTCAAATGTCAGACAGGCAGACTGATAAACTTGGTCATGAAGGATCGGCCGATTGCCAGACGGATACAGACTGGAAATCAGAAATCGGCATCTTGTACGACTCGCACGTATCCAAACTCGGCCTTTTCGAACCAAGCAGCAATCGGAGCCACTTAATAATATCACATTCCCCTGATCAGTGAACATCACAAGACTAAAGGTTACGAATTCATCAAATCTGGCTCGTGTGAGTCTGAGTTCACAGCAGAGGGAAGGGCGTCCCTGTCTGTCCGTTATATCCGTCTGTCTTGCTCTCTGGCCACACGGGAAAACCCAGGGGTGGAAGAGGGCAGACAGTTTGACAAATGGAGAGGACGACGGGTCCCAGAGGGGCACGCCTTTACTCCCTTCTCGGCCCCTGCTCAAAGCCTCCCACTTTTATCACATGACTGTCATTACAATCAGATCCCAAAGACATCACAGAAACGGGGAGAAAAAAAAAATGACAGGGTGATAAGTTTGCAGACAGTCAAGGGAACTATGCGCCTGTTTTGCAAGCCCACTCTTTTGAAAGAGAGGCAAATCAGAGGCGTGAGGAAAGAGACGTTTCCCCTTTCCTGGACCGGTTTGGTTCACATTGAGTTCAAGCTGCCAAAATGTATGTGGGGTGAGACCCGTACAGGCACACTATTTGGCAGCTCTGAGCTTCTGCATAACACTGGAAAATAAGCAACATGATATGATTGACTTATACCGCAGTGACTGTGTACAGTCTACCTTTAGAAACACAATCCGTCAGTTTATGGCTTTCAAGAGAGCCTTTATGATCTGCTCAGTTTGTCTGATCACTGATAACACTCCCACTTTATAATGAGGAGCAATCCATCCACACATGCATCTTTACAGCCGTCCGTACTGTTGTAATGCAACTATATTATGAGCCTTCCAAAGCATGACACAATCACAAAGACCCATAAATCCATTAGTGCGATAGTTATCAGCAGTAACAACAAGCATGCATAGATACAAAACCCAAAAACCAGCATGTTCCTCTGTTACCAAGGGAGAGATGTCAGCTTTTGCAACCGTAGCATTTTTTTAGATCATCCTGCTGGGGATTGTGCACGGCGGATTTGGTTCGCGTTTTCACTTGAGGGAAACCTTATCATAAAAAGTTATGAGTGGCTGTCTGGGCTTGACATTGGCTGCGTATCTCGTCGCCATCTTTTTGAGTCAGAGCTTGCCTCAGGGTATTTTAGTTTGATTAAAAAAGCAGAGCTGATCACGAGCTCTTAAAATGTGTTGAATGCATTATGTTATGGAAAGCATAAAAACAGCTTGATGTCTTTATTTATGCATGGAGACTGTCCCCTGAAAAACATGTGACATTGTCAGAGGGGAATTTTGGACATGAAATATGTCAATGGGCTTAAATGAAGTGAAATCCCACATTTGTGGGAATACAACCATATATTTTCACATCCTGAATATGAAACACATTGTATAATAAAGGTTTACTGGAAGAGAATAATGTTAAATTGTACTAAAGCCTTATAAGTCCATGATTTTAGAGCTACATTTTCAAAATTATAGCACTCCTTGCATTTAAAACATCTACATTTTTGTATGTGAGAGAGGTTTCCTTTTATTTTACTATTCCTCATGATACTATCCTAAACTTTCAATATGGATATCAATAGTCTAGAGTTGTTCCAATCTTAAGGAAAAGTTTAAAATTTTGGCAGAGACAATTGCTTTCTTTGCTAAAATTGGTCTCATATCATTACAGGAATAACTCAATATTTTTGGGAAATACTGTACGTTTATTCCCTTTTTTTATTGCCGGGATTTAGATGAGGAGATTGATACCGCTCTCATGTCTGTGTGCGGTAAGTCTGAAGCTACAGCCAGCAGCTAATTAGCTTAGCTTAGCATTAAGACTGGGAATGGGCGACAGCTTTGTTCAAAGCAAACACAATCCACCTACTGGCACCTCCAACACTTTCCCTCTAAAGCTCTAAGTAACATGTTGTATTTTGTTAGTTCAATCCGTAACAAATCTAATAAAGTTGTAAAAATTACATTTTGTCCAAAGGTTTGAGTGCTATTGAGGACAATTGTGTGGAGGTAATGTTGTAAAGTTGAAAATGTGAAGTTGTCAGGGCCCTGTTTCTGTCTTTATGTTGCTGGCTGCCCCTGTCTTTTAATCTAACTCTCAAAAAGAAGGCAAATTATTTTGTTGTATTTCCCAAAAATATCCAACTTTACAGCTACTACAGTTGGGGCCTATTTAGCCTAGCTTAGCATATAGACTGTAAGCAGGGGGAAACCGCTAGCCAGGCTCTAAAGTCAAAGTAAATAAAAACACCGACCAACACTTGTAAAGCTCACCAATTAAGACTCATATGTTGCATCTCATTCACTCACATACAAAAATGTATGTAAAAGTAGTTTAAGAGGGACTTCCTGTGTGGTGTAACTATTTATTGTTGAGCAAAACCTGGGTGTAGTGATGATGACCACAGAGTGTTTTATCAACAGTGAGGTTGCTAGATTTGGTGCCTTTGTGTGGGAGACCTTTACCTAAATCTGTGACTGTATCCGGCAACTCATGCTGCACCCACGCACGTTGCACAAGTGCTTAAAAAGTGAATAAGCTCTTGTTGGTCAAGAATTAGTTACAGCACCTAACTCATCCTAAAATGCACAAACTGTCATTTTTACAGCGCTGCTTATGCATGAATTAGATGTAGATTAATGTATTAATTAGTGAGCCTTAAAAGTATTATTTGGTGTAGCTGTATGTGTATTTTTTAAACTTGCTGCTTTGCCCTGCTCTGCACTTGATACAAAATTAGAACGATATCAAACTTCTCATCTCGCCCTCATAAAAAAAGCAAATGAGCTTATTTCCCCAAAATGTGGAACTCTTATACAGTGTCCTAATAAAATGTGGTCAAGTCTGATAGCTTAGTTGCTCTATTAGGAACTTTTGGAGCATTGGGAACCTACATAAACAGCCAAACTTCATTAAGGTTGCTGGTTCCAATTCTCAGTCCAGCTGGGGGAAAGCAAATGTGTAATGCTGTCCAATCCCTCAGCAGCGACCGCTTAATCAGTGTATTGAGAATAAACCCCTGTTGCTAAGGTGTAGCCAGTGAGGAGAGGATAGGCACAGGAACTCAAAAACATGACTTTTTCTTTTTTTCTCTAACATGGTTTTGTAATAAATGTACACTCATCAAACTCTCCCCGCTCGAATCAGCATAAGAATCTAGTAAGAAATCTCTGACGATCGAAATCAATCATTTTATATGTCAGCCTGAGATGTTGCGGGCAATCTTCAAGCAAAGTTTAACAACATCAGACAAGCAAGCGCGATACCAAAGAGGCGAGTTAATCATGAAGCATGCGAAGAGGAAATCTGAGTTGATTTGTCTTTGTTTTGGTTTTTTTCACTCCATCAGTGCTTTCTCTGGTGACTCAGCTGTGATGCATCCAGTCACTTTCGCTTCTGGAGTGCTTCATTGGACGCGTGTTACTGTGAGTGACATCTATGTTCCACCTCGGAAAATCTGAGTCGACGCATGCAGCCCGAGAGATCTGTGCAGCCCCAAAACAGTCCTCTTGACCCCTTCTGCAAATCCAAAGCATGATTTATGGAAGCTATAGGCTGCAAGAATCCTCTAAACCGCAACACGAGTTATTTTGTTTGTTGTCAGGATATGGTTAAAACATCATCTTCTGAGCCTGAAGATTCAGTATCGCGGTCAACTGGGCTTCGGGCCAGCATTTTCAGAGAGGTTTTGTCCCAGAAAAGGGAGAAAACTCCTCCAAAACTCAAACCCTTAAGAGACTAATCAGGAACAGGGTCAAAAATGTCATAACAATGGAACCTTCCAACAAAAGTAAAGCTCTCCACTTTGTGAAAACTCTTCTGGGATATTCACATCCAGTAAACTAAGAGCATAACTCGTTTAGTTTGGCCTGATGCCCTTGTCAGTTAAGACTTGTAAGCCAAAGCTGGTGAAGGCTCATAGCAGAAGCAGCCTGATAATATTACAACACAGAATGTTAATGTTTTTTTAACAAGAGCGAGTGACAGGCTATATTATATCATGACAAAAAGATTGATGGACAGTTATTAATGGGTACAAAGCACTCTGGTCAGCTGAACCCAAACCCAAAGAAATACATTTTTGTTTCTGGAGGACTCTCCAGTGATTTGTTTTGGTAAAATGAAAAATAGAAATTGTCCCTCTGATTATTAAACTAATATTCATGTAAGTTTGGTTTCAGTTTTCCTGCACCTCGTGCACTCGTGAACTTGTACAACATGATATATTGTGTATTTATATAAGTGTTTTTTCGTCTTCTGTGGGCTGCTATTGCAATTGTTTAGGAGATAGTGTTTAGATAGACAGCTTCAGTTTGTTAACCGCGGCATATTTGGCTGGTGGGGGTTTGGAGGAAACAAGCCTCGGCCAAGTGAACCTCTCAAACCTTGACCTTTGCCTCTTTAACGCCCACTCTCTCTTTCTCCGCACACACACACACACACACACACACACACACACACACACACACACACACACACACACACACACACACACACACACACACACACAAATATATTTACACATGGACACACACCAAGAAACATTTTTGAAGCGTCTGCCTAGTAAGCAAAACTAAGAAAAATTTGTGTGATACAGTGCAGGACACACACACATGCCCCCACATTGAGCATGTCTCTGTCACACACACACACACACACACAGACACACACACACACACACTCTTTGGCCAAGTGACTGCACCGCTGAGGCCGTGACCCCCTGTGCCTCCCTCCTCCCCTCCTCCTCCTCCATCTCCCAGGCTGTCTGTCTAGGGGCCAATACGGAGGTAGGGAGGAGGGAGGTGGGCGTAGCGGAGCAGGAAGAGGACTAGTGATTAGGATGGGACTTATAGTGGGAAGGGGGAGTACCAAGTTGGAGGCGTGGGAGGGGAGGTGGGGGGTGAGTGGAACATACCCCTGACCCTCTGTCCCATTCCAAGCAGCTACCCTACGGCTCCAGGAGAGCAAGAGAGAGAGAGAGAGAGAGAGAGAGAGAGAGAGAGAGAGAGAGAGACCCTGCAAATATTTGTGATGGATCCACACCCACGGACTAGATAGTGGACACACACACACATACACACACACACACACACACACACACACACACACACACAGAACTGGGACACATGATGAGGTTATGAGTCATATTTAGTCATGTGTTTCTGATGCACCCAGACACAAATACAGCGACTATTTGTTTAAAAAAGTGTAAATTTATAGATATGGCCAACTTTAAACAGAGCAGAAATTGAAAGTATCATTATTATATTTTATTATAATATAATTATCTCAACAACTAAGGGAGAGATTGCTGTGAAATCTTGTACAGACATTTATGATCTCCAGGGGATGAATCCTAATAACTTTGGTGATCTGCTAACATTTCCTCTAGTGTCACAGATCGGATTGAGTGAAATGTTTCCACAACTATTAGATGGATTACCATGAAATTTGGTACAGACTGTCGTATCCTCCTCCATGTCACGAGCCTCACCACACACCCACCTCCACTCAGTATAAGTCACTCTGTACAGAACACTACACACTGATGCTAATATACATCCTGTTGATGGCATATTACTCACACATCTTCAGCTCTATTGCACTATTTGTGTTATTTGCACTATACTTGATATCATTGCTGTTTTTCTGTTCTTGGTCTGTGTCTTGTTATTGTCCCCCCACTCCCCCGACCTAGTTTCCCTTATAAATATTTAAATTCTTAGTTTCTTTATCATTTTTGTTTTATCCTTGTATTTTGAACCCTTGTTCTTGTGTTTTATACTTGTACAGACCAACACTGGAGTCTGAGAGAATCTGCATTTGGATCCTATTATAAACAAAATGCACTTGCCTTGCTCTTTACTGTGTTGTGTTTAATTGCATTGTGAAATTCTGTGTTGTGTGATATGATTTTGTATATCACACACATTCAGCTGCACAGATTTGTGGTTTCTGCGTTCTTACATATTAAAAACTCAATACAATGTTATTGCATGACTGTAATTCTATCTTAAGTCACATGACCGTGAGTAATACAATTAAGGCAACTGAGCAAACTTCATCTTCCGAAGAAGGCCAGGAGATGTGACTGAAAGCTATGAAAAAAAAACAAAATAAGCAAACAGACTTTATGATAAGATTTAAAAAGTATTTAAACAAAGTGTGAGTGATATGAGACAAGAAAGTGACAAAAGAACCAGTGAAAGGCCACATCGTAAAGCTGATGAAGCTAAAAAAAAAAAAGGCCATTTGGATTCACATGTTGTAAGATAATTTTATAAATCATAGTCGTCAGCATTGAAATAGCCAATTCCAGTTTTTGGCTACGAGCAGGCCACTTGAGCCTGCACCTGCACTTTTGCACCATCAGTTTTGCACCATATCTCCCAAATGGCTTTTTTTTTTCTTGAGGAAATATTTTCTTGTTCAACTTTGTGCTCCAGTAAGAAAAGATCATCAAAAATGCATCGCATGACAATCATAGATCATTGCTTTACAAATGTTCCCCTCCATCCATGTTTCAATATGAGATAAGCTCTTTAGGGAGCATTCTCGAAAAGCTCAATTCTCAGTGGTCAAAAGTGCTGGTTCAGTTTAAATGAAAGACCAAAACTCAGAGGGGAGACGGGGGCTGGGGGGGGGGGGCTGGGGGGGGGGGGGGGATGTTTTCAGATCTATCTGCATTAATGAGGCTCGACTACGTGATACGAAGTGATTGGGCCAAGCCGGCAACAGCAGCTTCGTACATGAGCGAGTGAGCGAGGCCGGATGCAAGAAACAAGTGAGTGAGTGAACAGTAGTAGTAGTGTGAACAGACGGGTGAGGAAATGGGGTGGAAGGCATTCAGCGGGGGAGCTTTAGAAACGCAGGTGCCTTAATTGTCCTCCAATAAAGCCTCGGCGAGTGGGCAAACCTGTGAATGAGTGTCTGATAAAGAGAGGGATGAATGAGGCGCACGTGAATAAATGAATGAGTGAATGAATGAGCAAACGAGTGCCTGGAAGAGTAAGCACTCTGTGGGGTAGCTGGTGGAGATTGTGGATATAGTGAGGGATTGGAGGGTGGGGTGGGGGGGTGGAGGGGGTTAGAGACAAGTGATGTGATGTATGGGAGGTAAAATAAATCTAAAAAAAGAAGAAGCAGAAAACTAGAGGAGAAGGGAGGACAAAGAAAAAGGAAGAAGCAGGGAAAGATGGAGAAGATGCGATAGAGGGGAGGTGGGTAAGAGAGGGAGATGGAGGGAGGGAGGTGAGGGGTGGGGTGCAAAAATCAGGATAGAAATGGAGAGTAGGGGGGGCAGTTTTAGGCAGGGCTGTCTCAGACAATGTGACATGGCACACGCTATTAATTCTGGCTCAGCGGAGAGACCCTGCCTCACCATCTGCTCAGGGTCAGGGGCGTTCGCTGAGGTCGGCGTCACACACCCCACCACCACCACCACCACCCACCTACACACACACACACTCACACAAAATCATACACACGCATACACCGACTGAATCCCCCCCACCTCCCTCCCCTCTGTCCTCGCCTGGCAGACACCCGGCCAGGCCCGCGTACATTTCCATAAAACAATTGCGAGCCAACCTGCTCCCGTGTCGGGTGGGTGGGGTTAAGAGGGGAGTGGACGCCGGCTAGCCTCCCTTAACAATGGCCTGTCAGATGAAAAGGCCCTTGGTGAACTTGATATACATTACAAAAGAGCTACACCACGGTAGGCCCCGGGCCCAGCTTCGGCGACCTGCGGTTGAATTTGAGCTTGGCGTTCATTCGTTTGTATGTAGTTTGCACCCCCACTGCACCCCCACTGCACCCCCACCCCCTGAATCCCCAATCCCACCCTCCTTCCTCTTAACTCCATCAAAATTACATGCACACACATGCGCGTGGCAGGCTGGTGTTAAATGAAGTTTGGTTGCTTTTAGTGCTGAAACGATCTACAGAAAAGCAACATGACAATGACAAACTGAAATATTCTCTGCTTCTAGCTCCTCATATCATTACAAATGTAATATCTTTAGTGTTTGTCAGTTTGAAAATATCACTATCACATATCACATATCAAAACTGCATTACCATTGAGGAGTTTGGTGATATTAATGTTTCTACTTGCTTACAGAGAAGCCACTGTTCATTCAGAGGGCCGTTGCGTGCCAGAGCTGGCAAAGCTACAAGATTTTGGTTCCCTAATTCTGTTTGTTCTTAAGGACGGGATTAGCACTAAAACAAGAGAAGATCAGACGGCTGGAAGAGGTATCACTGTGTAAACACATGACTCGTCGTCTTCTTCTCTCCGCCACCATTTCAAGTTGTTTCTGTTCAACCGGTCCATCCCTCCGTCCCTCCCTTCATGCCTTCATCCCTCCCTCGCTGCCATCGCTTTTATCTGAGACAAAATAACAACTTTTTGGATTTCTTTGACCTCCTCGAGCGTGTTTGTGTGTGTACGATCATCAACCAGGCATGTAGACGGGTGAGGAGTTTAAGCCCCTCCTGTGCCACCACAAACCCCTTACTCCCCCTCCCAGCTAAATCCCTTAATCTGCTCTCGGACACGTCTGGAGGGCAAAACAAACAAATAGGATCCCCCTCGTCCTCCTCCTCTGTTCCACCATCGACTCTACACACACACACACACACACACACACACACATACATACATAAACCCCCCTGAGGCACCCACCCCCCTCCAAACCCCATCACCGAACATGACATTACTGGAAGGAAAGGGTGACATTAACCCTCTCAAGGTTAATGAAGTGAGGTTGTGACCGCAGGGGCCGGAGATTCAAATCACGTATTTCCCGGAAGCGTCCTCACAAGCCTGCAAAATGGTCAAATACGAGCACCGAAGCCATGATGAAACGACGCAGCGTGGCTCAGTCGCCTCCGTAATCAAAGACACTGGACATCAATCACGAAATGAAAGGCCTGTAAGCTTGTTAGGCATCTTTTCCTGTGCACACGCGTTCTCATTTCGTCCGTAATTGTGTGTCAGGTGGTCTGAATGAGGGTTACTGGCCATTAAATCGAAACATGTTTGTGTGTGCGGGGAGGGGGTGTTGTTCGTGCAGAGGTCAGAGTTGAAAGGTCGGGGGGAGATCAACACGAGGCGGTGTCATTAACGGCAGCTGGTACGTCAGTTGACAACTTCGAGGGGAAAAGGTTGAGGGTAAAAAAGAGAAAGTTGAGTTTAAAGGATATGAAAAAGAAATAACAGAAAAAAACGTGAATCTATTTATATACAGTGTATGTCTCCGTTGTCTGTGCTCAATCCGGCCTCACCCTCTCTTCCCCCTTTCTCCTGCCTATAAACCAACCTTATTACCTTTAAATAAAAACCACCTTCCTGTCTTTTACCATTTCTCTTTTTCTTTCCGTCCATTTTTAGCCTCTCTTCGTCCCTCCGCTGCGGGTTACCTCTGATTCCTGACTGGGTGGGAGCAGTGATGGGCCAAAACAGTGATGTCACTGCTGTTATTTTCAAGAAGGGTGAGCTCATTGGCTGAAACCACAGAGGAGCTGGCATCCAAGTGTCAGAGAACGAGCAGCTGGGGTTTCTATTGGCCTTCGCTTGTGTTACATCTGGTGAAAGGATCTGGGACAAGTTGTGCTAGCTCTCAATCTAGCTATCTATTACCCTGTTTATTAATCTATTACTCTTGTGCCTACCGCTCTGAGGAGTTGTAAATGAGTAGGGAGTCATTAAGAGAAAATAAAAGCATCATTAAAACATGGGGACACAAAGCGACACCAAAACCGCAACAGACAGCAAGAATAAATAACACCGTTTTTCAAATTTTAGAGTCTGGCTCAAAGGCCTCAAGGAGTCGATATGGGAGTGCGGAGGCCAGCAGCCACACGCTAGTTGACCATGACATGGAAAGAGTGACACAGCTGTGCAAGTTGTGCCAGACGGCTGATAAAACACAAACTGCTCCTCCGAGGCTTCCAGTTTAAAGTCATCGCTGTACAAGTTCCTGCTGCCTTTCACATGAATTTGAAGAAAAAAAATCCACTTTAGACACTTATATAAATGTTTAGAAAAACATGTAAATTAAAGGGAATTGTCAACAACATATCAAAATATTTCTAGACAATGATGTTTGATAGAAAAACTTTCCTCCATTAAATCCTGGAAGTTAAGGGACTGTATAAAAATGATTTGGAGGGGGGGCAAATCAGTATAAATGTATTTTTTGGACACTCCCTCTGATTTGTATAATTCATATATTTATGGAAAGCATAACAAAATGGAGATCAGTCAAGACATTTTCAAAGTAACGGTAGTAAAATAAATGTGATGCTTTTAACCTAAATTAAATTATAGACTTACTTCAAAAAAATAATAATTTAACTCAACTGTAGTTTTACTTTCTGTCATGATAGAAAACACAGTGATGGTGGTAAAAATCGACGCGTTCTCTGGATAACACTCAAACATTAATAACTATAAAAAACCACATCTATTCTGTTTCCCAAAACTCACGTTAGTCATCTTTGTTTGAAGAGAAAGACCATGTCAAAACACATGTTTATGGCCCTTGGCACACACAAAAGACATCTTTTTGATGCAATAATCTGATCTTTTTTGTTTTATTTTATTTTAAAATTAATCTCACATGGGAAGAATAAAATAAAATATAAATCTGGGGTGAAAAAAGGTTAAAAGATTCTCTCCTAAAAACACAGACTACACTCCAACTATGAATAATAAAAAATAAGTAACGCTCCCCATTTATTCACCTAACCTGCCCATAATAATTTTTCAGTAGCCCCTAACTGTGAACATCAGTAACTATCCACTTCGGTGTCACGTTATAATAAATTTCATTTAGGTCGTTTTTGAGAGAGATTTAGATTTCAACTGATAATACCCTAAGTGTAGTTACCAAATTCTATGGCTATTCTCTGCAGGTGGTCAATGGCATTCTGGGAAATGTAGGAAATCTCAAACATAAGTTAAAGTTAACTGTTTTCACAATCAAGAATGAACTTTGAGCCTCTGCCTTTTAAGCCAATATGAACATAAACAAAAAGCCTTTTAAGTGCTCAGAGAAAAGAAAAGGTGGAGAATAAGATCATCAGCTGGGCGAACTCCATATGCTGATGAAGATCATGTAATGTGATGGAGAGCTCCAGAACAGTTACTTAATAGATCTTATGATGAGATTGTTTTCTCAACTGCTGTTTCTAAGGTCAAGAATGAACATTAAAGTCAATTAAATTAAAATAAATGAAGGCGGTAAGTGAAAAGTAGGGAAAAAAACACTTAATCAGAAAATAACACCTGGAAACCTTTGAACAGCACAGACTGATTTTATGTATTCAAGGGTGGAATTTCCTTTATTGTAAAGGAGAACACTTTCTTGTATACACATTTTAATCTAATGCAAACATCCTAAATTGAATGATATACAAATCAGTTTGTAGAGGGGGAGTTAGTGGAAGTCAGGCCTATTGTTTGGACATGCACACACACAGTGGCTGCCAAGGCAACACACACACACACATGCACACACTGTGGGCACAATACATGCCTACAGGAACAGGAAAATAGTCAAGTAAACATGTATAAATGCATTCATATAGACACGAATGAGAAATTTGTGATTTTCTGCCCTCTGGATCTTCCTCTGTGTGTAGTAACGGCCAACATCTGTGTGCCAGTCAGTCTATCTGTGAATGTGTTTGCACGCCTGTATCTGCGTGCGTGTGTTTGTGAGGGTCAGTCTGGGCATCAGTCCAGACTGCTAAGAAGAAAAGGAGTGAGTTTCACCACAGGAGGTGGGTCTGGGCATTGTGCCAATCAGTCTAACACACACACACACACACACACACACACACACACACACACACACACACACACACACACACACACACACACACACACACACAGAGCCTGAGGCAGTGGCCCTGTGCTGTTGATGCCTGCAGGCAAGCCTGACCACTCGCTGCCCCCGCAGACACGCTGAGAACAGAAAGAGCAGGAACGGAAAGGATAGAGCAAGAGGAGAAGAGAGGGGAAACAGAGGGAAGAACTGCGGGGGAGAGCAGAGAGAGGACAAGCTGATAAGGCGGAGAGACGGAGAGAGACGCGGAAACAGAGGCTGATAATGATAGATGTAGGAAAACAGAGAGAGAAGTGCCGGGAGAGAACCAAAGATTAGGGAAGGGAAAAAAGATGGCAGTAATCAAATAGGAGAAAAAAATGGGAAGAGAAATAATTGGGTTGGGTTTTCAGAAGGTGTGTTTACTGTGGGAGGTGAGGTGAGGAGTCTTGGGACGTGGAAAGAGGGGTGGGGGGGACAGAGATTTGAGGGGCAGGACGAGGAGAAAAGATAGAGAAAGGAGTGGGAAAACGGTGGGAAAGGATGAGGAGAGTGTTTTTGAGAAAGGAAAGGAGGGTGACAGGGACAGACAAGGGCTTCAGGGATAGTGGAAAAGGGATAAGATAAGGGAGCGCAGACAGGGGAAGTGTGTGAATGTGTGCTTGAGAGGCAAAAGGAGGACAAAGAGAGGGAGAGAGGGATAGCCAGTGTGATCTTTAGTTAATTAGTGGTTTGAGAGCATACAAAGCATATTTTAATTGAACTGAGTCGTATGCAAGAAAGAAAAACAGATGAGGCAAGAAATTAGAGAAAGAAAGAGGGTGCTGTGCCAAGACACCAAATGAACAAAGCAAAAAAAACAGAAATTAAGAAATATTTGAAGAACAGAAATAATTGTTCTTCTGTCTCAGCTAATGCAGGTATCGGGGGATTGCTAGCCAGTGAGCGAAGCACTTAAAAACATGAGAAGTGAATATCTCTGTAGTGTTGCAGGGCTTTTCGATGAGCCTAGGTAACCGAAGACTTTGACATCTCTCTACGTTAAGATACGTCAACAACAAAAACATACATAGTGTAGCTTTAATGTTGTCCATAGCCCATGAAAACAAAAGCTAAGCAGTGGAAAGTGGAACTAAAAGCAATCGCTTTAGAAAATATCATAAGAAACAAGCCTGAAAATGAAGATGAAGAATACGTGATAAGGTCAATAGCTTCAGAACAAGTAAGTAAGAGGAGCTTGAGTTGATATTGATTTGTCAAGCTGTATTTTAGAAAAGTTGGCACACTTTCTACAATTTTCTTGAAAATGAATAGTGATGCACTTATTACACGGTATCTGATACTGCAGAGAAATCTAGTTGATGCTTGAATGCACTTTATCATGAAACTGGAGGATGTTTTCATTGTTCTAATTTATGTTACCCAGCACCTTTTTTTCTCCCTCATCTTGCATTTCATGTTTGTTTTCTTTCCTCTTTTTCTCATAGGCCAAGTAGTAATTTAATTGTCATATTTCAGTGTCATGTTTTCATTATTGTCTGAGCTTCCTCGATAATTTTGTTGTTTTTGAAAATTGCATTATTAATATGTTTCAAAAAAAGCACCAAAAATCTGCAAAGAAAGGGGGAAAAAAATATCTCAAGAGAGATGCTTGGCATGAGGGGGTTTGAACTCCCGACTAGGTCATCGCTGTTTCTTTAACAGCACTAAGTGTCAAGCGTAGCTTTTCTTCTGTTGTTGCTCTGGCTGCTGTTGCTTTCACTCCTCTTTTCTCCAGTACAGGCAGGCAGACAGGGTGGGAGGGAAGGGAAGACAGATGCAGCAAGACAGGCGTGCTGAGAGAGAGAAAGAGAGAGACAGACAGACAGAGAGAAAGGGTGAGACAGAGGAAGAGAAAGAAAAGGACGTCTGTGTTGGTGCCAGAGTGAGGTATAGGGTTTCCTGAGACTTGTTTTCCTGACTTAGCCGTTCTGTAAGCCCTCCATCCACTTCCCCTGTTACACACACACACACACACATACAGACACACACACACACACACACACACACACACACAAAACCCTTGCCTCTCCTCAAATCACACTACATATCGCGGGAGATAGAGGCTTTTGGAAAACTGAGCCCAGTTCCCATGGGCTATTCCCAAACCCATGCTCCGGTTACACCACCACGTTCCAGAGCGCAATTCCTCAGTGTTGGGGCTGAGTTTACTTAGGCAGATGCCTCTCTCCTCAAAAACGCTGCACAATCACCCCCAGAGCACTTAATCTCTGTTATTGGAACTCTGCTGCTATCAGTCGCCTTCCATCTAAATATTATTGGAGGCAGAGATAATAAAAGTTGCAATAAATATGTGAAATAACATGGTGAGTGCACAGCAAGCCCACTTCCTTGGCAGTTTACATTTGAAATGAATGTGCTAATATGCGAAGTGTGCATATATAACCACTGGCTCGATGGAACGTCTTAACAAATGTATGTTTTTTTTTTTTTTTTAAGTTTATATAAGAAAAATTATCCATTAAAATTTAATGTAAGTCATTTGTCACAGTTTAATGTGACTGACATTAAAAATATGCACGGTCGATAAAAGGAACTTATACTTCAATGACGCGTTTCATCTCAAAGCCATTAAAAAAACATTATGGTAGTTGGCCAAAGATGCATCACATGATTTTCATTGCAAGGCACAATACATAAAGACATAACAAATGTACTGTAGAGTTTTTTATGTATAAGTGGTAAATCCAATTAAGTTGATTCTCAACATATGTCATATTTTATTTACAGAATCCAAATCTTTTAGGCTTGTGTCCACTATAACAAAGTCTTTGAGTTATTACCAGTTTAACCAAAGACCAATAGTCTTTTTTTAAATAGTTTCATCTGAATAATGTTATTTTAGGCCTGGAGAAGCAAAAACAACCCAGTGTTTTACAAGAAAATAGCAAAGATTGGGAAAACATTTAAAAAAATAAACATAATTTTGCAGAAATATTGCATGGTGTTTTTTCTTAATTCCCAACTCGTTTATCATCTTGCGACACCTCGTATTAATTTTGTTGGAATAGGTTGGAAACCACTGCACTAAAGGTTTGTACGCTGAGATTGCTAGTCACAAGTAAGTTTCAATTTGGCTATGAAGGCCAAGTGATATAATTTCATATAATTTCCATGCACCTGATGTTCAGGTGGGACCAAAAGGATGCAGCACTCTTAAGGCCTGGTACGCCATTATTTAAAATGGCAATATTTCACAACAAGGTCAATTTATTCCACTTAATCGGCTGTGATTAGCAACTGTCCCACACACATTTTTCACATCAAGTTGGTGAATTTATATCATTGACCAATTGGCAAAACGTCTTGATAGTGCTGAACTTATAGGGAACGGACAGTCCAAAATGGCGAAAACGCTATGTTGTACCATCAACTTTTATTTAACCTGCTCACCAAAAACAACTTGAAGATGGTTGAACTTATTGTCCCATTAGCATCCAAGCTAGCTGACAGTTAGCAAGCATGCCAGTGGGGAGTAAATGGACTGGTAGGCTACAGAGAAATTTGGAGGTAATATTGAGACTGACATAGCTAGCTAGTGTGTTAGCGCTTAGATGTAGTTCCCAGTCCCTAAGTCACCAAGCTAGACAACCAAATCCTGTCAGGTGTCTTTTAAGTGATGGTTCCATGTTTCAGTATCTCAGAAATTAAATTGGTGAGTACAATGTCATTATAAGCAATAGCAAAAATGTTCAGAAGTACAAAAACTCAGTAAACTATAATTATCCTTTAGGATGAAGTTAAAGGAAATACACATAGTGCAGTATTTTACTTGAATAGAAGTGCTTTGGCTAATTACTTTCAGCCCTCACTGTCTGTGGTGCATGTTGATATGTTCCACACTACATACTGTAGGTAGCGGAAGAAAGGCAGACATCATTGTGCAGTAGTGTGCATTAGGAATCCAGAAGCCACAAGTACAAGTTGGTTTTCCTTCTCTCTTGTCTTCCCCCGCTTGCCCCCAAGCCAAACCACTCTTTCTGATACCTCAGCCTCTGTCCAAATGATTCATTCAACCATCCACCCACTAAAGAAACACTGAAACAAAGAGCGAACGCAACATAAAACAGCCTATACTTTTCCGACCACATGCCTCTGCACACAGACTAGCACACCCACACACACACAAACTGTAAAATTCGTGCACCAACGTGCATACCCACAGTACAAAACAAAATAAAATAGGAGACATGTTTACTCACCCAGATACACACACATACCAAGTTACACACAATCTTGTTCAGTATCATTCCAACATCCTCACACACTCACATGCATCCTCTTTTCCCGCAGCCCCCAGAGGCAACACCATTCCTGCCACCGCAGGTCCCGGCTCACATCCAGCGCCGACCTGAGATGACATCATTCCCCCCCCCAACCCCCCGCCCTCCTCTCTGCACCCATCCTATTCTAACAAAGGGCTGCGTTCCAACACAAATCATCCAACCCTGTCCTTAATGACAGGGTAGAACTAAGTGATGCCAGGGGGCAGGAGCGCTGGAGGTACTTTGGTCTGGGATGCTGCCCGCTCAGGATTCCTCCCTGAAACATGTGGTTTGTTCTCTTGCTCTGAATGGAGCAGGGATGGAGGAATGGATGGATGAGGAGAGCAGTGAGCAGGGAAAAGGGAGACCACAAAGTAAGATCATGGCCCAAAGGGAGAGATCATTTGTAGCTCAGGTGGGATACGAGTCGGCTTTCATCTTGGGGTGGCTTTCGTCTGTGGATGGTATTAAATAGGAGAAGTATACCCTTTGGACAGAATATGAGGATGAGGTTCACGCATGCAATTCAATCGCTTTTGCAAATTTCCTACTGACATCAGTGCATATGGGCGCTATTTAATCCTGTGGTTAGGTTTAGGGTTATGCACATGACATGACCAAGGTTTATTTCTGACCCTCCATTGCACGTACAGCTGAAGCGAACAAATGTAGGGAATAATGAAGTTCTTGAGCAGTTGTGGAAAGAAAATCCTTTCCAAGGCTTTAAAGCTATCCAGAAGGATACAATAATACAATTTCTTTACTTGAAATTTACGACTCTGTCCGCAGCAGCTTAAATATTCTGAAAACCTGACAAAGAAATCAGGGCTAGTTTTGATTCTTTTTAAGTAAAATCTCATGTCATTAAAAATAAGTATAAATGCAGTCTCAAGTTTTGTAAAAGAAAGACTCAAGCGTAGTCTCAAGTCTGGTTGAAGTGAACGTTAGATTAAATCTCAAATCCTAAAGTACAAGTTTAATTCAAGTCTTAAGTTATTTAAGACAAGTCAAGGTAATTAAAAACCAAGTCTCAAGTTATGTCTCAAGTGTTGTCATAGTAAGAATCGTTGAATCTCAAATCTTTAAAGTTAAGTCTAAGTTGAGTCACAAATATCTCAAAACAAGTCCAAGTCCAGTTTAAGGTATTTCACACAAGTCCAAGTTATGTCTCAGGTCTTTTAATAAGGAGCCTCAAGTTATCTCAAGTCCGAGTCATGTGTCAAGTCTCAAACCATTTTAGACAAGTCTGATTCAATAAGTCTCAGCTCAAGTCTAAAGGACAAATCCAAGTTAAGTCTTGGGATAGAAAATCTTATGTCAAGTGTAATAACCTTATGGACAAGTCCAAGTAGAAGATAAGCCTCAAGTCCTGAGCCTCAACATGTCTCAAGTCCTCATGGACATGTCCAAGTCCAGTAACAAGTCCAAGTCAAGCAAGTCAATTGAAGTCTCATAATGTCAACTTAATGTGGACTTTTTTGGCCTATGCTATCCTGTTATTTTTTATTGTTCTGGGATTTTAAATGGTCAAAACTTGAGACTTTGAATGTTTTCGCTTTCAAGTTTCAACTCAAATCATAAGGGACGAGTCTTCAGTAAATCATATCTTATTGCAGTCAAGTCCAAGCTTTCATTTTTGTGACTGATGTCTGTCTTGAATCTCAAGTCTGCAAGTCTGCAAGAAATAATGTGAAACATACCTTTAGGTTTTTAGAGAAAAATTCTAAAGATTATTGGAACAACTATGAATGTTTCTCATTCGCAAGAAATCTAAAAAACATATTTGTTCCAAAATACAAAAGACTGACAGACTCCAAGTGGATTTTATTCTTAAGAGCCTAAAGGACTTTTGGACTACGTCAGGAAAGTAAATGCAATGAGCAGATAAAACTCCTGCCTAGGCAGAAGTACAGATAATTTTGCCTTACTAATCATCAAGACAATCCAGTTTTGACAAATCTGCTGTAGCACTCAGACCAATCCCGGTCCCTGTTTAATATTAGCCACATGTGAGCCCACCTGCCTGGTGCTGCGCTGTAAACCTGTCATTGTTCTGGGTCAGCTCCCTTAGGATGTCCTTAAGGCCCACCACACACACACACACACACACACACACACACACACACACACACACACACACACACACACACACACTGCAGCAGGATTTCTCCTCCTCCTCCTCGCTCTTGGGGAACAGGCCAAGAGCGGACAGCCTGTGTTCCGTCAAGGCGTCCAAAATTCCATGACTTTCCCAGAATTCCCGTCCGGAGCCAAGTCATATATTCTGTTGTCATCCTCAAGGCTCTAATGAAAACCCACGAGGAAAAGAAGCTGATCGTGTCTGTGCACCCACACGCCACTTACACCAATAATGAAAACATACACCAAATATGACTCATCACGGACGCACCACTGCGGATGCTCCATATGCGTTAAAACTATTTCATTCTAAACAGCTGCTGGTGTGCCATAAGATACAGTTCTGACTGATTGAATTAATTTGCTCTGCGTGTAAACCACTAATAACAGGATACAGTTCATCTAGCTGCATGAAAATAGCAGGGTATTGTGAGTATTTTCAACACGGTGAATCATTCAGTCAGCTTGCATGCCTGGTCCAACTAAAATAAGACTCAGAATGGCACATTAGATCACAATATTACACATTTTTATCAATCCTTATTGCATTACATGTTGTTAAGCGACTCTGTGAAATTGCATTCCTTCTGTATTGTTCACTACAATATAATTTTTAAATGCTGTCTTGGGGTTAAGCTGTTTATTTTGATGTAGTCCATCAGACTGAGGGGAGAGTGAAGCGCTGTGCCAGAAAATATGAATGAAAACTGGCCCATCGAGGATTAAAAAAAAAAGCTGTTTAAAAGAGCTTTCCATGGTTTTTAATGTAAGCGATGGCTTTGATAGGCCGCAGACTTATATTCACGAATGAATGTGTCAAGTATTAAGGTGCCTTATAAATCACTCTCCCTCTCTCACTGCGCCCCTCTTTTCTTAGCCTTTCTGAGAGGTTTGGAGGAGCACCGTGATTGCTTGCAGCTCTGGCCCTTTTTGTCAGTAACGCTGCCTAAATCAACAGTCGCCCCACTGTTTTAGTGCATAAGAAATTTTTAAGATTATAATGGGACTGTAAAACGGAAACCTGCTATATAACATGATTGACGGCAGAGCCTCGCACAAGCTCAGACACTGCTGCCGTAATGGTGTGTGTTTAGGATGGTTGACAATAATATTTCAATCAGTGTATGTGTGTGTGTGTGTGTGTGTGTGTGTGTATGTATGTGTGTGTGTGTGTGTGTGGAGGCAATGTGGCGTGTGTGTGGTTTTGTAGGAGTCCGTTAATCAAACAATCCTGAGTTAAATGCAATTGTGGTTTTCGAAATTTGGGTTCCATAGAATCACTGGAACCGGGCACAACACGTTAAAAGAGGAAAGATGGTCTGCATGATGAGGTCTGTCCATAACAAAGATTTTCCTCTCCACTGAAAAAAAAAATAAGGAGGAAATAATACCTCTTTTCCAACCTTAAACTCCAACTTAATTGCTTAAACATTTCCTCTACAGATCCATATGAGAACATGAGCCAAGCGACAGGCTTTTGGCACTCTTCGAGCCACATTTGAGAATTTCCTACTCACCTCATTCAGAGGTGTTGCCTAATCACATTCACCGGCTGCCTGAAGAACGTGAAGACAGATGGCCTCATTGAGTTTAGTCTGTGGAGACCGCTTGATGTTCCTTTAATTTTGTTGCTCTTCGCATGTTTTTTTTTTAGGTCTTTGTCACAATTATTGACTGGATAGAGGTCTATTTCTTTTGGCTGGACAACATTTTCCATTAAAAAAAAGTCTTCTATAAGTGATGGAAAACAGTGCTAACATCCTGCTTTTGCAGTAATTTGTCAGAAGTGCAACAGACACTTTTAAGTTAGCGTATCAACATTTTTTTTTTTGCTTTAAAGACTTAATTTGACTCTAGTACTTGGACAAATGCGATACTGTTGTTAATCTTTTCCATTACTCTCAAGAGTCTAGAGCCAGGCTAGCATCTCTATGACATTATACTTAGGCACAGCGATGCTAGTTAGCAGGTAATGCTCAAGTAAAAAATGTGAAAAAATGCCTTTATTTCACTGTGTTTCTACACCTTTATTAGAGTAATTTATAGAATGTGTAAAATGTGTAGCAGGTAATATTATTAACCATGTTTGCCGTGTGCTATTAGTCTGTTCGCATGCTAGCATTTGATCATTAGCACATTAGCAATAAAAAGTACAGCTGAAGTTGAAGGGAACGTCATTAGAGGTGAGGGTATTTAGTCAAGAACCAAATTGAAATTTTGGCCCCAATTTTTATCACCAAAGTAATTACAATTCATCTTGAAGGCTGCATGAATCTGTGCGCCACATGTCATGGCATTCAAACTAATAGATAGCTGGGGAATTTCACTTTAAACAAAACTATGTCCGCCAATGTGTGTGGGATCCATCCACTGAAGAGCTTAACTGTCTTTACAAAAATATAATAGGAATCCATCCAGTAGTTGCTGAAATATTTCAATCTGGACCAAGGTGGAGGACCAGCAGGCCAACAGTGTCCTCTCTAGAGCCTCACTGCTAGCATGGCTAACAGCATGAATTGTGCTAATTACCACGTTAAAGAATGTTAACTCTAAATTACTTGCACAGCATGTTTTCTCCAGTGCATTGCTGGGTGGCCAAATAACAACACAGACTGTTTATAACAGCAAGTTCCTGTAAGAGTCTAAATTACACCGGCCGGCAAGAAGAAAGAACAGATAAACCATCATTGCATCATCTAAACTTTACCATTGTCTTTGCATGCGCATGGCTTCAACTAACAATTGACATACCACAGCAATGAACTGCAATGCCTTCACGACTGGGCAACGGAGATGCAACCTAAAACAAACCATAATTATCTATTTGTGGTCCTGCTTCAGGCAAATATGAACATAATACAAAAGCACACACACGATGTTTGGAGTTCCAGTAAGTTCCACAACCACAGTTTAGTCTCGGGGGGATACTGGGTTCCTCTTAGCTGAACGTCTTCGCTTTCTTTCCTAAATGACACATGCACACATACTCACGCACGCATTAAATGTAACACTAGCTCAGTCCAGACCACACTGTCACTGGGGCAGTTTGCCTCGCCTGCCTGCTGTGAGCCTGGCCGGTGCCTTTTTTCCTAGACATTGCTTCAGACTCATACTATCTGTTTCCACAGCCGTGCGCCTGCTGACCCAAGAATGTGGACAGCACTCCGGTACATTGTTTTACAAGGCTAAGCAGTGTATTTGAGATGTGAAATGTAGACTCTGCTTGTTTTGTGGGAGAAAAACCCAACTGGTGTGCGTTTGCGCTTGTGTGTATGTTCTGAATTTGTTTTAAAGCCATAATGTGAGGTTCTTCTTTCTCTATTTTGGCGACATCTTTGGAGAAAAGGGGTAATTGCTTCAGTTCACTACACTAAATATACAGCCATAATAAAGATGCATGTAGACCATAGCATCTTATATATCTTGTACCCCTGCATATTAAATCACAAAAAGACACATCATAACAAGAAAAAAAAGCACTTATAAATGCTTTATGAGCCGGTTAAAGGTTAAATGACTGTTTAATGACATTAATCAGCAATATAGATGAGAAAAATTGACCTCTACATCAGCATTGACCTTTTACATTAGCACTTTATCTCAGTGTTGCTTGTACTGCACTGGAGGAGCCTCAATTCTGCCCATTTTTTCCTTATGACTGAAGGATCTTCTTTCTCTTTTTATACATTTTGTAAGTATTAAAATAAACCAAAAGCAGTTTCATTTTCCTTTCCCTTCTTTTGTCTTAATTTCTTCCTCTTTTCGTCTTCTTCTGCAATTTTGGCATTTCCTGCTGTTCAAAGCCAAACTATTTAGTGTATTAGTAATATGTATGTATTTCAGTTGAATCTTTGCTTGACAGATGTAGACCCATTGCCTAACGTCAATGACAGCATCCAGATGTTTTTTAAATTTGTGATTTTTTAAAACCGTTTTTCCATTTTGTATTTGCTATTTATTATGACGTTGACATATTAATGTTGGAGGGCCTCTTGATGGATGGATGGTGAGTTCATTGCTTTGAATCACCTATGCTGTACACTATATGTCAGTCAGATGATTACAGCCTTTCACCCTGAAGAAGACACTATGTGCTGAAACATTGGTTCATCAAACCGAAACGAAAAATACTGCAACAGTTATGAAAGTGAGGCTTTCCCCGTTTTACTTTGATCTTTACCTTGGAGCCAGCAACTCAGCGTAATAGGAATGTTTTCTTATAAAAAAATTGTCTTCTAAAAAATGCACATAAAAAAGAAATCCTTCTTCAGACAGTAATGAATGCCACAGTTTTCTGTCTTCAATTACAGAGTGTGTCAGCAATAGGCTCGTAGAGCTCTCCAAACTTCTTGTTTTTGTTCACTTGTTATTTTTTGTTTCTATTTCCCCCCACATGACGTAGACGCTTGCTCGTATTTTACACCCCACCCCTTTGCAAATGCACTCTGCTGTTCCTCCAACCCCGTGGCCTGTCTGTCAACCCCTTGTTCCCATGGCAATTAGTTAGAAAACCTTGGCCAATTATCTGCTGCTCTTGAACACACGCCCGACAAACTGTTCAGAGCGACGATGTGCCACCACTCTCCAAAAACGTCCTCAATGGAGGGGAGAGATTTGTGTGATGGGTTAATAGTAGGATAGTAAAAGTGGTGCGGAGGCGACATTGTTGAGTTCATGTTGGTTTATAGTGCGCTGTGACCCTATTCAATGTTTTATAGTGATGGGTGTCTGTCTACATATCCAGATGAATGGGACAAGAGCCACATAAAGAGGGACTAGACAACACAGAACCATAAAAGCGTGGTGCAGACTTGAGGCCCGCTTCAGAAAAAAAGGCACAAGTACGTGTTTGAAATGAGAAGTCGAAGCGTCACAGTGGCTCAAACACTAACTCATGGCAAGGGAGGACTTTAAAAGCCGAGGGCCATGCTGCACAACCTGTTACATACTTTGCCAGGCAAAGTAACAGAGATTGAGTGTCTTTCTATTCTGTGTGTAGGTGACGCGTCCCCTCAAGAATGTGGTTCTCTTCCTCTCGCCGTTCGCTTCAATTTCCCCTCTGCTCGCTTACTTCACTCACACAGCCGAGGAGCTGTCGCTTGAGGAATCTGGAAAACACCAGCGGGGAATGAGAGGAATTTCTGCTTTTCGTTTTTCCTTAACCACCCCCTCACCCCTTGCTCTCTTTACTTTGGACGCCTCTGCACAGCCGGGCTCTTGAGTTTTCTCTTGTTTCTGAATGCAGCCCAACAATAACAACCTCTCATAAACAATGGGGCTTGTTGATTGGGGGGTTGAGAAGGAGAGTGGCCGTTGCTGGCCCGTGCAGTCAGTTTTGCTGGCAGCGGGCCTCCCGAACGGTCCTAAAAGTCCGAAAGTACAGGCTACATCGAGGACTGTGAAAGATTTAAGGGCAACTTTAAAAATGCACCATCTCTGAGTGACCATAAACACATGCTTTAGTTCTTCCTTAATCTCTTTCTTAATCTATCTTTCCTCCAAAAGGACTTTGATGGACCAAACTCTGAAAGGGGATGCTGGTGAATGTCAGGAAACCACAAAAGTACAGGGAAAAAAATGGTAGTTTGGAATTCTCTGCTTTTACGGCACCCGTGGACTCGTAAAGGGAGTCTGGATCGCATCGACTAGGATTTTGAACAAGACGGCCATGGAGCTCTGCCCTGTCCTTCGAGCCTATGGGCAAAACACTAGAGAGCTAAGAGTCACATGCCATTTCACCAGTTAAACCCTGTGTCCGTGACAGGGAAATGATAATACAGAGTGATGTGTCCTGGAATAACTCGGTCTCTACTGTTTCCATTTTGGAAGATGATACCGCACATTACTGGACATTGTCCCTCATCTGCTGAACCGTTTTTAAGGCTCTCGCATCAACTTAATCAAAATAAAATGTCAAGAGTGATTCATTGTGACTAGGATGGGTAAACAAACCACTGTATTTTATTATAATTTCCTTCAGCTTGCATACCAGAGCAAGGCTTTTTGGACATACAAAAGTTTTTCCAAAATATCTAAGATGCACAAACAAAACCTTACACACTCCAGGGCCTTTTCTATCAACAGACAGGAATGGAGTGCCACCTTGTGGACAAAAACGAAAAAGCATCTCATATTTTTTTGGAAGTTTAGAAGAATGAAGAGGGGAAAAAATAATATATATTCATAGCCTCTTGTTTATCACTTTACATTTTAATCTTTCATTTGCACTCTATGTACTTTTAATGATTTTAAAGCAAATCATTATTTTATGCTGCAACCTTATATTTAAAGCTCTATTATAGTATTTTATTTCTCTCTCTTTCTATGTTTCTGTACTTTGTTTTTATTATTAGTGTGTGTGTGTGTGTGTGTGTGTGTGTGGGGGGGGGGGGGGGGGTATGTATGTGTTTACTATGATTGGGTTTTATTTTTATTTCTCAAATTACATGTTTTTTCCAATTTTTTCTGTTAAATGTTTGTTTTATGTAAAGCACATTGAGTTGCCACTGTGTATGAAATGCGCTATATAAATAAAACTGCCTTGCCTTGCCTTGCCTATCACACTTTGACATAATTTTTCTACCCTCTTGACAATAAATTATCAAAGAATCCCATTTTCCTAAGATTTTCACACTTTATTCACATAATTAAACACTCAACAAACATAATAAACCCAGTCTCGCTATCATTCACTCACACACCCACCATGCACTCATCAAAAGAAGGTGTTTGCCATTCCAAATGTCCACCAGTGTCTGGAATCGGCGGGAAGTGTCAGCCGGTCATCATTTGTCTGTAGGCTTGAATGGATCAGACCATACCTTCAAACCTTGAGCCAAAACATAAGAAAAAATCATGTCAGCGTTGTGCACTATGGCACTACAATGTTAAAACACTGTTGTGGCATTATATTGCACATGAACAATGGTCCTTAAGTTCTCACGAGACCAGTTCAACAGTCTATTTTATTTACTGTGTGTGAACAACTCGTTGTATAGGACAATGCAATGGGTGTCTTAAATTTGGTTTAACTTTTGTATTAATTTTAGGGAATTAAAATGTAGTGAATATCAGCTGCAGAAAAGATAATGCCCAACACCACAAGACAAACATTTCACAGAATTATTGTGTTTTTATCAACATCAACATGTTAGGACAATTAGGACAATATACTCTAATAATAATAATAATAATAATAATATACTCTAATACTGCTCTTACCCACGGGCTGCACATCAGCCTGGTTGATTCCTGCCCGGTTCACATTTTGAACGTCTCCTAAAACGAAGAAAACAATACAGTATATTCAGCTGAAGATGCTTGTGGTAAAAAAAAAAAAACAATGTCATGAGCAATTTTTCAACATAACTTGATCAGTTTGTGGTTCTCCTTTGCGGTGGTGTGCAGAATTCAAGTACAATTGTTGGGGTTCTCGAAGGTTCAAGTTACATTTCATTAATTGACTGTACTTTTATTTAAGTAAAGTTTTGAATGCAGATCTTTTACTTGTATCTGAGTGTTTGTAACTCATGGTGTTACTCGTCTTACTTAAATATAAGTACCTAGATTGTATTGTTTTGCACTGTGACTAAGTCTAACCGGGAATAAGGAGTTGTTTTCCACATTTGAACAATAAGTGGAGAGGTTGTACAACACATGGTAAAACTCCAACTCTTTAATTGGATTTTCCTGGCATCACTTTTGTTTGTCTTCGTTCTTTTATGGTTTTCAGAAGAAGTGGAAAGGAAACATTTGGGGTAAACAAATAAACAAACCTAAAAGACATTTGGCTTGCTTGCAACGCCACACAACATTTATTTTTTATTTATTTTAATTTATTTTGACATTTTCTTTCATTTTAGCTGTTTTGGGAAGCTTTTGATATATGTTTTAGAGACGTAAGACATAACTGAACATGTACAGTAGATGTTTTTGGCGGTGAAAAATCCCTCATGACATTACATTTGGTTTCATAGTGAGCTCCTGGATTGTGTAAGATGTTACTTACTGTACTCTTTATTGTGCGTCATCGGGTAGAAGAATATCGGGTAAAACGCAGCGGCAACAGCTGTTACAAAACCTCCAAATATCAACACTATCCTGGCGTTTTTTGACATTTTTCCTGCTACTTAGGAGGACAAACTCTCACCTCCAAGTGTCAAGCCGTGTTTACAAAAGTCTCTTCCGGCGTAAAGGTCACCACCAAAACCACGCATGTCTTCATGGTATGTGTAGAGATTCTCGCGATCATTTTATAGAACTCCGTCGCGTACAAATCTCGCGAGAAAAGGTCACATGCTGCAGCACAACAATAATAAGGAAGTTTGTGTGCAGTTGGCAGAAAATTTGGCGATATTATTCCCTCATGTAGGATATTAAAATGAGATTTTTAGCCGTCATTGTGCATTTTCTTTGCTGCTTTTTGTCGTATGGAGTTGGCGAAAACGAGCCAATTCAGACCTTTGTAATTCCCCACAGTCACATGGATGTTGGCTGGGTGTACACTATCCAGGTAGGTTTCTGTGACTAATTTTTCTTAATGAAGGTGTTAAAGGATAGATTCAAATTTTTTTAAGTGTATTAAAATAATAGCCATGTGTCCATATGAACTGTTCGTATAATGTGGATAAGTATGAGTTTTAGTGTGTTGTGAGAAATGTGAGTTTTTAGTGTTTTATATTATAAATCTGAATATGAGTGTGTATCTTCCACAGGAGAGCATGCATGCCTATGCAGCCAATGTGTACACCAGTGTGACTGAGGAGCTGTCAAAGGCTAAAGACCGAAGGTTCATCGCTGTGGAGCAGGAGTTCTTTCGACTGTGGTGGGACACTGTGGCCTCAGACTCCCATAAGAAACAAGTAAGGACAAAGGATTAGGGCTGGGTATCGGTACACAATACCTTTTAAGGTATCGACCGAATTTAATCGATACCAAGTAGTATCAAAATGTCTCCCATCAAATGATACCTGCAATTGAATCGAATGAAGTACTCAATTGGTATCGGTATAACTTAGGGTGAAATGGTTGTAAGGGTACTTGGATTGGTACTGGTATTGTCATTCCTTTAAACCATACCCATGAATGCTAAAAGTAGTGCCAGTAAACTTTGAGATAAATGATGTTGATGGGAGATTACAAAAACAGTGATTAAAATCAAAGCAGCATAGGCTGGAATATCCTGATGTAAGCTCCAAAAAATGCAGAACGCTACGTTTAATATTAATATGCACATTGAAATCCTTCGTCTCTGCCTGGTAAATGCCTTTTATAAATGTCTTTCAAATCCACTGCTCCAGTTTTTAACACAGGCTTTCTATCCAAATAAGGTGAAATCTAAAGCCCACAATACCCATGACGATATCATCATTGTTCTCTCAGACTTTAAAAAGAGGCACAGAATACATTACGTAGAGCTCCAACAAGTTGTCTGTTAATCGGTTAGTTGCAGACTATTACATTTATCAGCAACAATTTTGATAACTGATTCAGTTTGTCATTTTTTTAAAGAAAAAAATGTCCTAATTCTCTGGTTCCAACTTCTCTGATGTGAATATTTTCCAGTTTCTTAATTCTTTTATGACAGTAAAAGGAATATCTTTGGGTTGTAGACCACGAAATTGGATAATTAGCTGCTTTCTCTTGCCTTACATAATAGTAAATTGAATATCTTTGAGTTATGGATTGTTGGTCGGAAAAAACAAGACATTTGAAAAATTCTTTCCTTTGGCTTTTGGAAACAGACATCATTTTATGGACTAAACAATTAATCAACTAATGGGGAAAACATTAATTATCTGTTTTTAGAGGCTGAGAAGTACTTCCAATGTACTTCTTCACATACAACCTTAATATTGAACATATTATTGGTTGGTTGCCTTTTAGGTACGACAGCTTGTGAAAGAGGGTCGACTTGAGTTCATCATCGGGGGCCAAGTGATGCACGATGAGGCTGTAACTGATCTAGATGATGAGATACTCCAAATGACAGGTAGCGCTATGCATTTCCTTTTTATCCTTTTCAATCCTCAGTTCTAGTGATGAGTTCTGTAAAGTAAAACAGAGCCTTCATGCTGTTTCAGAGGGCCACGGTTTCCTCTATGAGACGTTCGGGGTGCGTCCTCAGTTCTCGTGGCACGTGGATCCGTTTGGAGCCTCGGCCACCACGCCGGTCCTCTTTGCCCTGGCGGGGTTTAATGCTCACCTCATCTCTCGCATTGACTACGACCTCAAGAACACCATGCAGCAACAGAAGGTATTATGGGATGCCTCATTCCTAATACTGGGTTACTTTTGGAGCTGTTTTAATGCAGCTTGATCAAAAAACAGTTTGTCATGTAATCTATATATTTAAGCATGAAATGGTTGTAAATTGTCACCACATATATATGTTTGAATTTTTTTGTACAGAAACTACAATTTGTGTGGAGAGGTTCTCACTCTCTGAAGGAGCGGCATCAGATCTTCACTCACACCATGGACCAGTTTAGCTATTGCAGCCCATCTCACCTGCCATTCTCCAACAGGTAGTATAGCTCTCTCAAATCTGTGTATACTGGGTTTTTAATGTTTGTCTTTACATAATTGTCATTCTACCCAAACTCTTATGCTGCCATGGGTAGAATTGAATTCCACTGTAAATCACTTGTGCCTTGAGTTCTTGGCCTATACTATATCCATATTTATTAAGTTTTTATTGTTAATCGACAAATGTCAGATTTCTCATTAAAAGGAAATATACTCTTACGCCTCAGCTCTGGTTTCTATTGGAACGGAGTTGCCTTGTTCCCCAACCCCCCTAAAGATGGAGTCTACCCCAACATGAGTCTGCCAGTCACTAAGGAGACAGTACACGCCTACGCCAAGACCATGGTGGAGAACATCAAGCAGAGAGCTGGATGGTTTAAGACGAACCACGTGCTCTGGCCATGGGTAAATTACATTATATAATAATATTCCAGTAATTTTTTTAGATTAATCGATGAATGGTTTTGCTCTTGAAAACATGTCCATTACAACTTCCAGGAGCCCAAGGTGATGTCAATGAATGTCCTATTTTTCCTAAAACTTAAAGATATTCAGTTCACTATGATGTAAGACAAAGTAAAGCAGTACATTGTCAAATTTGAGAACCAGAAACCATTTAGTACTGGTCATTTTTTATTAAAAAAACAAATCTTTTATCGAAATGGTTTCTTATTCATTTTTTGTTGAGTGACTAATTAGTGCAACTCCTGTGTGATGTAATAGTTGATGTTGAAATGAACAATATTAACAACAATTGTGGGAGATAACGTGTAAAACTTGATTTCAGTGAACTCACATTTACACAAAGTACATTTATTATATAAGAAATGTTCTCTTAAATGAATGTGGTCCTTGTGTTTCAGGGTTGTGACAAACAGTTCTACAACTCGTCGGTGCAGTTCAACAACATGGACCCTTTAATCAAGTACATCAACCAGAACAGCAAAGAGTTTGGGGTGACAGTCCAGTACGCTACTCTTAGTGAATACTTCCAAGCCATCTACCAATCGAATCTCACCTGGGAAGTCCGCGATAGTGAAGATTTTCTACCTTATTCCACTGGTGAGAAATCGTATTTTACATCACACTCGCAATGATATTCGTGTCACCTGAATCCACTATGGCTAACGTGTTTTATCTGCTAGAACCCAACCAGGCGTGGACAGGGTTTTACGCCTCCAGGAACGTCCTGAAAGGGGTGGCACGACGAGCCAGTTCCCAGCTACATGCAGCGGAGAGTCTTTTCACGCGGTACCGCATCAGCTTCCCTGATGGTCCTGTGGCTAAAGACTGGGCCCTGGACAAACTGAGAGCTCTGCGTTGGGCCGTCTCTGAGGTAACGTATCAAGAAATTTGACATGAAATACAACAAATGACATATCGGTCATGGTCAAATTTGAAATGTACGATTTAAGATGAAAACATTTTCGATTTTAAATGTTTTTTTAGGTCCAGCACCACGATGGCATCACTGGCACTGAGTCGCCCAAGGTGGCTGACATGTACCTGCAGCACCTGACGCAGGCTATGATGGGAGTGGAGGAGCTCCTGGCTGCACTCTTCCTGCTGCCCCACAACCTTGAAACACCCGGTATCCTCCGCAGCAGCTACCACAGGAAAGGTGCTTTGCAAGAAGACTGCATCCTACTTGAATCACAAATTGAGTTTTAAATGTGCTAGTAGGCAGATCTTGAAGATAAATGATTGATTTTTAGCTAAAAGACTAGCATCAAGAGTAGTCAAAAAGGACATTCAGGGCGCTTTTGAAATAAATTGCTCACTTATCTTTTAACGCCAGGTGCTCATCAGACTTTGGAGCAGCATGTCATTGTTTACAACCCGTTAGCATGGAACATCACCACTATCATCAACACCACTGTAGCGTTCCCTATCGCAGCTGTCTTTGATGACAATGGACAGCCTGTACCTGCACAGGTTTGTTTTACTTTAGTCAATTTTGACTTGCAAAAATATTTGACTCTTGTGGTCTTCAAATATTGAATCCTTTGAGTATTAGTATGTGCTGTTTATCATTAGGAAATGACAGAAAATTAAGTTGAATGCTAACAGTTATATATGTTATATAGTGACAAATAAGCATTTATCATTTAATTAGCTTTTTCAAATAACAAAAATAGAAAATTGATATAATATATTCTATAATAATACTTTCCTCTGTCTGTTATAGATCCAGAAGTCAGCGTTGTCCAATGTGACCTATGACCTTTTCATTATGGTGAGCCTGGGAGGTCTTCAGCACAGGAAATACCTGATTAAGTTTTCCGAAAAACCGTGCCGTGGGAAGTCCAAGTGTGATCGGACTTATGAAGCCAGAGGGGTCACGTTTGAGAGACGCAGCATCCGGGACTGGACCAAAACAGGGAGGAGGCTTCTGCCAGTTCTGAATGAATGTTACAAGCTCATGTTTGACCAGGATACAAATCTGCTGTACAGCATCACGTATCTGTAAGATTTAAGTCAGTTTATACTACGCACAGTTTTTAATTACTTCATGCATCTACCAGTCATACCTACAATCCCACTTGTGTGACTTTTTTAGATTTTAAAACACTCTCATGCTTTTTTCTTTTGCTCATGTAAACATCTGACCTCTTTTGTAGAGAAGAGAAAAGGAGAGTAAGGATGACCCAGGATTTCTGGGAGTATCACGCAAATGGAGATTTAAAAGCAGGGCCTATATCTGATAACTACATGTTCAGCGCCAATGGTTCAGCAGTGCGGGCCTACAAGGCTGTGGAAATGGAAATCATCCCGGGGAAGATAGTAACTGAGATCAGGCAATACTTCTACAGGTGGGTAAAAGTAACATCACACTTCCCCGTCACACTATTGTCCTTCTACCCAAACTCTGCCGTGCCGTCATATCTCCGTCTACTCACTGTCCCAATTTGACATTCTCCGTCTTCTAGAGAGGAGAGCGATAAGGACTATGCCTTCTCTATCACCACCCGTGTCCCAGAGTGCGTCGGGAGCAAAGTGCAGTGTAGTAGGCTGGAGCAGACCTACAGAGTGGGCCCCCTCCTCATCAACACAGAGGTGGTCCTCAGGAGCAGCTCTTCTGTGAAGAACAATAAGACCCTGTACACAGACGACAATGGCTACCAGATGATGAAGAGGCCGTACAGGAAGTTCTTTTACAACACTTTAGCAAGAGTAAGACTTGGGATAAACGGGACTTGTTGGCGTTGGACTGAAAAGGAATTTTTGGGTGATTTGAAATACTTGAACACATACAATAATTGATATGATATTCACTTTACAGAACTACTTCCCCATGGTCCGTGCTGCATACATAGAGGATGAGCTCAGCAGACTGGTGCTGGTCAGCGACAGAGCCCACGGTGTGTCCAGCCAAGCCAACGGACAACTAGAGGTAAAGAGAGAAAAAGCTGTGGAGAACAAACCCACCGCTGCTTCAGTTAACCATCTGAAATACGTTTAACATCCAGCGTGTTTCTCCCAGGTCATGCTCCATCGACGCCTTTGGAACAACTTAGCCTGGAACCTGGGCTACAATCTGACCCTTAACGACAGCACGGTCGTGCAGCCCACCCTGTGGATGATGCTGGGCTCTAAAAGCGCCACCTCTAAGCTCTACCAGAGGGAGGCAATAGAGCTGCAGCACAGACCTGTCATCATGCCCATCGACCAACCTCGTGAGTGCTTATTTCAAGACTCAAAAGCTGAATTTTTACACATTTTCTGAACCAGCATTTGCATTTAGATGAAAAGTGTCCCATAGTTGTTTGGGCTACACCTGAATAATGTATTACAATCTTTCTGGTATTTGTAGATTTAGAGACTTGTTAAGGATTCCTCAGCTGGGTGATTATTTGCAGAAACAAGTGCATGAACCGCAGTCAGCTCATTTATATACAGACTCTTTTTACTCTCCCTTAAAACTCCAACAAATGGCTGTTTTTTAACCACTCATGCTGCACTTTGACTGTCTCTGTCCAGTTTGTGATATGTGACTCCTCTCCTGTAAATTTAGAGAAGCCCTTGCAGGAGAAGGAGCCTAGAGGACGTTCCCCCGTGCGTTCGGTGGTACTGCCGCCCAACCTCCACCTGCTCAGCCTCAATATTCCCGGCTGGAACTACAGCTCTAATCACGACGTTCACATCAGCCACGTACAATCAGGTCAGCTGTTCCTTCACGTTTTAAGGTCCTTATTTATGTTTCCCAAAAGGAACCTTCAGGTATTTTAAATACTTTTATTTGTCAGCTGTGTAATGTTTGTTTTGTATGACACACATTTACTGTAGGTAAAGATTTGCACTCGGAACCAGACTACGATCGGGTCCTGGTGAGAATCATGCATCTCTTTGAGGAGGGAGAAGACCCCGAGCTTTCGAAGCCAGTCACCATAAACTTGAAGGTGTTCATAAAAATACAACTTAATTTCCTAATATTACTGTCACATCATAGCTAGAGGAAAACTTTGTATAGTCATCATTTTAAAATAGAGTTTACATGACCTATTTCTCTTTTGATCATTTGGTCATTTCCTGTGTGCACACAGGATGTTCTGCGGGGGATAGGGGAAGTGAAAGGGATGGAGGAGCGCTCTCTCACAGGAACCTGGGATATCGGCAGCCTGCAGAGGTGGAAGTGGAAGACTGCAGATAACTTTGAACAAAGTGAGACATCGGTGGTAAACAGGAGAACAGAGAATATTTGATTCAATTGTTTGAAAAAGGTCTTACAGTAGATTTACACTGATATGCATACTAGCTGACATTACATCCTCATCCCTTTACATTGTTTTTTTCTTCTTCTCAGAGAGTAGAAGCTGTCGGACGTGTGGCAACGAAGCTTTCACTGTGACCATCTCACCCAAAGAAATCAGGACCTTCTTCCTTCACTTCAGCTCCAACAACTTTTATTAGGCTGAACTATCTTTTGTCTTCTGTGAAGATCAATCTTTATACAAAATAACAAAATGCTTTTAAAATGCTGTGTTTTTTGGCTACACTTTTGGTTAATGCTCATTTTGCACACACTGTTGATTTATTTCAAAGCACCGATGTGTTGATTAAGTGTGAACGTTCCCAATGTTGAGTCTCACTGAATAAAGTGATTATTTTTGTCATGTTTTGTGCAAAAGTCAAATGTGTCTGCAGTCTCACAGACTAACACACATCACAGTAAAGTGTGTCTGACATTGGAGATTATTGGCAAGAAAGTCAAACATCTGTTCATTCCAATGAAAAATGCTCCAATATTTCACGCTTTGTTTTGACTCGTAGACGGTGAAGTGGTCACTGTTGATACTTTTTAAAGATTGCTGCAGGAAAAACGTAGCTGCCTTACTGCTACCAACAAAAGAAAGTCACAATAATGAAGACAAACAGAAATAAAATCTCTCCAGATCCCTAAACAAGATAAATGACTGTTCCTGTTTACAGAATGGTGGAAAAAGCCATTACATAATAGCTTGCTTGTCAAATTTCAAAATTTTACAAGCAAATCAAAAATGCAACAAATGATGCCTATTTCTTAAATGTGTATGTACTTTGGGAGATATTTTTATTTGCTTTCTTGCCACCAGCATTAAAACTGACAGCCTGGCTTTGTCCACATAATAAAAAAATACAACTATAGCACATTTAAAGCACACAAATTAGTTATATGAATTTTGGTTAAACTGAATGCAACAACTAATTATGAAACTGGCACATATGCTTGCTTTTATGCTAAACTAGCCCTAAACATCATCTACAGATATTAGGCACAAAAAGCCCCCAAAATGTTGCACTATTCCTTTTAAATATACTCTTTTAGGAAATATATGAGTTTTAATATTTAGAAAACGTATAGCATATAATATCCTCATGGCATTTTTTAAAATGTTTTGCCAAATAAGTCAAGCAAAAGGAGACAGATGATGAGAGCTTTCAGAGGTAGTATGCCAGTATGGCCGCTAGGGGCATCACACAGCCAGCACTAAAGCAAACCTAAGCTGCAAGCGACAGTGAAAATCCAAAAGGCAACACCCAACGAGGACAAAACCTTTGGTGGTCTCAGTATCGTTTTAGCAGCTAACCAGAGAGGAAGTCCTATTAAAATGCATGCTATAATGTTTTAGTGTGAGTCTCAGTGGCTTTTTTTTACGCCATGACCGATTTGGAAATAGGGGACGTTGTCTGCAATTTTACAAGATGAGCAGCGTCAGTGTAAGTCCTGTTTCCTTCATTATGTGCTCTCTCATCAACTGCAGGACTCTAAATCAACATTACAACCGACTCGTTTTATTTTAAGCGAGTCAGGATGGGTTTTTAAAGTCAGTGTGTGTCCTATTTAGAAAACAAATGCATGAAGGTTTTTATTGTCTGTAGCCTAGAGATGCTGGATGCAGTGAGGAGGCGTTGCATGTGTTGCTATGATACTAGACTGGGAGGAGGCTGATTGGGTTGCATCACCTGTAGGGCTCCCTAAGGTGATGGAGTAGGGCTGGACAATATATCGATATTGTGATATGAGACTAGATATCATCTTAGATTTGAGATACTATCATGGTATGGCATAAGTGTCTTTTCCTGGTTTTAAAGGCCACATTACAGTAAAGTGATGTCATTTCCTGAACTTACTAACTCTATTTAGAGCCCGACAGATAAACTGGTGTATCGATATCAATATATTGGCCTGTCACAGATATATCAGTATTGTCAGATACGCAACAATATGTAGTTTTTTAAGTTATACAGGCAGAACTTTATGTATATTTTATCCTTTTTCTTAATTCAAATTCAATATATACATACCTTTTTATTTATTTTATTTACAGCAATTTATAATTATTAAATTATATATTCTATAAGTCATTTTATAGTAATAAAGTTTATTGTTCCACTGTAAAATATCATGCCTCCATTACATATCTTTGACTACATTTGAGGGATCATTGCAAAAAAAAAAAGTGCGTTTATGTATATTGTGCATATATAAGATTATCAGCAGATATCGATAACAACATTTTTAAAATCCCTAATATTGGGATTGGCAACAGCCCTAAAAGTCCAGTAACGGTTTGGCTCTAGTTCTATTATTTTCCTTTATCTTCTTAGTCATTGTATCCAAAAAAATCTCATTGTGTAAATATTTTATGAAAGCAAGAGTAATCCCTATGATATCAATACAATATCAATAGAGATATTTGGTCACAAATATTACGTTATTTGACTTTTAGGTCAGGCCTTTTAATCTTACATGAGGATTATAAACAGTAAATACACAATTTTATCTTCTATATTTCCTGTTTGTGTCTGTGTGTGTGAACAGAAGAGAGAGAGGGAGCAGAGGAGGAAGCTGCAGCACTTCCTGAGTGACCTCGCTTTACTTGGATCATTACAGGTCTGACCAGACGAGTACCTCAAATGAATTTGCAGAGGAGATTAAACACACTCTTGCAAACAGTCGGTTTTTTTCTTTCTCTGAAAGGGTTTTAAGTACTTCCAGCCTTGGCTCAGAGGGAAAGAAGAGTTGCTGCTGACAGTCGTTAATGAGGATCTGGTGAGAAGACACAAATGAGCACATCTCAGTAAACACACAGCTTGTGCACTTTGGAAAAAAGAAAATAAACTGATTAAATGCCACAATTTTTCACTTAAATAGTTTGCAGATTTTTGGACTATGATACTGCACAAAATGAGAATATGGAATAAGGAGTCTAATTTGGTTCCTGTCATCTTGGTAGACTACCTCTTTCCTAATATATTTCTCATCATATCATTATAATTGCTACCCTGCAGGGTTGGCGCTCCCCGGGCTTCGTGGTGTCTAGAGCCTCCTCCTACTCCTCCACCAGCAGCTGTAACAGCAGTGATGTCTCCCCCAGCAGCAGCTCACCCAGCCTGGCCAGCCGGAGCAGTTCTCCCCTGCCTGGGGAACCTCCGGGCCCACCAGCCCCTCAGCCGCACACACACACCAAGACGCAGCCACAGACTGCCAGGTGAATGATGCCACTTTTGTGTGTTTTTATTGCCCAGTTGAAAATCTGAACTGTAGAGTACATTTACGGTCTCATCAGGAGGTGCAGGGGCATGCAAGATGAGCAGAATGTTTCCACGTCAAATAAACATGTGGCTAATGCTGAAAATCAATTAATCGATTGGAAAAACATTAATCAGTAATGTGATTTCTGTGTGATGTCATTTATCAAGCAAAAAAGCCAAGCATTCTGTGATTGCAGCTACTCCAAAGTGAGATTTGCTGCTTATTTCAGTCTTTAAATTGAATCTCTATGGATTTTGAACATTTGATTAGAAACATTTTTGAATTTTAATATGTCACGTTGTGTTTCTATCATTTTTTTTTGCATTACACTTTTTAAATGTTTTATATTTTACTGTACTTGTAAAGAAAATATCACTTATGAGGCCTTGAGCAAAGCACTTTAAAAGCTCCCAGTTATAGGTGCATGTGTATAACCCTCCAATTGGCTTGTGCCAGCTCTATTTGGCCATCTTAACCTCATAAAATAAGCTCATGCAGAGCAGAAAATAAATAAACCTGCTTGCGTGCAGACTTGAGTCACACAAACACACATTGGTTGCATTTTGTGCCTTTCAGGGACACCAGCAGTGAGGAACATCTTCTCCCAGCATCTCCCAGTGAAAGAGAGATAGCAGTGCCCGTAAGTGCTTTCTAAGAGGGAAACCTTTGAACAACTACCAGTTAATATTTGAGAGATGTTTTAAATTGTAGGACACATTATAACAGAGGCAGTTTCTGGTCTACTTCTATGCCCAAACACTGTGAATTTCACTTGCTCACTAAGTTTGTCCCTCTGCAGGAGGTGAACTGCACTCTGTTTTTAGTGGCTGGCTATGTCAAGTACGGTCGTCCACATGCCTGGATACGCTCCAATCACGAGCGCCTGGTCAACATCGGAGGCACAGACTCGATGGTCAAGGATACGCCCATGAAACTCAAGTCCATCGCCGACTGGCAAACACGAGGTATGGAAACAATGTGTGGAATCCAAAAAGGAGAAAGTTATTGTTTCACTGCACAGATTCAATAATTACACCATTTTCCATGAGCTAAATCAGATGCAGATGTCCTCTCTTGAGTTTAACCTTCCAATGTTTAGTGTGGATTTGGTTGTGGAAAAAAGCTCTATGTACTTTTTGTTGGATTAAAAAAAGCTTTTCTGTCCTTTTCTCCCCCCCTCCAGGTATTCGTGTGTGGGATGTCGTCAGTGAGCTGGTGTGTCTGTGCACCGTCCCCTCGCCTTCCAACCCTTTCGCCCTAGACATGCGTTACATCAAAAGTCTTCCCCTCCCCGACCGCTTCCTTGTCACAGGAGCTCTCCTCAACTTCCTGGAGATGTATGTGGTTTACGGGAACCGGGACGAGTTGCACTATGACAAAGGTAGATTTTATCTCACGAAATTATGGATTATAACAAGAGGATGTCAGTAGTTTTATTTCTATCACATTGACACTAAGAAAGGAAAATTTGTGCTTTCAGTGCTGAAGCATTAGATAAGAACTTGAATTGCTACAATTAATTTATCACTGGATATTAATACAATGTTATTATGATTCAGGCCAGCAGGTGATGCTGTTTAGCCACCAATATGAAAGATTCAGACTGACTGACTTCCCCCACTCTACACTTCATTTTAAGGCATCAGTGAAAGTATTTGATGATACTTTTCTCCTTTCAGTGGTGGAGGAGGTGAAGCCTCTGAGGCGTCTCCATGTTCAGTCCCTGCTGGAGTTACAGCGGCAAAGAGAGAGCAGCCCCACAGAGCAGGACTCTTCTGGAGAGGAGTGACCAAAGATATCCTTCTTGGCACATTTTTAACGGATGTGTCGGTTCAAATATGTATTAACTCATCAGAACTCTTGTTTTCGTTTTACCTGTGTGCAAAACCTTACTCACAATGTGTGTTTATGTAACATGTACAAACAAAAATGTCTGAAGGGAGCTCTTGTCACACCACTCCGCTGCACACAGTGTATTTGTGTCAAGGCTGCAGTATCCAAAAGGAGCTGCGTCTTTACTACAGTTGGGAAGGTATTCACATATTATCAGAGCCTGGGAAATCAGTCACATGACTGAGATTAAAAATCCCAGGACCTCTCTGAATGTCTTGCCCTGCCACCCCAAACCCTTCAATCCCTCGCTCTCCCTCTCCCACACAGGAATTCTGTTTTTCTCGGGCCAAACATAACATTTTAAAACTTGAGTGTTCAATCCTGGAAACAGGCTTGTTTATCATGCATCTCGTTCACCGTCAGGGTCAAAGCTGCAAAAGTTAAACGGCTTAAATATTTGTCTAGTTGAAAGTTACAGCAGTATGAAAACAACATGCATAGGACACATGAGAACAAACAAAAAACATGTTGTATAAAAAGTTTTAATATTTCATAAAATACATATTAATTAAATATGTACATACTGACATAAAAACAGTACATTGATAAAATACACCTTAAAGCAGGCAGTAGAGCCCCTTTTCTGAGATCAGGGCTGTGCCGTTTGTAATTGGAAAGATACATCACGAGTACAAAACTTTAAGATTAACTGTTAAAAACCTAGTGGCACATCAGTCGAAAACAGGCACCTTTCCTGGTAAAAAAAAAAAAAAAAAAAATCTCTAGCTTAATTTTGGTCAGAAAAGACAAAAATGAGAAATGGATGGTAGCTTCATGGTGCACCACTAATCCTCACATCTCTCTGTGTAACATTTGTAAACCTTACGACATGAATCGCCATCATGAGTTATGCAATACTGGACATATCGATGCCTATAACCGTCAAAAAACACACTTAAGCAGTTAGGGCACCTTTTATGGCTTTGGTAATGTGAACAAGTCGGGGCTCGGAGTTAAAAGCACATTGTAGCATTTACTAATGAGGCCACTCTGTATGCAAAGTCATGGTTGGATGAGGGGAGGGGGGGCATATGGAGGGATTTTGAGAAAATTCTTGATCTCAGGTTTCCCCTAAATTGGAATGCAGGTGCATGACGGCGCATTCCACACAAAGAGGCTCCGCAAAAAGGGAACACAGCGTTCCCACTGTTCGAACATAAACAAATCCACAAGTTGTGGCTGAGTATTTTTTTTCCACATAAATGCAAATGATTTATCGCTGTGGACAGTCAGGATCTGTTTGGATTTTTTTTTTTTTTTTGCAGGATGCTGCTGTGTGCGTAAGGGGAGGATTTTGTTGACCCTGCAAGTTCCACAAGGGTCTGTTTTTTCATTTATAATGCAGCTGGGCCTGTCATAAAATTAATGGAAAGTAATGACCTCTTAAAAGTAAGAAATGATAAAACCTTTGATTTGAGTAGATATTTATGTTGAAAAAAGGAACTTTGATGTGTTCAGGTGTGGAATTTAACAGCTGGAAACTCAAATTTAGAAAGTGCTCAGAAATGACTAACTGTAAGTAGCTGCATTAATGTACAACACAGACTATCATCAGTTTTACTTCTGTAGGACATGCTTGTTTTTCTCTCCGAATTTCAAAACATGGGTCACGAGTGTGGTTTTCTCCATCATAATCAAAAATAAAAAGAAAGATGCTTGCGATTGCCACAGGGTAAAAAAAACAACAACATCATGACCTGTCACAAATGTCAGAAAATAAAACATTTTTAAAAAGTCTTCAAAAATAAAGACTTGTCTTTTTCCAGTTTTGCCAACATCAACGTTTGTTGGTTTGATTGTCTCTTTCTAACTGGCCAAACATTTGGTGGCTTCATATAACAGCTACTTAAACAAACAAGCCAACCAAAAATAAAAAAGCCATAGAAATGAACCAGTCCGGTCATCAAATGACTCGCAGCCAGTCACAAGTCCTCACATAGAGGTTGTCACATGAACGAAGGTACGGTCAACAACATCTTGCGTTGTGGACGCTACTCTTGCAAAACTTTGCTGCGTCAAAACACCATCAAGTCCATACACTCACTGATTACGGCAACATCCTCTCACAAGCAGAATCCTCATGCATCCAAATATGGACTTTCCCCACTTCCCAGTTTCTTCCCCTTTGTCCATCCTGTCTGTCTTGTAATTGTTCCCTCCCTCCCGTCAGTGCTGTCATCCTTGAGGCTGTCATCAGGTTTACGTGGGCCCGTTTTTCAAGGGTTAAAGCAAGGGCTCAGTTCCAGCTGTCGGAGCCAGATCCTCTTCTGGTGATGGCCCTGAGGGGGCTGCGTGACACAGAGCCTCTCTTCTTCCACTGAACTGAAAAGCAAAAGAGAAACTGGGAGTCAGTCATGTTAGCTTGGCAGCTGCAAATGAAAAGCTCACACTGGTGTTTGAATGTTAATTATGAAAATCCAACCAGCCCAAGTAGTTCGTCAACCTTGACTCGAAAGTGTTCCAGTGAGGTTATTCATTTACTAACATCTACTTCAGCTTTTTGTTTTCATTACTTTCACTAAATGTGCTTGCGGTCAGTAGGAGCTTTAGAAATCTTATCTTTCTAAACAACTTGAACAAGACAGGAGAGAGTGATAAGATGAACAAATCAAGGAAATGGTCCAATAGCCATAAAGCATGAGGGCTTTCTGGATTTACAACCCTTCCTTTATGGTTTAAGACAGGTAGTGATAGCTCACCTTTTCCCAGACTGGCAGGAAGCGTAGAGCTCTTGTTGGCAGCAGTGTTTGACGACTCGTCTCCACGTTTCCCCTTCATTTCTCCTGGCAGCAATGTGGCCGAGCCGTCCTGCTGCCAGTCGCTCAGCGCCTGCTGGAATGAGTGCGCCAGACAGGCCGTCATATCTCGCGCCCGCTCAGCCCGGCTGCACCAGAACACCCGACACTGCAGCTGCTGTCCTTGATGCTTGCAGATGTACAGGAAGACATTGGGTCGGTTCGCATCTGCAGCGCAGTACGCAATGTCCTGCAGGTATGTCTTTGTGAGCTGCCGACCCGTACTCAGTTCCTTGACCTCAACGTATCTTGGACGCACCACCAGGGCGTGATCCTTGCTCAGCTTCTTCCCGTTAGCAATACCCTCCAGCAAGTGGCTAATAGCTTCCTGGGCCTGCTCTCGATCCAGAGAGAAGATTTTCTCCGTTCCCAAGTAGTGGACCTTGAAAAGAGGGTCACCGTGGGACAGAGACTCTGTGCGGTCCCGGCGAAAGCGGCGACGCAGCGCAGCGGGGGAGTTCTTGAGGGTCTGCATGAGGTGGAAAGTGCTGAGCGACATTTTCAGGCTGGGTTTGGGGGACGTTTTCGCTGAGGTGTCACTGCTGATGGTCAGCTGGTCCTCTTCAGGGCTTCTCCCGCTCTTCCACCTTTCTTCTATAAATGGAGCGTAGTTGCATCCACTGCTTTTATCTGAAATGAGGCAGATAAAGAGAGTGACGTTAGTGGACCCCTCTCAAAAGATGCATGAATAATACAGCAGGACAGAGGATAAAGCTTTGTTCAGAGTTACATAAGGTGTAGAAAAAGTACATCTAGGACACTGAATTTTCTTATGTATGAAGAAGTGTTTCAACTCCAAAAGTCTCCTTGATGAGGAAAAAAAAAAAGAAAAAAGGCATGAAGTCAGCACATCTTGTACCACAGCGTGGAAAAACAAAAGGCCACCAAACAGGATCAGTTACGAAAGTGACGCATTCAGTGAGGAATATTCATTTACCACAGACACTAGCCATTAAATATTTACAGTCGGGTCTGGTTTGGGCTTTGTCCTCAAAGCACTGAGCCCGTTAGAGACGTACAAGCATACTGATGAAATAAACGAAAGATTTCTGTAGCACCAAGGCAACCAAAGCTACAGTCCTTCTTTGAACTCCCTATGCCAAGTGCTATCACACCACCTTCATACCATACCATTAATTCTAGGACAAAACTTAAAGACTTCTGTGACCTTACTAATTCAAGGCTTATGCAACCAAGACATCTGGCCTCCCATTGTCTCCTACCCTACAAACCCACAGAACTGCCTGTTCTCCATTGTGTTACACTTTATTTTTTCCCCTTTCTCTTTTCTTTGCCATTCTTTCAACATCCGAGCTCCCTCCTCAGAAGTGAGTTGTAGAGAAAACCGCCGACTGTTCCAAAGTGGCGGCCATTGTTAGTCAAGCCCCTGCGCAGGAAACAGCTTTGCATTCCCCCCCTAAATATTTCTCCTAAAAACAATGGCATGCCTCTGTGAGTGTGTCACATCACAAAAGAGATGCATGTTGACCTAGAGCCTAGGCTGACTCCCCAGGACATGCACACATGCGGTTACATGCATGGGTTACAAACAGGCAGAAGTGTTGACATTGATGACGTTGATTTTGATAGTCTACTTGCACGCAGCTTCATGCATGGGCTACAGATATGCAGAAGTATAAGTGATGACGTTCATTTAGATACGCACACCAACACCTATTTTGCATTAAACCAAGACTACTGTACAACACTGCTTTCCCTATTACTGGACAAACTCAATAATCAAATATTTCAAGTTTGCATCCAGGTATTTAAAAAAAAGAGAAGCATCAGGCATCAGCATCAGATTTGAATTAACAACTGTATGATTGATGCAAAGAGCTGTCAAATCCCAACAGTACCGTGGTGTTGCTGATTTTATAAAAGGATAGGACATATTTGCCTAAACACTTGCGGTAAACCATTGAACAATAGTGTGTATGGAGAGAGTATTACTCCAAACTTTACACTACATAAACAGCAAAAATACAAACACACTAAGAAGATTGTCAACCAAGAAGGGATCTATTCTTTATTAAAGGGGGGAATCCTACAACTTAGAGGCTTGACACTCACATCTTCTAACTTGCAGGCTCAATGAAAAAAATCAATTGATGGAGCAAAAGCAAACGATTGTAAAAACAAAACAAAAGTGAGTTCATTTAAGTCCTGAGCCCGTTCCTTGTATGCCGAATTAACCATCAGAGTCTGATTGCTTTAAGTGGTTGTGATATGCAATAAATATGTCAGGAATAAGCGAAAAAAAAACATTAAATTGACAATTTTTAGAAAGTGGTTCAGCGAGACCCGAAACGAGTACAAACCTGCAAAAAGTTACATTTCTTTAACAGTTTACCAACACGAATAAAACATTTTATGCATTTTAATTATCCTCTATATGTTGTTGTTGTTTTAAACAAAATTGGTCTTACCTGGCCACAGTTTCATGCAAACGATGTCGTCGTGCGTCTCAGGTGAACCGCAGAGTCCCGTCAGGTCGGCGTCTGATACCGTGCACCTTTCCCAAAAACAGTTGTTGACTGTCAGTGAGTGAGACACAGTAATCGATTAACCTCTCCGTCGTTGTCAGATCATCCACTTCTCTCTCTATCAGGTTTATCTGTGAGCCCAGAGTCCGTCAAGCACATATAAGTAACAGCGAGGCGTTGTGTGTACAGACTGAATCATGCTCTGCTTTATCCGGTCGACGTGTATGAGTTGAGTGAATAAAGAGCCCAGAGGGACACACGTTTTAAACAGCGTAGGCGCGGGCACGTCACACACACGTGGACGAGCTGAGAGGCTTGCGTCTGAGCTGTGAGGAGGCTGGCTGGTGTGAGTGGGCAGAGGGAGGTCTGAGGGGGAAAAGCATAGTGATTTATAAGAGAAGATCGGGACTTACTGTAATATAACAGGATGGGTCAACAATTAACCAAGCCTTGTTTCTTTTTACTGGCATCAGTGTTTTAAATTAAAAATGATTGCTAGACCTGTCTTGTCTGACATAGTGAAACTCAAAGTGGTGAGGTATTAATGACATAAAACACACAACTTGGAGAAAAGTGTTCAAAGTTAAGATGAAAAAGCTTCCTAAAGTTGAGATGAAATAAAGAATACCTTTTTAATACTTTTAAATAATATCCCTGACCATATTGTACACTTATTTAACAAAATATGCCAAAAGAAATACAAAAACATACATTTCTTTGTACTATAATATAACAATCCAATCATGTTTTCTTCCTGTAAAACTAAATATGACATTTGCTTACATAGACTTGAGCCAACTAGTTTCAACCCATCAATCAGTCTTCAACTTCAAGAGGCACAGAGCCAATATTCATTATGGTACGCCCACTTTTCAGCATCTAAATTTAATCCCCCCCCCCCCCCCAACGCTACTTCCTGACTGTCTATCCAGTTTCACTTAGAAATGTGTCATGATATGGAAGGATATGGAAGTCTCGAAATGCTGTTTCATCTTGACTTTAATTGAAAGTTGTTTAGGCTTTAAAAAAAAAAAAGAGAGAGACAAGGGTCTGTGCTGCCCTCAGATGGACAGGAAGGCTGGACCACAGAGCAGAAGTCTTGATTCACCATGGTGTGTGGCTTAGTATGGGGGGTCCGCAGTAGCAAGCTGCTGGTGGATCTGAGCGTGCGAGTGGAGGGGTGGAGGTTTTTGGTATGATAGGTTCCTGTAGGTAGGGAGGTGCATGTCTGCTGATGGATGTGTATGTGAGTAGCAGGACTCACAGGAGTGATAATTAGTAGAGCTTCAGTTTTGCTGCTGAAATTTGTGCTCATCCAATCCTTTATCTCTTAAAGACAGGTGCTGAGGTGTGACATGGCTTCAAAAGGGTTTGGGCAGTTTCAATGTACAGCTGGGTATCATCAGCATCACAATGAAAAGACACCCCATGTCTGTTGATGACACCTTCAAAGGGGAGCAATGTAATCCTTGTGGAACACCAGATGTAACAGGGAGTGATCTAGACCTGCACCCTCTCAGAAATGTAGGACTGAAACCACTTAAATGCAGAGTCTGAGAGTTCATCCAAAGTGTCAAATGCTGCACTCAAGTCAAGGAGTTTAGGAAGGATTTACACATTTATTTACACACTGTACATATTTGACCCCTTTCTTTGTTGTTTTTTCCTTCAAGTTTAGTTAACTTAAGTTTGGGAAAAATCATTATATTCCAAACTACCTGTAGGCTATATATTCTGTATTCACTCTTCATCAAAGCTTTTCTATATGATGGTTACTCAGAGTGAAATATTCAAACCCAGCCTTATCCTGACCTCAAATGGAAACCTCATATTTTATGTCTTGGTAAGATATGCTATTTTAAATACATTTACCCAATTTCTTTGTACATATTTGGGAGTTTATATAATAGTATATATAGTTATGTTAGTTTGAAAAATGTCTGACTTCACAGAGTTTGTCATGAAAGGGCCCTATTCAGAAACATCCATTCATTCATCCATCCATACATCCATCCAATAGTTCATCCATCCATCCATCCATCCATCCATCCATCCATCCATCCATCCATCCATCCGTCCGTCACAGTAGCATCAGACTGAGTCAGGAAACCTAGACATCTGTCACCCTGGCAACGCCCTCCATATCCTCCTGGGAGTTCCCAAGGCGTTATCAGGTCAGAAGAGATATGTAATCCCCTGCGTGTGTACTGGGTCTGCCTCAAGGTCTCCTATCAGTTGGATGTGTCTAGAATATCTCCAGAGGGAGGCGTTAAAAAAAACAAAAAGAACCCAGAACATATTTAATATAAAAATTGAATTATCTTTTTGCTTTGTCCACATATTTTTCTTACCAAAGCAGCAAACATCTGAGTGGTTATAATGCCAATTCATATGTAGGAATAAACACTGGTGAATGCTCAACTAACATATGTAACTGGTTAATTGTGTCATCCGTAAAATATCAGAAAATACTGAAAAATACCCACCACAATTTCCTAAATGCTTGTTTTTTTTAACTAACAATCCCAAACTCAAAACAATGTTAAATTTACAATGACGTAAAACTGAAAAAAGTCACATTTCAGAAGCTGGAAACTGTGACTTTATGGTATTAAGAATCAGGAACAGGTTTATTGTCAAGTAGGTTTGCGTATACAAGAAATTTTCCTTGGTGTTTATGGAGCATTACAATAAAAACAAATTGACATTAAGAGAAAAATACAAGTACTACAAAACAGAAATATATCTCTGGGAAAATTGAATCGAAAGCAACTAGACTTGTCCAAGGGGCTTCATCAGTTCTGACTAGTCTGGGCTAGTCATACTAGTCAGACTAGCCCAGACTAGTCAGAACTGATGAAGCCCCTTTGGACAAGAGGCGAAACGTCTTCACAGACATATAACAAGTCCAGTTGCTTTAAATTCAATTTGCCCAGAGATAACTATGACCTAGACGAATGAGAACATTGACAGACAAAACAGAAATATACTTTTACAATAAAAATATTTAGTAAGTAAATTAATATGGTACAATAGGGAATGTGTGAGTAAACACAGAATTACTTGAATGATTACATGCGCGAGGAAAATGGTTTTAATCTAAGCTGTTTATATCACTCAGTATAATTTCACAAGACACCGCGCTCCACCGACCAAAAGTTTCACATCACCTACAAAAACATGTAACTGACAAACATCTGAAACCCACTACTTTTCACAGGCATCACATTGCGTCACAGCCCCTCTCTAATGGGGATCATTGGCCTCACTGGTTCAGATCTGCTTCAACTGTTTATTCTGGGGGCATTTTGAACAGTGGCAGAGGAAAACCTTAAACGCTTCCATGTGTGTACGCGTCTGTATGTGTGTGTGTGTGTTTGTGTGTGTGTGTATGAGGCTGGGTGTGCCTGACATGGGGAAACAGTAGGGCCCCTGTTTCTTCTGGGTTTGGCCCAACAACAGTTAAAGTTCTGGACGTCACCACCGCCTCAGTGCCTCACAAGACACACTGGAACTATTCTTGGGGCTCCGGTGACATAATGGACCATCTCAGACAGGCACCCACCCTCCCTACGTACCTCACAACGGGAACAGCAAGAACAGAGTCAGCATCCAAAACCGTTGCAGAGGCAGGGGTGCAGCTGCGGTTCTTAGGCATGTGAGAGCATCTGGCATGTTGCATTGGAGGTATTCAGATGGTGCGACTACTGAGAGTTGAAGGAGAGTAATTAAAAGTCCACCACGTAGGTGCAAGGCTATTAGAATGCGCATAAATTAAGAAAGTAGTAGTGAGAGTACCATTTTTTGAGTGCAAACATACAATAAGCTCCTTATTTATTTGATTTTTTATGTTTAATCCATATAAAAAACATTTTCACAGTTTATAAAAAGCAGTTGCCAGCGTACCTTGCATTTCTAGTGCTATTTGGTTAGTTTATTTTCAATATTGTTGCTGCAGGAGAATTTGCAGCTCTGTAAATCATCAATATTAAATGTCATTCTCTAAGGATGAAAGAGCAAAGGCTTTTTAAGACCATCCCCTCCAACTTAGCTTACAAAAAGACAGTAGCAACAACACATTATGTTCTTAGTATGAGCTGTGGTGTGGACACAACTGCAGATACACCCAACTGTTCAGAAACTAGGTGACTCTCTATTCATTTAAATGTCCTTACTGCTACCGGTGACTGAAACCAGCAAGTTTGCAACCCTTACAGGAGGTTATCACAGGTCACTGTGGGGGGAAACAATCTTAAAAACTGGAAGGGATTGAAGGAAAATTGGCAGTCCAACAAATCACATTACAACACTTCATAACACAATGAAGCATGAATGAATCAGGGAGACATTTGGGGATTTTTTTAAGAACAAAAATACAGTGTACTGTTAACGAGACAGGAGCGAGTCGCCGAGGACGCTTGTTGATGTGAATAGTTTTCATTTCACACTTAAGAGAGGCAATAAGTGACACACACCAGAAGATATATTCTAACTAAGTGAAACAAAGAGCCTTTTAAGACCAAGAGCCTTTTCAAAGAAACAGGTTTACTGAGCTATCTGGAACACTCTGCTTCTTGGACCAGTCACATATCATATTTACAGGGTTGTGACCTCTGCTATGGTTGACAAACAGTTTCTTGGGAAGTAAGCTTCCATCCATTCATAGTAAAAGCGTTTAATGCCCAGTTCCCTTTTTGCTAAAGTGCTGTAAATCAAATGTCATAGGCATGTACTGATGTGTATCTGCAGTACAGCAGCTAAGCTTGTCAACAAAGAAGGCTGCATTCCAGTTTGCTATCTCTGGGTACCACTGAAGCTAAAAGTACATTTCAGTCTGTCCCAGTACAACCAGTGCTGTATAAAGAACATTGTGAGCTTTTACCTGCTTTTGATTATTGTCAGAATTTGTCAATCATTTGTCCGCTAAGCTAGCTGGTCCACCACTTTTATCCAGACTGATATATCCCAACAAATATTGGATTGATTGTCATTAAATTTTGTACAGACATCCATGTCCTCTTTTGGATGAAATGTTATGATTTGCCTTTAACCTTTCTGCTAGCTCCTCTGTGTGGTTAGTGCTAATTAGCAAATATTGGAATGCTAACTCGCTAAACTAAGATAGTCACAGTGGTATACATTACACCTGCTAAGTATCAGCATGTTAGCATTTTAACAATGTGATGTTAATATTTATAATTGACCCTTTTGGTGTAGGTTCCAGCTCGGGAACAGCCTACTTTAAATTCCCGTCAGCTATTTATATCAGCAAATACTGCAACAGCAAACATACTGGGACAAATATGGGTTGCCCATATATCAAAACGAAAAAAAATGATACTGACATGTTTACAGTGCACAAAGTATCATTGCCATACGAAGTGACTACTGATGGTTTAGGTTTTTTTTTTTTTATTAACCCTTTTAGTCTGATGGTGCTATTGGTCTCATTCAGTTAGTAAGAAACTACATAAACTTTATTTCTTTTAAAATCAGAATTAAAAAGTGCCTCACAAAATACAGTACCATAAAATATCTGCAGTTTCAGCATACATATTTCAACAGAGAGAAAACAGATATAAAGAACATAGAGAAATAAAACAATTACAATAAAAACTACAATAAAAACAGGAATTTTCAGCAATGTTGAAACAGATATAAACTTAAATATAGATTATAGATTTAGGTTCTTTAGCAACTTTATGATGACATTTCTGTTTCATTTTAATCTTGTGGTATAGACTATCATCTGTTTTTTTGTTACTTCTTTATAACTCATTGTAAGACACTGCCATTGTATTCTTTTTTGTTTACATAAAAAACCTCCTAAATGAGTAAAAACAAAAAGAGAAAATGAATAAAATGACAGTCATGAGTTGCCAGATTCAGTCCCTTTTCTTCAGACACCCCTCACACAGTGACAGAAATGGCATGCATGAATAAATACTTCAGCAGCAGTTGAGGAAAATCATCATTATCTCTTTTAAAATCTCGCACGCTGAAGCCATTGGCCAACATTAGAGCTGCATGTTACTGTACTCTCGTTTTGCAAACCTCATCATTTCTAGTCACACCAGTTTTCAAGTTGTTTACTTGAATACATGAACACACCAACATACCAGTATGCTTACAGAACACTGGCCTATAAGGGGAAGTCGGATGAGGCGTGAAGATATGAAAACAGGATTGGTAACTGTAGTTTTACACGCTGTGTGCTGTTCTCAAATATTTACTACAATAGAGAACATAATAGGAGTGTCCTGTATGAGAAGTGTGTCACTGTAAAGTGTGGCCCATATTTCATAATGGCAGCTGAGGTGTGTTACATAATTTGTCATTTCTGAACGTTTTTGATTGTCAGCATGATTGTGATTTTTTCTAGCGAAGTTTGGTGGAAAACAAACTGCTTTTCTCTGTTGATGTAACAACACATGCTGCAGTTCCAGTGAGTTAGTAGATAATAGAAGTTTGTATTTATCGGATGTGTGTGACTTAACTGGCTTTAAAGGGAACAAAATCAACAAAGTATTGTGAAAGAGGAAGAAAATGAGCGTAACACTGCCATTGTTACTTGATTGATGGTTTGCAAATAGGCAACTCTTCCAGGGAAAGTGACCAGATTAAATCATGTCGTAAATCCAAGTCTTCATCCACTCCCGTGGTCACACCTTCCTGAACAAGTACAACAGGACTCTGGTTTCATAGAAGGAAATGGCTCAGTTACTCAAAAGAGAAGTCGTCAGTGGGGGTTCATTGTATCTGTTGGCCTCCTAGTCAGGTTTTCCTGTTATTCGCCTAAATGTACAAGAATCAAATCGAAAAGGAAATTACTCAAGTAGGAGAAAGGGACAAACAGGTTTTATCATTTGGAAGTTTCAGCAAACTTTCATTATTAGTGAATTCATAGTTTTTAAATGGTTTGACATCCTCATTTATTGCCACTTAAAAAGCTACTTAATCTGACTGGCTGCAGCCCAAGCTTTGATGCCTCCTTACAGTAAAGCTTTAAGGGAGAGGCGATTTCCTCAGGATGTTGCTACTGAAGCTTATGTGCTCTCTGCTTCTGTGTGTTTGGAGTTTAGATACACTACGTGCATATCACAGGCTGCAGGGTTTTTTCTTGAGTGGAAATACAGGAATTTTTGGAGCTGGGGACTAATATGCAGCTCCCGGTTTGTTTATTGTTTGCTGTCTGTAAATATAGGTGGGTGTTGGTTAGGCAAACACAGCAGAGACAATAGGTATTAAAAATGTCAAATTCTTTCATCATTGCAGATTGTAACTATGCATATGAATCATGGTGCAACATTTTTAATCAATAAAATGCTAAATTCATAATATTACAGAACTAGCTGAAAACCCAACAGAAGTGAGACTTGTGAGTTGTTGACTTGGGAATCCTTCCCAACCCATCAAACCTCCTATTTTTAGCTTAGTGTCCCACAGTTCACTTTTTATTTTATTGTTGAGTTTTATGTATTTTAAGGGCCCATCTTGGGACAGGCATTCCAAACTAGCATAAACTATAAATGCTGTGGTATGTGGCATTACTCTACTGTATATACTTGTCCCTACAAGCAGACGTTAGCATGCTAACATGTACAAATAAGGTGGTGAACATGGTAAGCAATATATCTACAAATGTTAGCATTATCATAATGACCATGCTAATTTTAACATTTAGCTCAAAGCACTGCTGAGCCTAACAGAGCTGCTACCATGGCTGCAGATTTTTAATCTCACTTCTATTTATTGACCCTTTTTAGTTTTGTCCCTGGGAAAAGCCTGGCTCTAACTTTACTTCCCGCTTCCAGCTTCTCATATCAGCATCAACAAACAAACGTGGACGCTTTAAAAAAGTTTAGAGAGTTAAATCAGTCTTTATCAGGAAGTGCTCATCCATGTGCTTACCTGTGTGCAAACATGCCAGACAGCACTACATTTTTACAGTGCCCCTTAGGATAAAGTGGGAGTATACGCTTTAAAATAGTTCAAAAGTAATGCTTGTGTACAGTGACAACAGATTTATGCGTAAGTCATTGTTATCTGTAAACATAGTTGACATCAGCTTTGACCTGCCCTTAAAGGTTTACTATGCAGGATTTTCCTAAAAAACAACGTATACAAAAGTAATCCCTCTTAATCATCACACTGACCTCTGCCTGTATTTTTTTAATTTTCTTATTATTTTGCTGTGTTTTGGAACGCTTATGGGCGTCAGCTTTTGGGCAGTGGGTGTGTAGCCTCCAGCCAATAATAGTGCACAAATGTGAGGTTGGAACTTGTAGCATCACGACCAGCTCCGCTCTTTGTCTCTGTGTCATGGATGTATAAAAAGGCATGAAATGTACTTTTTACTGGGATAAAAAACAAGCTAAAGGGTTAACAGAGTTACTTCATGTTGGTTATCAGTGAAATAGAAACATGGGGCTTGTAAATGACACTTTTTGTGTTCTTGCAGATGACATTGAGTAATTTATCCCAGATTGATGGCAACCATTGGATGTTTGCCACTGGCTTACAGACAACGAACCTGGAGCCGTAAATGTACTAAAAATATTTAGCTGTGTGCCGGCATGGAGCTGTGCCAGTTCTTACGGGAAAAAGAGTTGTCTGTTTATTATAACTGATAATGTACCTGCAGTGGTATTGTTTAATATTCTACTGCACATCCCCATCAGCCAGAGTCCCGTGGTGAGCAAGTGGCCAAGTGACCTGAGCTTTACAGGAATCACATGACTCAGTCCCGTCTGAGGGAAGTTATGTGAGGCGGGCTGACCATGAAAAAACACACACAGAGAAAACAAAAAGCAACATCTGCCAGCCCAACTGCCCTGCTTCTACACACACAACCAGCTGCAGATGTCCTAATAAGGAATGTTAAGCAGCAGGGCAGAGAGAATGACATGGTGTCTGCTTTTTTCTCTTCTAGTTATCTTAAAGTGAGGGTTGCGTCAGCCTGCAGATGAGCTAATTTCCTTTTTTTCCCCTTTGTCAGACTGAGTTGGGTTTAAGTATAACACGAGTAGACCAGACAGGAGGAAAGGGTTTGTCTGGGGGAATTCCTCAAATCATGAGACTCCTTTGCCTCTTTTTCATGTTTGTACAATGTCATTGTGATTACGAGAGACCTGGATTACTGTTGTGATCTGTGATTACTATGCTACAACCATTGCCATTCTTGCAAGGGGGAGGCAGATTATGTAACATCCTTAAATAAATCAAAAATGTGCTTGACCGTTGTATCCCCAGAGTCAACTCATGATAAGCAGAATTGAAGGCGTCCAGCCACTTAAATAGCTCTTATCACAGTGCTGCGCTGGGCTGTGCTTTGTTGATCTTTGTATTCATGTACAAAAACACACTAATCTCATGGTGCAGAACCTAATTATGGAGGGCATGTACTTCAAAAGCAAAAATAATGACCAAAAATGGCATTTATGGAAGCCGCTGGAGGGACACAGGAAGTTCTGAACATTGATTCCTCTTTTGTTTTGACTGTATTTCACTGGCCTCAATTGACTTTTTGTCACTCCTTTATTTAAAGGAATTGATAAATGCGGTGATGACTGCTTTGTTGTGGAAATGCTCCTTAGCTCAGGGACCAATCAGAGGATAGACTAAACAGGAAGAGGAGGCGGATTCCTGTGCGGGCCTGAAGGAGCTGGCGTTATGTGTGCTGGATCCCGACAGTACTTTGTCCCAGATTCAGACTGTGATAACAGCAAAAGAGACCAATTCAAAAGTAATTAGATAGCTTTTTATGTCCAATATGCAAAATAACTGAAGAATTAAGATTGGGTCATTATGACTTTAAAATTAAATTACTGCTGTCTTTAAAATAAACTGTTTTATCACATAAATGTTTAACATTTCAAGTCCTCAAACTCTATTTCTCTAATATTTACCAGCATCATTTTCTCTCACAGGCCTATTTTTCTATTTGTGGAAGTGTACGATCAACATTAGAGCAACACAACATGTTAGATGATCTGAGGGTGCCAGTTTTAAATGTTAACCACTCTATTAGAAAGCCAGTACAATGTTTTAATGACGCTAACAGAACTTGGCTGTAAAGCTTTTTTCCAAACTGACCCTCTAAAAGTGACGCACAGAACGGCATATTTTTTTATTTAATAGGAGGTGTGAATAATGTCGCTGTTATGTAATAAGCCATCTATTCATTAGTGCTGAATTGAAGTGACATAACCTTGGATTTACAAGTGTAGCACTTTTACAAGCAGTTTCCAAGCTTGTAATTAGCCTTTAGACTTATTAGACATTTGCAGTGACAGCATTATTATTATGTCCTGAAGTGACAAATGTTTGCTATTGATATATGAAATTTGTTATTGAAAGATGTTCATTTGAAAAGACACCAATCATTGGAGAGCCTTAGTAAAGATTACCAGTGTATGATTGTGAAATTGACAACTTCAGTACTTCTTTTGAGCAGCTGGTACAAAAAAAAAGAATTTAAAAGGTTACGTTAAAGCTAAAAGGAGCAGCCAATATGAACACCAAGCTAAAAAAGGTCACAAATCATGCACATTTACAAAAATAAAGCGAATAACCTCACATCACCTTTGGACAGAGTCAGGCTAGCTGTTTCCCCCTGAAATAAAGCAAATACTTCACTAAATGTCAAACTGCTCTTATGAAGGTAAAGGGCCCAGAAAATAAACTAGATTCATCAAATGGTTTTTGATTTCTTCTACAACAATCTTCTGTAAAATATGACGACCAAAGACACAAAATATTTCTCCCTCCTTGCATACTAAACATACTTTCCCAGAGTTTTTGTAACATTTGTCAGATGCGTACAGCCCAGTGAGAGATCTAACTCCTCTCTTACTCACAATCTGACTAATATTGTCTACAATGTTTCTGCTCCAAGCTGCTTCTGAATCCTCAACTGCGTCTGTAAAAACGGTCAGGGATGTCTCGCGCACGTCATCAGCAAGGCCAGAGAGGCTGCTGATGAAAACGATGGCAATGCTCTGGCTTTTCTGCTTGCGTCGAATGAAAGCAGCCATTAGTCAGCCTTAAAGAGCCACACCGTCTTGCTGGAGCTATTAATAGCCACATAGGCCTTATGTTCAGGAGAAAGCTGGCTGCGGAGCATTTGAAACCAGCCTAACAAAATCCCCCTTTCCCTGCTCATTTCCTCCCCACCCTGTGCTCTACAGAATGCCATGTACTGTGACAAATCTCTCACAAATTTATTTTTAGCCCCGAGCAACTGCCTACTCCTATTTATTCTACGACTTGTGTGTATTTTAAACACACAAATAACCAAAGGTGGTGAGGTGAGCTCCACTATGAGCATGTTAGTACATTAAACGACAGCCAAGAGACCGTACTTTGAAAAAAAATCTTTATAGCGAGCCTCTCTTAGATAGTTGTCCCCTGAGTCATTCTTCATTTATTAGTTCGAACCAGACTTCACACATGGCTAACCCAGCTGCAGTTTTTGCGAAGTCTGGTTTCACTGAGAATCATTACATTATTCTTTAACCCAAGTGTCTCACACTGAAGATTAACCTGTGGCCTTGAAAAGAAAGATAATATGTTCATAAACACTGTTTAAAAAATCAGCTGTTACTGAGGTTACACAGCAAAAATGTGTTGAGTGTTGAAATGTCAGGGTTAAACATTTAGTTTAGAGTTGATTTTCACTGTCAAAGTGTACTTTTAACACTTTACACCTTTGAATTAAATGGTGTTCAGTGTTGGAGTTATTTTACAGAGTTAGCCCAACACTGCAGAGATGTAATTAAGCTCCGCCTTTACCTATGTGCTTCACTTCTTCAGTTTGAGACCATGGATGTATTATAAAAGCTGGATACTGGGCCAAAAATGGTGACCATTGAGTCCTATAAGAATTGCTCAGCTGGCATATACACAAAAAAAGGTTTCAGGCTTCCAGGTTTGCTTTTATGGAGCTGACTTAATATGTCCATTTTTTTTTACAAATATAAAATGTCCACAGATCAAAAATTATAATATAAAGAGTTATAATTGACCTTGTTTGCAGTTCAAGATGTCTTTCCAATCGTTTTACATACTTTTACAATGACGGTCTATGGGGAAAATCCTTTTTGGGCTGCAGGGGGATTTTTCACTGCAATATTATTTTAATTACTTTTTAAGGACCACTGGGAGAAATTGGCGGCAAGGCTGAGTGGCGGCACGCTGTCCAGCTCTTATAATATGTTTATGTTTGAGACAAGATGACGAGTCTGCGCCATTTTCCGCCTTTCATGCAGTTCTACACAGTAAGAGCAATTCAAAAGTTCAAACTTCCTTAAAACAATTATAAATTGATGCTGTGAACTGCAGTATGTACAATGAAACATCTACGGAGAATATACGCTTTAGAAAGCCTTGTTTCTTTGCCAGGACTGAACAGTAAATTTGTCCCTGTGAGCTAGCAGTCTATTATAGCTAAATTAGCTGTCAACTTTATCAGTGACGAGTTAAATTTTCTTCGGAGATGATAGCTTGACACTTTTGGGAATAAAAATAAACAATACCCAAATAGTAAAAATATAACTCAGAGCAGTGTTATTTGTGTTAGTGTTACTTTAACTCTATTTTGCGAGTTAAAGAATGAACAGTGTTAAATGTTTAACCATTTTGAAAGTGTTTAACTCTGGAGAGCGTAGAATACAACACTGACGTATTGTAAAAAATGTTTAAGTTGATATGTTGAATCTGTTAGCAAACAGTTGCTTATTTACACATCCAGCAGTTACGGAGCAACGTTACCTTTCATTTCAGAGTCAGAATCTGTTTTATTAGCCAAGTGTGCTAGCATACAAACAATGCGTCTTGGTGTTTTCTCCCAGAAATGTAACATAGAAGAATAGGGAGTTGTGTTTCTGTCATCAGGTGAATGTAAATTCGATATTCACTCTCCGTTTTAGCTCTGTTGTCTCTACCAACTCTGGAGGGAATTATTAGGAGGCTCTTAGCTGCTTAATGCTCCACAATGCTCTCCAGCTAGTCACTTAATGTGTACTTGTTCCATTTGGTGCTGAGCAGATAGTGTACAGTCGGCTTTTATAGCTTTTTCTCTATAGTCAGCTTCCTAGTGTGGCTGAAAACAATGCTATGAAAGCAGTGAGAGTGGACCAAAACAATTCCGACAGTTAATCAATGGGTTAAAACTCAATATGAAGCTCTTTAAAACCGAGAGGGGCTGCAGAGTCACAGATTATTCTCTGTTCGGGTATCACTACAAGTGACGACTCTCACATTAAATTATGTCATTTGATACACTGTACACAAGATACACTTTTCCAAGATATTTCATCAGATAATATATATAGTGGTTGCTTATATTTTTCAAACAGTAAGCTGAACTTTGCCATTGTTGACTAGCATTACAAAATAACGGGATATGAAGGAAAACTATGATGTTAAGTAAAAGTAGCCATACCACAATATAAAAACACCTTGTTACACTCCTGCATTCAAAATTTTACTGATAAAATACCCTCCAAGTACAAAAGTAAAAGTATGCATGTATAGACTACACACACTAAGGTGGAGGTGGGGAAAGCAGAGCAGGGCAGAGATAACGAGGCTCGATGCAGGGCAGGTGTGTAGAAGACTGGACGGAAAAGCAGGAACAGAAAACCAAAAACCCAGAAACACGTAATCCTCTTCTTAAGAAACCAACATGAATAGAACTGCCACAGTATACGCATGAATACAACTGAAATACACAAACAACACTATAACAACTCTTAATAACTGAGACTGAGTATAAGCTGCGTCAGTACAGACTGGAATGAAGAGAAAGACAGACTAATGAAGGCTACTGAAATATGAATCATGCCAGATAATCTTTTAAAGATACAACCCAAATCAGCCTTTTTCAACACAGTCCAGACTTTACATAACAGGGAGAAAATGCGAGGGAGTATATATGCATATTTATAGGCCTCTGTGTACGTTATTCTTTGTGTTCGCAGTGCCAGAGAGGTTATATTTAGTTCAAATAGCCTGTGATGACGCACACTGTGGACATGTGTAATTTTTTATTTTAGTAGAACCTGAAAAACTGCTGTCAAATAAATAAATACGCCTCAAATAAATCCTGTGTAGAAGTATGAGTGAGAACTGTACAGTACAAGTAACTCAAAATTGTACTTTAGTCCAGCACTTGAGTAAATGTACTTTCACCACTTGGGATAATATTAATGTTGTAGGGTTTTTTCTGCTTGTGTCCTTGTGCTATCTTTATATGTCTCTAAGACTTGAGTGTTGTTGAGTTTCTTGTGTATCTGTAGTAAATTGATGAGGGCCCTTCGTTTGCGTTCCCTTTGCCCCTGGGCTGTTGGCGGTGACTAAGTTTGCTGACAGGCCTGTTGAAGCTCACCACTGAGCAGCTAGTATTTAAGAATGAGGTAACCTGTTGAAAGAACTGCCCCTCTTTTATGAGTAATGTCACTTTTCAATCCCTTAAACTGTATGCTCGGAGGAATCAAACAGGCGTCTTTTTTTAGCTTAATCCATCTTAATCTTCTTAATCCATTTTAAATGTTCTTAATCCACCTTAAATCCATTCAGACACAGTTCTTTAAAGATATTTGGGATTAATCATTCGGTCATTTGTGTGGTCATTTTTTGTGTGGTACATTACTTCTCTTACCGAGGCATTCTCAGTTCCTCTAACTCGGCTCTGTCCTTGTTGGGGACTTGCCGTTATGTCTGTGTCACAATGTACATTCATAAGATCATTTTTTTATTCCTGGCTCTGAAGTTCACAGTTTGATGGCAAGTCCACAGTGTGCGTCATCACAGGCTATTTGAACTAAATATAACCTCTCTGGCACTGACACCTACTTTGAATTTTTTTTAATGATCCGTAGGGGGAAAAAAGCATAAATCTTACACAGTATGATGAAACAACTGAAACACACACACACACACATACACACAAGAGGCCAACAGTACTGTATTAGCCTCATTATGAATAAAAAATAGCTGAGAAGCCGTGTTGTAACATTAAATAGAGGTATTTTACTCTAGATTTCCGTGAGACAGCCAAACAGCTTAAATTATACTACTCTATTTCTAAACTTACACCAGACTAATAAGTATTTGTGCCTAAGCAGTGGAGATAGTGCTCTGCTGTATTTGTGCTGCTCCCACATACATCTGTAAATGGATTTAAACAAGGCAGATGAGCAGAGCTTCAAACTGCACCCAGAGACACATTAAGAAGTCTAAAGTCTCACCGGGGGCCTCTACAGGCTGAAATATTTATTACACACTACAACATTTAAGTGTTGGATGGGGCAAACATAGTGATGATGTTGCTCTTTTTTATGTAGGGTAAAATATAACATTTATGAGGAAAGGATTTTGTTTAATAGATTCATACTTAAGTTTATTCCCTTGAATGTTGAATGTTCAGCAAAATTTCATGTCAATCTGCCATGAAAATTATGATTTATCTTGCATACACAGGAAATATAGCTTATAAAGTGTTTAAATACTAAAGGTTTGTCCTCTGGGGACCATGAATGTGCTCATTAAACTTCATTCTAATCTGAAAAGCAGATTTAGATATTTCTCTTAACCAAATGGAAACACATGGCCTAATTGTGGCCCTAGATGAAAGATCTGTAGGTCAGCAAATCTGACATGTCGATCAATCATCTGGGGTTCTTGAATATCCACAGTACATGTCATTGGATTTACATGGCCAATAGCTGCAAAAATAATGTATGGACTCTTGAATCAAAGCAGGGGGAAATTGACCTGACTGACACTCCATGAAAGGTCAAAAGGAGGTCTGCAAAATCCTCCGCTGGGCATCATGAATCCGTTCTTATCAAATTTCATGGCTTTTTTCTCTCTTGATTTCTCCTTATGGGCTGAAACATAAGTGACGAACAGTGTCATCCTCAATACTATAGTATTTAGTTTGTAAGAAAAATAGCCAGCCACTTAAAAATATTAGGGACCACAAATATTAGTGAGTAATCTACACAGTCTGCAGTTGTGGAGATTAATAATCAGTGGATTTGGGTGCAGAAGCTCTGCAGCTTATTTCTATTCCTTGTGTGCTTGTAAATGTGTGACTATTGTGAATATGCATGACTAAAGTGCTGCAACTGCTCTTCCTTTTTTCATAGAAGGGCCCTGTGCCAAAATCTAGTTTTAATAATAATAATAATAATAATAATCATAATCATAATCTAGTTTTAGTACATTGTGTTCATTCCTTTGATGGTGCGTCCTCCAAAATAAATATGTATTTAATCACATTATCACAAAACAACCCTGGGACTATTCCAGCATACTGGTTGGTGTCTGGGAATATGTGAATTTTGTAGGGAGGTAAATGTATAAAGGCCACAGCTAAGTTTTGTTAATGAAACCCTAGAGGTTTGAAATGATGCCTGCTGGAACATTACCACCAAAGTCATCACTGATATTCTTATCCTAACAAAAACCAGTCTCACTTTTCATGCCAACCAACTAAGACAACAAATGCTAGCCAATCAGAGATAGAGTAAGGTGGGTTATGACTTCGCCATCCAAGGAAAAAAAAAATTGACGTCTTGTTTCAAGACTTCCTGCAGGACAGCTTCATGTTGTGTCTTTCCAGATCCACAACAGACCAGGACACCTCAGCACCTGTGAGCATTACATCACACGGACTAGACATGGATTACACTATTCGTGCAGCCAACGTGGAGGACTGCCAGGACATAGCACGGATGGTCATGGTGAGCGGACACGTTCTGATGGACTTACTTTAATTTAAATAGTATTGCACCTGAAGTGTAAGACTGAAACAAATTATAGCCTACAATTATGTTTGACATTTGGAAATTTGGCTATTTAATAAAAATATATATAATAATTTCTCCTCAGGAATTGGCTGAACATAACAAACACTCAGACGATGTGAAAATCACACAGAAAGGTAATGTAAATCAACAAAACTAACATAGACCATATGTTAAAATGATGGCAGATACTATTATCACCAAGGCACACATAGATACTCTGTGTGTATATGTACTGTGTACTGTACTGTATATTTTGTATAATTTAATAAGAACGATCAGTGATCATTAAAAGATATTAGTAAATTTGGAACTAATCATGAACAAAACATTATATGCCTTTGTAAATGAGTATTAATACCATGTTAACCTATCACAAAATAATGTAGATGTAAAGCATCTATAAATGATTAGTTAATTAGATAAGCTGAGTAAAGCCTAAGTGAAATCACCAACCATTTTCAGGACCGATCAGCACTGAGGTTAGCACGATGATAATACATATAACTCTGTTCTTCCCTCTAAAACACACAAACACCACAATTATTATGACAATACAGTGTCACAATTTTTGAGGAAAGCACATACATGAAGATCCATAAACTGGTGATGCTTTATTCCTTTAGTGAGGTAAAGACTCCAAACATACAGATGCTATCAGTGTGTGTTGCATGTAAATTGGCAGTGTCTCTCTATTTCACTTGCAGACTTGGAGCAAGACGGCTTCTCCAAGAACCCGTTCTTTCATGGAATCATTGCTGAGGTTCCTGAAAAACACAAAACCAAAGAAGGTGAGAAGGAAACCACCAATTTTAAGCCTGTATCGCACTGATGTCACCCAATTAATAGCTAACTTGTTGCCTCTACTTCTCGTTTAAGAGATACAGTATCTTTTAAGTACTTTTCTGAATCTGGTCCTGCATTAAAATAGCTTCAGTAGACCTTTCGGTAACTCTGAGTTTTTAACATTTTTGTTTAAAAATAATAAACCATTAATTATCAAACTTGTTGCAAATTTGTTTTGTCAATCGATTAATCATCTAATTTCAACTTTAGAGCATTATAATGTATAGTGGGGGTCAATAGGACCCCAACAACAACATTTTGCCCCAAGGCCCCATAAGAGGTTAATCAAGCCATTGTCTAATGTCATGGCCGTATGGAAACAGAACTACATATGATCTCCAGTTGATCAGGGATCAAACAACTTCTTCAGGACATTTACGAGTAAACAATGCTTATCACATGCGTCCACCTATGATTACTGGAAAACTGTTTTGACATGGCATTGACATTTTTGACGGTTTGCTTTCAGGCCATACAAAAATAGGCTATGCACTTTACTTCTATTCCCACTCATCATGGAAGGGCAGAGCTGTGTTCATGGAGAACTTGTATGTGATGCCTGAGTTCAGAGGTACAATACACTGTTTTTGTGTGATAGATATAATTTGTGATAATAACCTGGAGAAAGTGTTAATATAATATAAAGCATGGTTTGTCCTTCAGGGAAGGGAATCGGTAAAGCACTCATGAGCAAGGTAGCACAGGTGAGTAAAACATCAGTCATCATTTAACTTTAACAGTTCAGAAATGGAAATTTTAACTATGTACTTTAAACCTGTTCTCTCTTTACACAGATGAATAAATTTGCACATTGATTAGACAAACATAAAAATAATGTATAAAATGTCCTGGATATCCTGTAAATTATATATCCTGTCTGTCCTGTTGTTTTATAGCTGGGCCTGGCTGCTGGCTGCAACCAACTCAACTTCATCGTTCTTGAGCAAAACAAATTATCTAAGGAGTTTTACTTCAGGCAGGGCTGTTCCGACATGACAGCTGACATTGGCTGTCGCTATATGGCCTGCAATGGAGAGGCTTTGGAGCACCTGGCCCAACCCTAAAATAAACCCTAAAATAAAAACCCAAGTGTGCTGGCATACAAACAATGCGTCTTGGTGTTTTCTCCCAGAAATGTAACATAGAAGAATAGGGAATTGTGTTTCTGTCATAAGGTAAAATATAACATTCATGAGGAAAGGATTTTGTTTAATAGATTCATACTTAAGTTTATTCCCTTGAATGTTGAATGTTCAGCAAAATTTCATGTCAATCTGCCATGAAAATTATGATTTATCTTGCATACACAGGAAATATAGCTTATAAAGTGTTTAAATACTAAAGGTTTGTCCTCTGGGGACCATGAATGTGCTCATTAAACATCATTCTAATCTGAAAAACAGATTTAGATATTTCTCTTAACCAAATGGAAACACATGGCCTAATTGTGGGCCAAGATGAAAGATCTGTAGGTCAGCAAATCTGACATGCGGATCAATCATCTGGGGTTCTTGAATATCCACAGTACATGTCATTGGATTTACATGGCCAATAGCTGCAAAAATAATGTATGGACTCTTGAATCAAAGCAGTAAGTCAGGAGGAAATTGACCTGACTGACACTGCATGAAAGGTCAAAAGGAGGTCTGCAAAATCCTCCGCTGGGCATCATGAATCCGTTCTTATCAAATGTCATGGCTTTTTTGTCTCTTGATTTCTCCTTATGGGCTGAAACATAAGTGACGAACAGTGTCATCCTCAATACTTCTTTGAGTTTGTAAGAAAAATAGCCAGCCACTTAAAAATATTAGGGACCACAAATATTAGTGAGTAATCTACACAGTCTGCAGTTGTGGAGATTAATAATAAGTGGATTAGGGTGCAGAAGCTCTGCAGCTTATTTCTATTCCTTGTGTGCTTGTAAATGTGTGACTATTGTGAATATGCATGACTAAAGTGCTGCAACTGCTCCTCCTTTTTTCAAAGAAGGGCCCTGTGCCAAAATCTAGTTTTAGTACATTGTGTTCATTCCTTTGATGGTGTGTCCTCCAAAATAAATGTGTATTTAATCACATTATCACAAAACAACCCTGGGACTATTCCAGCATACTGGTTGGTGTCTGGGAATATGTGAATTTTATAGGGAGGTAAATGTATAAAGGCCACAGCTATTTTTTGTTAATGGAGAGGTTTGAAATGATGCCTGCTGGAACATTGCCACCAAAGTCATCACTGATATTCTTATCCTAACAAAAAACAGTTTAAATTTTAATGCCAACCAACAAAGCCAACGAATGCTAGCCAATCAGAGATAGAGTAAGGTGGGTTATGACTTCGCCATCCAAGGCAAAAAAAATTGACGTCCTGTTTCAAGACTTCCTGCAGGACAGCTTCATGTTGTGTCTTTCCAGATCCACAACATACCAGGACACCTCAGCACCTGTGAGCATCACATCACACGGACTAGACATGGATTACACTATTCGTGCAGCCAACGTGGAGGACTGCCAGGACATAGCACGGATGGTCATGGTGAGCGGACACCTGCGTACATCCAGGTGTGCGGAGCAGCTGTATTTGACTGATGGGCTTACTTCAATTAAATATTATTTGATGAAATGTGTTTGTATTAGCAGGCAGACACACCCGAAGTGTAGGACTGATAACGCATCGCTGGTATTACTATTTGAGATATTGTAGCCTATTAGAAACTGGCTAAGTTGTATTTTTTTAATTTCTCCTCAGGAACTGGCTGAACATGACAAAGTCTCAGACCTTGTGAAAATCACACAGGAAGGTAATATATTGACAAAACTAATGAACCACATGTCCAAATGATCGCATATGCTATTAGCACCCAGGTGTCAGTAGCCAACAATGCTATTTGCATTAAAGTCTAAGTGAAAAATGGAGGGGAAAAAAGTTCAATTAACTTTATTAATGTCCACGTATGAATTAAATCAGACTTGATTAAATTGAACAAAACTTAACAGACAATGTTATATATTTTTTACCACTTCTTTTTTTAAGGTATAATGTCATATGCTGTGAATAATTAAATAGCATCAACACTTGATGAAATTCAGATTTTAACAAACATAGTTCAATTATTTTATTTTTGTGTTTAATAACCAATTCTTCCAGTTTGAATTTAAACATTGTTTGAACTTTGACACCCGCATACAATATAAACAAAGCAACAACCTTATATTTTTTCTGTTCAGAATGAAGCTGCAGCAGGTGGGTGATATCTCTGATGACATGGAAAGAACAATTTTAGCTTAACAGTGGGGTCAGATAAAGACTCCTAACACATACTATCATTATCAGGGTATATGCATGGATATATTACAAGAGCTGGATGGGGCACCACAACTCAGCAGTCTCAATTATGACTCTTTCTATTATGAATTTTTGATCCATTAAAGTTTCATATTTGTAAAACTTTCCTTGAACCGAGAACAGTGATTTAAAAATCCATGGCATAACCAAAATGTAAAGTTTATGAGCTGAGGGGGAACTCGCAGGCGGGGACAGTGGGGGAAACACTACCTTGTATATACAATCGACATATGCGCCAGTGGAGCCATTCTTATAGAACTGAATAGACGCCATTTTTGGTGTCCAACTCTTATAATACATATTTTACATTTTTACAAGTCTGTATTTCACTTGCAGACTTGGAGCAAGACGGCTTCTCCAAGAAACCGTTCTTTCATGGAATCATCGCTGAGGTTCCTGAACAGCACAGAACCAAAGAAGGTGAGAAGGAACTGCTACTTCTAGCCCTGCAATCGCTCTAATGTCGTCCACTTAACAGCTAACTTGCTGCATCTACTGTTTAAGATCTATATCTTTTTTTTTTTTTTTTTTTTACTTTTTATTTATTTGTTTCTTTCAGTTATGCTTACAAACATGTGTTCTGCTACACAACAGTGGAAATATCAGAATTGGCAAACTCAGAATGCTATAAAGGGAAATGTAGCATGTAACAAACCCATATATAGTAAATAAATATAAACCCAGGTAAATGCATTTGTATGCATTTACCTGCTCTTCTTGCCCCCTTCTTATAATGTTCGCTGAGGTCGTGACCCATCTCTTCCCTTATATTCGGTCCATTTTTGCCAGCGCTGGTCCAGTGTGCCTGCTTTCATCCTCAGATAGTGAGTTTGTCTTTCCATGGAGTATATATATGTAGAGTCTCCTCTACAATGTCCAGCCACTGTCCTGGGCTTGGGGGGTCAACTTTCAACCAGCTCTTTGTGATGGCCTTTTTGCATGCCTGTATCAAAACCTTGAGAAGATAGGTGTCCTTATTTTGAACATTGTCCTCTGTCATCAATCCCAGGTACATAGTCCGGGGGTCCCTGGGAACTGAGCTATAGTATCTTTTAAATACTTTTGTGAATCTGGCCCTGCATTAGAATAACTTCAGTAGATCAGTTAATGAAGATCCAAACAGATGTTTAGGAGATGATGTGCAGATTTGAGAACATGATATAAAACATGAATGAATGTATGTAATACTGAAACCATTTAGGCTGTTGTTCTAAGTTGATTTCCATAAAACTGTTGAATTGACTTGACATTTTTGATTATTTTTCAGGTCATACAAAGATAGGCTATGCACTATACTTCTATTCCTACACCACATGGAAGGGGAGGGCTGTGTACATGGTGGACCTTTATGTTATGCCTGAGTTCAGAGGTACAGTGTGCTGTTCAAACAAGTGGTAGAACTGATGATATTCACATCATTGTGATCTAATGTCATTGTTTTTCTGTGATAGATATAATTTGTGATAATAGCCTGGATAAAATATGTTTTATTATTAAAGAACAGCATAAAATATTAAATAAAGCATGGGTTGTCTTTCAGGTAGGGGCATTGGTAAAGCACTGATGAGCAAGATAGCACAGGTGAGTAGAACCACCATCATTTACCTGCAACAGTTCAGAAATGGAAATGTACTTTAGACCTGTTTTCTCTTCATGCAAATGCAGTAATTTGCACTTTTGTTAGTTACCAATGCAAAAAAATGCAGAATATGCCTTGGGGATCCTGTACAATATTGTTAATTTCCAGAACAGCATTAACCATGTATGGTCTCCTCCTATTTCATAGCTTGGCCTGGCTGCCGGCTGCACCCAGCTCAACTTCATCGCTCTTGAGCAGAACAAATCATCTCTGGACTTTTACTTCAGGCAGGGCTGTTCCGACATCACGGCTGACATTGGCTATCACTATATGAGCTGCAATGGAGAGGCTCTGGAGCACCTGGCCCAACCCTAAAATAAACCCTAGAATAAAAACCCAATTCCAACCTGAGTTTTTTCACCAATCGCTGAATATGGGGTTTAAAACAGAGAGAATAATCTATTACAATTCCTAGATATCCATATTGAGATACAGACTCAATCTCAGAGCCCTGAAAAGTGGTGATATGTCCAGTGGCTCTGATTTTGCATTTGAAAACAATATACATTTTGTGGTGTCAGTATTTTAATCAAGTTTAAAATCACACCATCTACGATATAGAGTTTTGAAAGCAAGTTGTAGCTGACAAAGAGCCTGGTGTGGTGTAGATGCAGAGCAGTATGTGTCACCAGCATTAAAGTGTAAATTTGCATTGGAAACATTGTGTGATACCTTTTGCCTGCACACACTGAGATCTGCCTGACGGATAATTTTCAAACCAACAGTTTGTTCTGATAAGTCTTTGCTTCAATATTGCTTGATCCACTGTGTCAAAGATCTTCAATAAGTGAAGATCTTCACAAAGTGTTTCAGTCAGGGCCAGCACAAAAATCCAACCTCCAAAGAAAGTATTGTATGCCGATACAGCCAACAGAGCAGCCGCACACATATAGGCCTATGTCCTACAATACATACACATTGCGAATCCAATGTCTATTATGCAACAGTACTTAATCGACACCAACATGACAGCTGATCAACATCCGCAACGCATCAAGACACCAATGTGCAGCATCGCCATCAGATCATCTTCCCTTAGGTCACTGCCCACTTTACAATGTGCATACCATGTGACACAACATCAAAAACAGCACATACTGCCCGACTGCTCTGCACCCTTAGAGGAAACTTCTAAATAACTTCAAAAATGAAATCAATTTCTATAACAGACACAAACATGCTCCAAAAACGGTTCTAAATTTACTTCACAAAGAGAGAGAGAGAGAGATATTAGCCCAACAGCAGCGCCAATCTTGTCCAGAGAAAGTTAAAAAAAAAAAAACTAGCACTCACCGATGACTTGAAGATGAAATCCATCCTGTGATCCTTCATGATGAAAAAGGCACCCGAAGCAGGTCCGCAATCATATCTTTATCTACCGATCTTGCTGTTAAATCAACCGCCATCACCTTTCCAGAATAACAGACAGTGCGTCATCACGCACCTGCCCATGGGCCAATCAGCCAAGCTCATTTGAATGACGACGCCCAGACTAGAAACCCTGCTTGATTTAGGGCGTTCTGTCAATAACACATCAAAATTTGATTGGCTGATGATACGGTCACTCAACGTTACGCACCCAATAGCAGCGTCCAGCTCGATCAGAGGCTAGCAATGCAGCAGAGGAAAGGAGCTGTGATGCGTTTATAGGACATAGGAGATTTGAGCTCCAGAAAAAAAATTAACCATTCGTTTTCTGGATAAAGTTGCATACTGAACAAGTAATTGACTCCAGATACATTTCAGAATGACCTTTTAATTATGGAAAAAACAGAAAAAATACATTTTTGACAGGGCTAGCAGTGCTAGCCTTGCTGCCCCTGACTGCACACCACTGATTAAAATGGCTGCACAGTGATGCCTTTTGATTAAGGACTCAATAAAGTCAATCACTATTCTAATTGAAATTCAGGTAAGATATTTTTAGTAGGTAGGAACTCTTTCAGTGGTGTGATATGGGCCTATAATTGTTTCTATCTTTCAACAGGGGAAGAACAATGGCAGATTTCCATATAAGATGAATTTTGTTAGTGTCCAGGGAGAGATTAAAAAGATGAGTCAAAGGTGGTGCAATTAAATCCGCTGCTAGCTTAAAGGTAAGGTAAGTAAGGGTCCAAGTTATCAGGACTTGCTTATTATCTATGGGCTAAACATGTTAGGCTTTATGGACCTCTGAGACTGTAACTGGATTAAAACTAAAGGGTTGACTTACATTACCATCAGAAAAAAACAGTAAGGGGAATTCTCAAGAAGAACTTGAGAGTTGGACCAGGAACCAGAGGCAATGAAATGCACATTAAAACAATCAAGCATTGTGGCCTTATCAGACATTTTATGTGAGTCCTTAGCAATGCATAGAGGAAGCTTTATGCCACTTTTATTTCCAGCTATGCATTTATTAGTCTATTTCAGGGGATTACTTGGATTGCTTGAAGTTTTGGCAAAGAAATGATCAGCTTTGGCGCAGTCACCTGAAAGGCAGCCAGTCTGAATCAAGACCTGATCTCTTGGTTTTGAGATTTTTTGTAATTCTAACTGTGGCAAAAACACACTAATGTCATTTGCAAATACAGAAGCAGCTGTGTATATGTGAGGAACATTGGTTATGATTAGATCAATTAGACATGATATTTCAGGACATTTCTGATTAGGTCTACTGGGACTATGAACAATCTGACATCTTTCTTAGTATTGACTTTTATCACAAAATCACAAAGACAGACAGACATCCAGACAGTTTGTAAGAATAGTAGCCGACAATATTTTTATTGTAGACAGACCCTAGCCACTTAGACATATTAGGGACCACTCTGTAATAACGAATCTTTTATGAAGACTTTATACATTGTGATTAAAAAATAATGCTTGATCAGTTATAAGCCATTAAACAGTACATGTTGTAGATGGTTTATATCCTCTTACAGTATGAGCACTCTCCTCCTTGAACAGAGCTCCAGAGGATCAGACATGAAATCTACTAATAAAAGGACATCTTACTTTATAATAAGTGAATCATTTGCAATCATAAATATTGATTGCTTTGTGAATATGTATGACTAAAGTGCTGAAACTGCTCTTGCTTTGTTTTACCTAAGCTAGAGGCCATGTGTTGTGGTGGGACCCGTGTCAAAATCTAGTACATTTTGTTAATTCCTTTGATGGTGCATCCTGCAAAATAAATGTGTATTTAATCACATTACCACAAACAGACACAAAACAAGCCTAGCAGGGGTTGTATTACAGCATACTAGGAAAATGTGGATTTTATAGGGATAAAATGGTAAATGCATAAAGTACACAGCTAATTTTTGCCAATAGAGCCCTCTAGAGGACTAATATGGCTCCTACTGGAACAGTATGCATACAGATATTCATTGCCGGATCTACCATACGGACAATCTGGGCAAGTGCTCAAGGGTCCTTCAACAGAAAGGGGCCCTCAATGATGGGAGAGAAAAAAATGTGTGCTTTTATTTAATTATTATTTGTTGTGCTATACAGAAATACGATACCAGGCTTGACCCAGAAAACTTGTATGTCCAAAACAAATATGGAGTCACAAGGTTTCTGCCCAACAGCAGCATTATCCAATCAGAGTAAAATAAAAGGTGTTTTGAGGACATGAGCTTCAGTGCACATGAGCCTCTGGGTACTAATGCAGATATGTAGATAAATTACAATTTGTCCAAAAAGAACTGAAACAGTGATTAAGCTATTCAATTCAGTTTACAACATCATGTAACACATCATAACGGAAATCTCATAATAATTTAATGCGCCTCTGTGTCCACATGGGGAGCTGATACCCCCGGTCACCTACTTCCTGGAGGAGGGCGCTCTCAGCTCAGTTTTCTTTCAGTTTAAAAAGGTTATAGCCCTCTGCTCGGGTCCAGGGTGTCCTGAGGACAGCTTGTTGTGTCTTTCCGGATCCACAATAGACCAGAACCCTACAACACTGTGAGTCTCACACTGCACTGACTAGACATGGATTACTCTATTCGCACAACCAACGTGGAGGACTGCAAGGATATCTCGCGGATGATCATGGTGAGCGGACACATGAGAGCGTGTAAAGCAGCTGTATATGACTCGTTAGACATTTAGTAGCCTAAATGAGTCACAGCCTTACGTCAGTGGATCACTCTGCATACACGTTATTATTGTTATTATATTATTGAGACATTATTGGATGAAATGCGTGTTTATTTGAACGCAGACGCACTCATGCATCACTGGCATTTTAAAGAGCCACACTATTATGATATTGAGATATTGTGTAAGAGATTGGCTCAATGGTATTATTGTTTATTTCTTCCCAGGAATTGGCTGAATATGAGAAAGTCACAGATCATGTGAAAGTGACACAAAAAGGTAATTATATCATAAAACTAATATTAGATCACATGTTAAAATGATCTATTAAAAGTTCAGTTTCTGTAGTCTCTTTTTCTGCCTTGATCTTACTTTTAGATGTATTTGACCTTCATAAAATCCAAGAGAGGCCACACACATGTTTCAAGTGAGGTGATACGACTAAAAAGGCAAAGAGCAAAAGTCGCTTTTATCACTATCCTATTACACAGACACTAGCACTCACTAACAGCATGGTGAGATAAAGACTCTAAAAAGATGGCTACTAAGTTGGCAGTGTCTCTGTATTTCACTTACAGACTTGGAGCAAGACGGCTTCTCCAAGAACCCGTTCTTCCATGGGATCATCGCTGAGGTTCCTGAACAGCACAGAACCAAAGATGGTGAGAAGGAACCGCCACTCCAAGGCCTGCTATTGCCCTGATGTCACACACTTCAATTGAGTTACATTGTTATTTAAATAGTGCCAAATCACAAACAAAGTTATCTCATGACACTTTTCATATAGAGCAGATGTAGACTGTACTAAGTATTTTATACTTAAAGCTAATTTGCTGCGTCAACTACTCATTTAGGAGCTACAGTATACTTTAAGTATACTGTGAATCTGGCCAAGCTCACACTTCACAGTAATTATTCCCAGTTTACAATGTCATTTTTTACCAGTATAGTACATACTGATAACAATAAGGGAATATAAGGCACTTACTGTAATAGAGACAAATTTGATTTATTAGATCTGGGAGCTTTAGACAGGGTGCAGTGTGACCATTACTGAGCAACAAAGCTGGAAGTTTGGGGGAAGATGGGGAAATTAGTTTTGTAGCACTTTATAAATCTGCTGTGACTAATTTCAAAATTATCACATGCTACTACTATGTGATAAGAAACACAGGGAACATTTAAAGCTGCAGCAACATCAAACATGGGAACACAACAGTTATCAAGATTGTTTTTTTTCTGTCAATCCATTAATCATTTAATTTCAGTTTTAAAGTATTACCATGTATAGTTTGGCTCATTAGGAGCCCAACAACAAAATTGTATCACAGGGCTCTATAAGAGGTAAATCCAGTCTGATGTCATGGCCGTATATGGAAACAGAACTACGTAGGTCTGTGCGGTCCAGTTGGTCCACTATCAAACACAACTCAAAAAAATGTACAAGTATACAATGCTCATGACACCAGTCCACAAACCTGTCCACTTCAGCTTTATAGCTGCTAATGTTGGATAGGAAAACTACATCAGATGCTTACTTATGGTGGACAATATTGTCCTTAATAGTAGAAGCCTGAGGTGGTTCAGTAGATTGAAACTGTCGTTAGTCAGGGTGACGTTCATTGTTCATAAAGATTGTCAGTAAATCAGGTACCTCAGTCAGCAATAACAAAACCGTTATCATCACATAATGAATGTGTGAAGGGCTAATTTAATCATTTTAACATGTTTTTTCTCAAATTACCCACATCAACAATCTGCAAATATGCAATTGTGCAACACAAATAGCTTTAATTGGCTGCACGTTAACAGTCAGTAAGTAACTTGGTCCATAAACACGTATTTATTAGTTCTGTTTCCTAAAGTGCTGATGTGGCCTCTCTCCTTACAAACCACTTACATAACAAAGCTAACGCACCACATCTCCTCAGAAGGGAGAAATGAGAAAATTAACAAACGCTTTGCTGCCCAGTTCTGCCTTTTTCTTCCATGACACAGCCCTTTTTTCCATACACTCACCGCTGCTTTCTGTTCGCTGCTCGCTGGACTTTGATATCTGACTCCATGCTGAGGAGTAGCTGTCTGTGTGTTTGACTCACTAAACCTACATACCCCATGACTGAGATAAATGCAGGCTTTGTTTAACAAAACAGTATTTGTTAATACTGCAACCTTATCAATAGCAATTATACCAACCTGAAGAGCTTTTATTTGAAGTAATAAAAAAAAAGATAGGTTAATGATTACTCTTTGAAGTGATCCAATGGTGCATAATGAATAAACCTTTAACTTTCATACGAAGATGACATTGATGAATATGTCTTGTCAAAAGTCTTTGGTGTTTAGACTCTTTTTGAATCGAGGGACATCAGCACTGGTGATTGTAGCTGGTGACTTCTGCTGAGATAAGGCTGATGAGGTTGATGAAGTGATGATTCTGCAAAGACTGAGTGATAATGAAGAGGTGGAGGAACATGCATAAGGGCACAATGAAACGACAGATGGTTTGAGAAATAAAATTACAGACCTGAGAATTCAAAACATAGTCTTCTTGACTGAACTTTCACTAAAGCTCAGTTTGTCCAAACCAGCCAGGTTGCATTTTCATTTCTCCGTGCAATATCAATCAGGAGTGACTGTTCAAGCAATACTAGAGATTAGCTCATCTAAATATTTAGGAGATTGTGTGCCAATATGAGAACATGATATAAAAAATTACTAAAACTGCACAATTTAGTAAAATAAATATTCCATTTTAACAAAAAAATGGTATAAAAAAAATATGAAACTGTTGCACTGACTTGACATTTTCTACTGTTTAATTTCAGGCCATACGAAGATAGGATATGCACTTTACTTCTTTTCCTATAGCTCGTGGAAGGGCAGAGCTGTGTACATGGAGGACTTATACGTGATGCCAGAGTTCAGAGGTACAGTACACTATCTCAAACGTGCAGTAGAACTGATGATATTCACATAATTGCCATTTAATGTCATCATTTTGTTTTTTTGATAGATATAATTTGTGATAATAGCCTAGAAAAAAATAAGCTTTAATATTTGAAAAAATACATGAAATGTCAAATAAAGCATGGTTTGTCTTTCAGGGAAGGGCATTGGTAAAGCACTCATGAGCAAAGTAGCACAGGTGAGTAAAACACAAGTCTATCATTTAACTACAACCTGTTCTCTTTTTAGGCATATGAGGTAATTTTTGTTAGTTAAACATGAAAAATTATGCATAATATGCCATAACTGGAAACTTCCAGAGCAGCAGTACTCATGTCTGTCCTTCTGCTGTCTCGTAGTTGGGAATGGCTGCCGGCTGTACACAGTTCAACTTCACCGTTCTCGACTGGAACAAATCATCTCTGGACTTTTACCTTAGTCAGGGCTGCACCAACGTCACAGCTGATATGGGCTACCAATATATGAGCTGCAATGGAGAAGCTCTGGAGCGCCTGGCCCAACCCTAACCCAACAGCGGGCTCATGACCTCTTGACTTTTGCAATCATGAGGTCGACTCACACAATGCAAAACTCAGAGGCCCTGTTCCAAAACTTGACAATCACAGTTGTGCTTATTTCTCAAAACGCTAATATAATGTATAATAATATAATGTGACCATTTGCTAAGCCCCACCCACCATACTTACAAGCTTTCCATTCTTGAAACGGAGCAGTTTACAGTGATGATGGTGGCAGATTTACTGCTCAAATTATCAAATCAAATCAAATCAAAGGGGTTTTATTTCACACAGCAGTAAACAAAAGCAGGTTTCTCATTTCTAGTTAGCTAACATTATTTTATTGGTTAGTTGGCTATGACATTTCCAAATTTTGCTTGAAAACAAGAACGCAGTAAAATGCATATGATGGCTACATACATGATATAATGCTAAAAATGGAGAAAAAAAACTAGCAGTCTAGCATCATCTGGAGTTAATGATGAAAGTTGTAGACATGTAAATAAACAGTATTTTTTGTCTTACAGTGTAGAACTTGTTAGAAAAGTTTGTGTGAATAAAAAATGTAACAAGTTATTTGTTCTAGCGTAACCATGTTTGGATATTTACTATAGAAAAGACATGCAAGAACAAGCAGAGGTTGGATATATGATTTATCTAGTTTATCAGATTTTCAGAACCATAATTAAAAAGTGAATCAAATATGACTGAATTGAAAAAGAGTACAAACATAAGAAAATAAAATTATGCTTGTTAAAGGTAAAAAGCACTGGTACTATGCAATTGCTTTTGACCTGCAGGGGTTGCGCTAACACTACATGTCCATGTCTCTTCAATCCAAATGTTTTTTGTGCTCAGTATATATGGTAAAATAAGGATTTACAAAATATATACATACTATCTATATATACACAATAAAATTGAAAAAAAAACCTTTACTATGGTATACATTATAAATGCTTTATATATGCTTTGTGTTAAACAGAGCTCCATAGGACCAGACATGAAATCTACAAAGGACATCTTACTTTCTAATAAGTGGATCATTTGCAGTCATAAATATTGATTGCTTTGTGAATATGCATGACTAAAGTGCTAAAACTGCTCTTGCTTTTTTTAACCTAAGCTTGGGGCCATGTGATGTGGTGGGGTCCGTGTCAAAATGTAGTTTTAGTACATTTTGTTCATTCCTTTGATGATGCATTCTCCAAAATACGTTTACTCATTTAATCAAATTCTCACAAACTAACAGACACAAAACAAGCCTAGGAGGGGTTGTATTACAACAGCATACTATGAAAATGTGGATTTTATAGGAATAAAAGGTAAATGTATAAATAAACAGCTAATTTGTGCCAATAGAGCCCCCTAGAGGATTAACATGGCTCCTGCAGGAACAGGATGCATACAGATATGTAGATACATTACAATTTGTCTGTAATGAATTAAAGATTAAAGTGATCAAAGAATTAAATGATATTTGAAACAGTGATAAAGCCATTAAATTCCGTTTACAACATCATGTAACACATAACAGAAGTCTCATAATAATTTAATGCGCCTCTAAATCCAACAGGGGGAGCTGATACCCCCGGTCACCTTCTTCCTGGAGGAGGGCGCTCTCAGCTCAGTTTTCTTTCAGTTTGAAGAGGTTATAGCCCTCTATTCGGGACTTCCTGCAGGACAGCTTCATGTTGTGTCTTTTCGGATCCACAATAGACCAGAACCCTACATCACTGTAAGTCTCACACTGCACTGACTAGACATGGATTACTCTATTCGCACAACCAACGTGGAGGACTGCAAGGACATCTTGAGGATGATCATGGTGAGCGGACACGTGCGCGTGTAGAGCAGCTGTATATGACTCGGAAGACATTTAGTAGCCTAAATGAGTCACAGCCTTACGTCAGTGGATCACTGTGCATACACGTTATTATTGTTATTATATTATTGAGACATTATTGGATGAAATGCGTGTTTATTTGAACACAGACGCACTCATGCATCACTGGCATTTTAAAGAGCCACACTATTATGATATTGAGATATTGTGTAAGAGATTGGCTCAATGGTATTATTTTTATTTCTCCCTTATTTCTTCCCAGGAATTGGCTGAATATGAGAAAGCCACAGATCACGTGAAACTGACACAAAAAGGTACTGTATGTCAATAAAACTAAAATTAGATCACATGTTAAAATGATCTATTAAAAGTTCAGTTTCTGTAGTCTCTTTCTCTGCCTTGACCTTACTTTTAGATGTATATGAATTTGTATATCAACTTCCATCACAATCCTATTACACAGACACTAGCACTCACTAACAGCGTGGTGAGATAAAGACTCTTAAAAGATGGCTACTAAGTTTCTCTGTATTTCACTTGCAGACTTGGAGCAAGACGGCTTCTCCAAGAACCCGTTCTTCCATGGGATCATCGCTGAGGTTCCTGAACAGCACAGAACCAAAGATGGTGAGAAGGAACCGCCACTCCAAGGCCTGCTATTGCCCTGATTTTACACACTTCAGTTCAATTCAATTTTTATTTATATAGTGCCAAATCACAACAAAAGTTATCTCATGGCACTTTTCACATAGAGCAGGTCTAGCCTGTACTCTGTCATTTTATTTTATACTTAAAGCTAATTTGTTGCGTCAACTACCCATTTAGGTGCTAATCTGGCCCAGGAAACACTTGACAATAATCTTTACCAGTTTACAATGTAATTTTTACCAGTACAGTACATTCTGATAAAAAAGAGGGAATTTAAGGGGCTTACTGTAACAAAGACATTGTTAATGTTCTCAGTGACACCTGTGCTTCACCTACTATGACAAGTAAAAACACCTGCTACTTTAGATTATTTCATTCATTAGATCTGGAAGCTTAAAACAAATGTATACTGTATTTTTAATTAACAGACAATCATTCTAATATTACAGGATGTAGTGTGATCAGTACTAAGCAACAAAGCTGGAAGTTTGGGTGAAGCTGGGAAGATGAGTTTTGTAGCACTTTATAAATCTGCTATGATTCATTTCAAAATTATCACATGCTACTACTACGTAATAAGAAATGGAGGATAAGTTCAAGAAAATTGTCTCAGATTGAGGGTTGAGCTGCAGCAACATCAAACATGGGAACACAACAGTCATCAAGATTGTTTTTTTCTGTCAATCCATTAATCATCTAATTTCAGCTTTAGAGTATTACCATGTATAGTTTGGCTCATTAGGAGCCCAACAACAACATTGTATCCCAGGGCTCCATAAGAGGTAAATCCAGTCTGATGTCATGGCCGTATATGGAAACAAAGACTACAAACTCCATTTGGTCCTCAATCAAACACAACTTTTTCAAAACATTTAGAAGTAAACGATGCTCATGACACCAGTCCACAAACCTGTCCACTTCAGCTTTATAGTTGTTAGTGTTGGATAGGAAAACTACATCATATGCTTACTTATGATGTACAATATTATACTTAATAGTAGAAGCCTGAGGTGGTATGAAGTTCAGTAGATTGAGTGTGGTAACTCAGGGTGACGTTCATTGCTGTTATTAAGCAGTAAAAAAGCTTTTTATGATGTGTTTTCTACAGTAAATATGGTCATGCTGTACCTCATAACTTTACATATTAAAATGACCTACAGTATATATTTTTTAAAGTGTAATCTAAAGTGTTACTGACCTTTCTAACAGCAGACAGTTTGACTTGTCACAGTAGGTAAAGCTTAGCTGTTACTAAACAGCACCCTGGCACTGAAAAATGTGAAAAGGTTCATTTCTGTCTACCATGAAAATAAAATAAGTTGAATGAAATCACATCTAATTTGCAATATCCACAATGTGATAAGACATGTGACAGTACAACATGTTTCATTATGTAAATAAAGATTGTCAGTAAATCAGGTACCTCAGTCACTAATAACAAAACCATTATCATTACATAATTAATGTGTGATGGGCTCATTTAATCATTTCAACATGTTTTTTTCCCAAATTAACCACGTCAACAGTCTAAAAAATATGCAGTTGTGCAACACTAATAGTTTTAAGTGGCTGCACGTTCACACTTGCCAGTAAGTAACCTGGTCCATAAACACATATTTATTGGTTCTGCTTCCTGTTTTCTATTAGTTCTATTTGTGCTGATGTGGCCTCTCTCCTTACACACCACTTACATAACAAAGCTAACGCACCACTTTTCCTCAGAAGGCAGTAATGAGAATATTAACAAACGCTCTGCTGCCCAGCTCTGCCTTTTTCTTCCATGACACAGCCCTTTTTTCCATACACTCACCGCTGCTCGCTGCACTTTGATATCTGACTCCATGCTGAGGAATGGCTGCCTGTTTATGTGTGTTTGACTCGCTTATACTTACATACCCCATGACTGACATAACTGCTAGCTTTGTTTAATAATACAGTGTTTGTTATTACTGCAACTTTATCAATATCAATTGTAATCTGACCAACCTGGAGAAGTTTGACTGGAAGTTTAAAAAAAGATAGGTTAATGATTACTCCTTGAAGTGATCCAATTGTGCATAATGAATAAACCTTTAACTTCCATACAAAGATGATATTGATGATTAAGTCTTGTCAAAAGACTTTGGTGTTTAGACTCTACAGAGACATTTTGAATCTTGAATCAGCACTGGTGATTGTAGCTGGTGACTTCTGCTGAGATAAGGCTGATGAGGTTGATGAAGTGATGATTCTGCAAAGACTGAGTGATAATGAAGAGGTGGAGGAACATGCATAAGGGCAGCATGAACGGACAGATGGTTTGAGAAATACAACTACAGACCTAAGAATTCAAAACATAGTCTTCTTGACTGAACTTTCACTAAAGCTCAGTTTGTCCAAACCAGCCAGGTTGCATTTTCATTTCTCCGTGCAATATCAATCAGGAGTGACTGTTCAAGTAATACTAGAGATTAGCTCATCTAAATATTTAGGAGATTGTGTGCCAATATGAGAACATGATATAAAACATTACTAAAACTGCACAATTTAATATAATAAATATGCCAGTTCAACAAAAAAATTGTATTAAAAAAAAACTGTTGCACTAACTTGACATTTTGTGTTGTTTGCTTTTCAGGCCATACGAAGATAGGATATGCACTTTACTTCTTTTCCTACAGCTCGTGGAAGGGCAGAGCTGTGTACATGCAGGACTTATACGTGATGCCAGAGTTCAGAGGTACAGTACACTATCTCAAACATGCAGTAGAACTGATGATATTCACATAATTGCCATTTAATGTCATTGTTTTTGTGTGATAGATATAATTTGTGATAATAGCCAAGAGAAAATAAGCTTTAATATGCATAGTTTTCTTTCAGGGAAGGGCATTGGTAAAGCACTCATGAGCAAAGTAGCACAGGTGAGTAAAACATGAGTCTATCATTTAACTGCAACCTGTTCTGTCTTTATGCATATTGTGTCATTTTTGTTAGTTAAACATGAAAAATGATGCATAATATGCCATAACTGGAAAATTCCAGAGCAGCAGTACTCATGTCTATCCTCCTGCTGTCTCGTAGTTGGGAATGGCCGCCGGCTGTACACAGCTCAACTTCACCTGTGTCGACTGGAACAAATCATCTCTGGACTTTTACCTTAGTCAGGGCTGCACCAACGTCACGGTTGACATGGGCTACCAATATATGAGCTGCAATGGAGAAGCTCTGGAGCACCTGGCCCAACCCTAACCCAACAGCGGGCTCATGACCTCTTGACCATTGCAACCATGAGGTCGACTTACACAATGCAAAACTCAGAGGCCCTGTTCCAAAACTTGACAATCAGAGTTGTGCTGATTTCTCAAAACGCTAATATAATATATAATATTATAACATGACCGTTTGCTAAGCCCTACCCACCTTACTTACTTTTGCTACACCTGTCAAACTTTCCATTCTTAAAACGGCAAATGAGCAGTTTACAGTGATGACGGTGGCAGAAAAATATACTCAAAAGTATCAAATACAACTAAAGGGGTTTTATTTCACACAGCAGTAAACAAAAGCAGGCTTCACATTTCTAGTTAGCTAACATTATTTTATTGGTTAGTTGGCTATGATGTTTCCAAATCTTGCTAAAACAAGTGCTCAAAAATGAATACAACATGTTATACCACAATAATATAATACTAAAAAAAACTAGCAAAACTCCTATAAAGTTAAGGATGAAAGTTGAAGTCATATAAAAAGGCAGCATTTTTTGTCTTACTGTGTAGAACTTGTTAAAAAAGATTGGATAAATCAAAATTTAACAAGTTATTTGTTCTAGCGTAACCATGTTTGGATATTTACTATAGAAAAGACATGCAAGAACAAGCAGAGGTTGGATATATGTTTTTTTGCTCAGAAACATGTTTCAGTTTTACAAAAGGGAAAGGTTGAGGATGAGAACTACACCGAGGTGTAGTTAAATCTAAACTCTGGTGATAAGTTTAGCGAGGCGCATTGGAGCGTAAACATTTCCAAATCCTACAACGAGCAGGAAAGTGGCGCTAACATTAGCCTAAAGTCTGACAAAGAAGTGTTTTAGCTTCCTATACAGTGTAACTTGTAATACCACTAAATAACATAGTTAGCTAATGATACGGCATGCTCCTTTGTCTTTGAGAATTAGTGCTGCTTTGTAAGCTAGTTAGCCAGGGATGCAAAGCTAACGGCTTATATTAGATCAGAAAATGCAGTGTTTAAGTGTGTTTTTGGTTTTGGTAAAGCTAAAACAAAAGACATGACATTCCAAACTCTTTATATGGAGTAGCTATAACTCTTAGCTATAGTTAGCATGTGCGCTGCGTCAACATGTGGAAAAATCCAAAGCTTGAAATGCTTTCTGAACCTACTTACAGCTGGTAAGCTATCAATGGACAGTTGTTGTTTGGGGAGAGGATTAGCAAATTGGTCAATTGCCTTATGATTTCAAGAGTTAAAGATGCAGTTTTAAGTATTGGAATGGGGCCTGTGCAATACATTTAATTTGTACATAACCAAGGCACTGATATTTTTATGTTTTGTGATTTTCCCTTGTGATATGTTATGACCAGAATACCTTTTATATGTCAATGGCACAAAAAACCTAACCTAACCTCTGCCTAAAATGTGACAAACAGTGTAGAAAATATGGATATGGTGTTTTTTGGATGTGTATTTTGAAGGAAATTAGTCTTAACATACAATATAAAACAGTGAGTTTCTGATCTTGTATCCCTTTAAAGTTATGATCGTGTATTGTATCCCTTTAAAGATATGACCATGACAACAGCAACCAAAGAGTCAGTCATCCCTCCCCTTGTCTTCCAGATGAGTTGCTGTTGTGAAGCACAGAGTTGCATTTGCACTAGTTTCTTCTTTTTACTCTGTGTATGTCTGTAGACAGTTCTCATGATATTATTGTGCACATAAGCAAAACTGTTGGACTCAACCAAGAAACCTCCTTCCGTGCAGCCAACCAGCAACTCATGGGGCTGGTTTCAAAGCAGTCGATGAAATCTAGAATCAGACAAAACAATCCATCTGGTGGAATTTTAAAAAAGGAAAGAAAAATCTTGGACCAGGCTCAAGCCTACGTCTTTGAACCTGTCCTGCTAAAACGAGAGTGGCACAATTCTGGTCTGCACTTCTGTTTTATATCCAGTCTGATTTTTAAAAAGGGGGCTATTGTATCATTTCCAGCTATTTAATGAAAACAGTCTTGAGTTGTGGGTTATATTTAGTTTGTTTTCTTTCACTCTAAACAAATAAGAACCACTGACCCTTCTTTGGTACTTATGCAGTTTGAGTTTCAGTTTATATTTTGTTTACGAAATGATTTTGTAGGGGGGAAAAAAGTTTTTATTTTTTGGGACATCGATGTGGAAAAATACATTTGAATGCCCCAAAAGTCAAGGCAGTGTCCAAGGGAACATGGAGAGATATTTGTATCCTCCCATGTCTGCAACTTCCCATCAGAATACCAGAGCCAGAGCTATAAATTATACAACTTGTAACTCTGTTCCTAACATGGATCACATCAAAGTTCAGCCCTGACTCCTGCTGAGATCTCTGCAATAAATCACACAACCTTGAAAAAAACAGTTAAATATTTCAGATTTTATTGTGCAGGATGTGTATGTAATCACTAAACGGTGTAACAGTCAATATAAGTAGACAAGAGAACCATGATGATGTTGTATTAGGCTCACTTCCACATATTTGGTGCTGTTTTTAGTTTAGTTGTGAGGAAGGAAGTATGTTATCCATTGTACCATACAAGTTCATATTCATATGGTGGGATATTTCCAGTGTGGTCTATACTGATATCCGTGTTATGTCACATGTTATGCACAGTCATTGATGTTTTCTGCCAGTTGAAGCGTATGGTTTTTATGTGTCATATTGTGATCCAGTGTCAGATTTTGTCAGGTTCTGAAATGGTTACAAAAAACAAAAAAAAGTTTGAATGAAAATCTTGTGAATCCAAAAAGTAAACACCATGCATTGTAAATTTCCTCCATTGAGTTTTGAGAAAAGGGCTTCATCAAGATCAAATCAAACCTCTCAAGCCGGATGGGATCAGAAAAGCCATCAGATGAAGTTATGACATCAAAAACAGCAAAAGTGGATTCATTGGTTTTTCACATGATGATGAATTCGATTTTTCTCAAGTGGCCACTAAGAGTAGCTTCTGGACCTAACGTTTCAGTAGAGACACCTAAAGCCATGTCAGATTGAGCTTGCATGTTGGTATAAACGTTTGTTCCATAACAGTAGTTTTTTGTTATTGTCACCCTTTCTTTTACTGTGAATCCACAATGTAGCTGCTCACAGAAATAAAACCTGTCAGACTATAATTGAATAAAGTGATGTGTGAATTTGTATCTGTATTTGTGAATGTGGATTGATCCAGTTTACCAGATTTTCAGGAGCATAAAAAGTGAATCAAATATAAATAGATTGAAAAAAAGTATAAACATAAGAAAATAAAATTATGCTTGTTAAAGGTAAAAAGCACTGGCACTATGCAATTGCTTTTGGCCTCCAGGGGTCGCACTAACACTACATGTCGCCTCAATCCACTTGGTGTTTTTTGTCCTCTGTATGCTAAAATAAGGATTTATAAAATATATACAAAGTATTTATATATACACAGTAAAATTAATAAAAATTGGAAAAATATTTACTATGGTATAAATTAAAAACAATGAAACTGTCAGAAATGTGTATAGATGTAATAAAACTGCACTATAACTATAGAAACCTGCATAGAAAGGTAGATTTGTGTCACTATATACTGATATACAGTATATGATTTATATGACACATGGCTCAGTCATCAGTGCATGGGGCCCAACAAAGAATCTGCCCCACTGCTCCTAAAAAAACGTGTTGCGCCCTTGCTGCTTTTCAGAGGATTGTTAAAAACGTGCTACACAAAATACTTTTCACCAAATTTTGCTTGATTCTTGTTAAATACTGTAAACTTTTACATCCCTGGGCTCTAAAATGGATTCAAATGACACCATCTGAGAGATAAAAATCACTTCAGCTGTTCACAACTCACTGAGGAGTCACAAAATTATACTGCTTTGTGTTAAGGGATCAGAAGCAAAACCGGTTGGGAAACATGTTTTAGAAACATTAAGGCCAAAAGATTTTCCTTCTTGAAGTAGTCTGGCTCTCAAATGGATTTAATTTGGTTCATAAAACACTGAAAATCATTTTAAACTTTTAGATTCACTTATAAATGCTTTTGGAGGGATTCATCAGTTTTGCCCCCCCCCCACTTGTCTACACAAATTATGGAGGGGTTAATTTCCCAATAAGGTACAATAAGGAGTGCTTTGAAAGGTGTCTATGAATAAAATGCATCATCATTATTATATTATTATTATTGTTGTCATCTTCATCATCATCATTATTATATTATTGTCATCATTATCATTATTATTATTATCATCATCATCTTTATTATTGCCATCATCATCATTATTATTATTATTATCATCATTATCATATTATTATTATTATTGTCATCATCATCATTATTATTATATTTATTATTGTTATTATTATCAGCATTATTATTATTATTATTGTTGTCATCATCATCATTATTATTTTTATCATCACCATTATCATTATTATATTATTATTATTATCATCACCATCATCATTATTATTGTTATTATTATTATCATCATCACCATTATTATTATTATTATATTATTATTATTATTATTATTATTATTAAATCATGCTTGTGTGAGTGATTTTCTCTTTGACAATACATTGGCTGGTAAATGGGGTGGAAGGCATCATCCTGGCGTTCACCTGTTGATGGCACAGTGGATTTAACTATAGCACACCAGCAGAGCAGCCTGGTGCATCTTTACCGATACACTACAGCCACCTTGTGGTTACACTCAGAACTACACGCCTCAATGGCACATATTTCCATGGCATGCAAGTTGATGAAAGTGATTTGAGAAGCAGAGGAAGCCCCGATGCGCCTCGTGAGGTGTTTTTTCTTGCGTACACCTCGTGGATTTTCATGGTGGATGCCAGCTGGTATCATAACATCAGTGCTGGCCGTGGGCGCACGGAAAGTTCAAGCCAAAGTCTCTGTTTGTGTGTGTGTGTGCGTGTGTGTGTGTGTGTGTGTTTGTGTGTGTGTGTGTGTGTGTGTGTGTGCAGTCTGTCTGTCTAATAGAGTGACCCCCCAGCAAGCAGTTTAAAGGGAAGACAAGAGAGCTGAGTCAACGAATCGCAAGAAGAAGGATGCAACAGTTGATGTGCTCGAGTTGCAGCGTGCACACTTTTCTTGTATTTGGAGACACATACGGAGGATGGTGGCTTTGATCTGATCTGTGTGGAGGAAGGATCTGATGTTTTTGCTGATTTAAAACCTGTCAGATGAACTGAAAATTAAAACAGCCCGTGTTTAAAAAAAAAAAAAAAAAAAAAAGCAGTGGGTGTTAGTTGTAGGCTGTCTCATCAAAATGGACATTCGGACAGAAATGCATTTGGAGGGACTTCATGCTCTGCTGGAATGGAGTTGAAGTGTGGATTTCGGATGGTCTGCGGCAGTGAGTAGCAGTGCAGTCCGCACCAACATGCATCGGATTCTGCAGAGGAGGCGAGTGCGCAAGCTGCGGGTCGTATGGGCTTCTCTGGCTCTGGTGGCTCTGTCTCTGGCCGCATGCAGCGCGCTGTTCACGGCGTGGACTTGGCGACAGACGCGAGACCTGTCGCAGTCCTTCAAGATCCTGCAGGACCGACTGGAGCAGGTTTGTATTAAAAACCAATCAAGCCTGCAAACACCCCCCCTCCCCCTCCCCCCTATGAATGGCATGCATATTCTTACCAACAATAATATTTACTCGCCTGTGCGTTTTTAAATAAGTGTTCCTTATGTAACTTCTTTTGTGCCTGCGGTTACTGAGATCTTCGCGGGGGGTATATGAAAAAATGCAAGTCCATATTTAACCCCCTCCACCCCCCCTCCTCCCTCTGTCTACCGCCAACTTGCACGTTTTCTATTCTGTTGCACCATTTCTTTGCTTGGCACTTTTATTGCTTACAAATAAGCAAGTTGTAGAGTTACTGCTTATTTTCGTTTCCAGCCCCCCCCCTCTGTTTTCCCCGCCATGTTTAATTACTCTGTTGCCAGTTGTGTTCCAGTTTTATCTCAATTTACTGGAAAGCCTCAACTATTTGGCATGTGAGCACCCGAATGGCTGCAACCGAGGATTGAGGCGTGAACCGGGCTGGATGATAAAGTGTGGCAAGTGTAAATCATTTGCGACAAGCAGAGCCACTTCTCATGCACAGGACAGCAGTAACATTTGTAGAAATCAGCTCAGAGTATTTAAAAACGTCTTGCACTTGCAGCATGAGGTTGCATCACGAAGCAAATTCTTTTCCACAAGCAGCCAAAGGACCTGATGGAAATTCCTCTGGTTTCAAGTTTACAAAACCAGGTTGCACTGGATTTGAGATCAGGGGATCAGATTGGCTGTGGATCATGTTGACAGACCTGCACCAACACACAAACCCACACACACACACACACACACATACATACAGACAGACAGACAGTTTCCTCCTCACACACTCATACACACAAACACCTCAAAATTGGACACGTGGAGTGTTGATGCTGGAGCGTTTCCCAAGGGGCCCCGTTCTGTCCATTTGACCGTTAGCCAACTCCTGATGAGAGCCAGTGAGTGAACGTCTGGAGAGTGAAGAGCAACTCAGTGCCTCTATTTTCACAGTAGCTCTAAATTTAAACACACTTTTCCTGCGCCACTTCTCTTCTTACTTCATATAGGCCTCCTTCGGTCATTCTGTGGGCCCCCAGCCAAGGATTTTAAAGTTTGCTTGCTTGACAAAATTCGTTTCTTACTCAGAAAGGGAGGAAAGACGAGAGGAATGCAAAGCACTAAAAACACGCATTAGGTGTCGCAACCAGTCTCTGAGGAAGTGGTAGACCTATTCTAAAGCTAGCATGGCAGCAGGGGCAGGATACTGGAAAAGACAAGCCTGTTTATGTGGCTGGCTGGCTGGAAGAGGCGCAGAGTCTGTGGCTGTGTGGGATCTGCCAGAGCAGAGTCCTAATAAACTTATTGGACATTTGTTAATAGTGTGGTTTTTTTCTCTCTCTCTTTCAACAGGTCAATACACAGAGGAAGGCCATTGTTCAGCTCATTCTGGAGAAGAGAGAGCTGCTGGTGGGGCAGAGAGTGAAGAGAGATGGTACTGCAAATCAGAACACCAACATCATACAGAAATGTGTGCTTTTTAGCTGTCTAGATCACCACAGACACAATCTTCTTACCCACTGCACTCTGTTGTTTTTTTGGGAAGAACATTTAACACAAACGCTGGCCAGTCTTGGCCCACATGCCACTTTGGTCGGGTCTAGTGGGCCCACAGGCACTATACCGCTGCTAAAAGTTGACACAGGAAAAAGTAGGCAGCTGGATGACTGTTTCAGAAATTACAGGTCTGACCGGAACGGCCACGGAGCCCAGAAAACCAGCTGGCGCAGTAGCAAGGCCTTGTTGCACGCTTTTGGGCAATGAAATTGATTCCCCAACCCCCCAAGCACACGACTGACACAGCTATGATTTGTTGTGAAAGCAGGGATATTTGATGACCTATCATTGCGGTATTTATAGCCACATGCTTGCGTCACCGTCACAGGATTGCTTGATTGTTCAGATTTTGTCCGATGGTGAACCCTTACGCACTTTTATGTTGGATTTCAGTCGAAGAGACGAATATCCAAATTTGACAAAAGGATTCATTTAGGGAACTGCAAGTCTCGCCAAAACAGTTCTATATTGATATCCTGCAGGTATAGGCTTTTTTCAGTTACTTTGGTAACTGATAGCTTGCTTTGTCTTCCAAAAGGCATTAAACAGTGTTCAGAAATTCATAGCTACCACTGTAGGAAAAAAAACAGCTTTTTCTGGTTTGTGGAAAGTTGACCGCCAGCAGGACACTGCTGTTATGTTCTCTCACGATGACTGACAGCATAAGTCAGGAAAATCTGGCCAGCCTGAGGGCTTTACGCTCGCCCATAGCAAATCCTAAACCTACAGGGTCACCCACCTGCGAGTTATTTTAGCACAGACTTAATATTCCTATACGATGGCGGGGGTGTTTGGCTGCTCCATACTGAAACATAAAGTATGTATTTCACAGTTAAGACATACAGTATTCCAGTTGTATGTGTGTTTGAAATCGCTCCCTGCAGGCCAGATTGCAGAGCTAAAATAAACCTTTAGTGAGTAACAAGAGCAGGCATTCTTCAGCTCTGGCCTTTTAGCGTTGTGTTTTATTTATTGTATCTATCTGAGCAGGGGCCATATCTGTTGCTTCACTCTGTTCTTAATCGACTCTTTTGGGTCGCAGAGCAGCCAAAAGACCTTTTTGACTTTCTTTTTCCGGCACTTCATTTCTCTTATTTAGCATTCAGGCTCTTTAGCTTGGGTCTCTCAGTCTACTTTTAATGCTTTTGTCCTGTCCATCTTCTCTTTATCTCCCCCAAACATACACACACACACACACACACACACACACATACATCACTCTCCTCTTCTTTCTTTGTATTTTCTAGATGACTGCGACCAGCTGGCACTAAGATTAGCCCCCACAGGAAAAAAAAACTGAAAGAGGCACACGCTTCTGACTGAAAATAAGTTTGAGGAAATATATTGAAGCATGTGAAAGGAAATCCTTTACCCATCTGCTAATCGCGTTAAAACCAGCCAGGTTGAATCTAAATGGCTGCAAATTAACACACTATGTTATTTGACAGATACAGATGGGAATGATTGTTTTATCAAAAAAACCACAGACGTATTTTTTTTGCTGTTTAAACTCATATTCTGCCTCTTCCTTGCCTTCCGAAGGGGGGACGCTGCGAGGGAGGAATGGAAACGGAAAGAAAGCAGCGTCTCATTTTGAGAGTAAGTGGCTTGGCAGATCCCTTATAGCCGTCTCATGTAGCATCTGCTGAAGTGGTTTCAATCATATACCCCTATACGATTGCACTCATAAAATCTTAATTGACTTTCCCTTTCCTTTCTCTTTCAATGTCTCTTTCACTTTCCACCAGTAACCAAAGTCTCCTCTCAGCAAGGTAAGACTCATAAAATTGGAGGACGGAGAATGATCTGCAAATATTTTGTTTAAGACATGAATAACCTTGGATGTGTGTGTGTGTGTGTGTGTGTGTGTGTGTGTGTGTGTGTGTGTGTGTGTGTGTGTGTGTGTCTCAGTGGGAGCAGGTGGTGTCATAAAGGGCTGGGAAGAGAGGACGTTGAATATGAGCAAAGCGGTCAGGTACAACAAGGAGCAAGGTACCTTCACCGTGGAGAAGGCAGGCGTCTACTTCCTGTTCTGCCAGGTACGTCTCTGCCGCTGGGAGTTGTAGTTTGGTAACAGTAAGGAACTACAAAACAAACTCCGAATTACACCATCAATCCCCACACGCCACTTTAAATCTGCATTAATCAACATTTTTATATCAAATGAATACTTGTATGTGAAAAGTTGTCATTCGCACTGGCAGATCCACCAAGGCTTTTAGTGTCTTTCAGCTCATTGTTTTGATTTTAAAGATTTGTGTAGTCACGCTGGTCATTTTCTGAAAAGAGGCTCTAATAAGCTGATTGTAGACTACCTTTCTATCAGCAAACAGACAAAGGTAGCAACTAGCTGGTGAAGCAGCTAAATAGATATTTCCCTCAGGAGTTGGTGGAAATGTGGAAATGTGTCTTTCCCAATAATGCTAATGTGTAAACAGTTTGCTAACAAGTTTGCCATATCAACTTTATGAGGTTATAATCATAGATGTAATGTAAGGGCTGGATAGGGCGCCACCGCTCAGCCTTTAGACTTTAGACTTTATTGTCCCCAAGGGGACATTCCTTTCCCCACTACTGTACATACCAGACAACAACAATACAACAATAGCAACATTAAGTGACAGGCAACAGTACACACTTGTGTCTGTTTAGCGAGGCCTACTCTTAAGGCAGTTATAATTGAGGGAATCAGGCTTTTCTCAAAGCAGCCCATCTGCATCTGTACCGGCACCCAGAGGGCATTAGGGTAAATAATTTTTCCCTTTGACCCATTGGTAGTATGCCCCATTGACCACCATTGTACAAGCAATGTCTATAAAACTGTTGACAGGACTGCGAACAAGGTCAGATTTAAAAATCTGTGATGTCATCACAATGTAAAGTCTGTGGGCCGACTGGGAACTCGTGGGCGGGGCCAGCGGGAGAAACGCTACTGCGCATATTCAGTGGGTCGCACAAGGTGGAAGCAAACCTGGAAGCGAGAAATCTTTTTCACATATGTGCCAGGCAAGAAATTATCATTGGACTGAATAAGTGCCATTTTCAGCCTTATAATACATCCACAGTGATATTATGTCAAGGCTCCAAGTGGCCAAAAGATGTGCTAAAGCAGCAACTGCTATTCTGTCCATTTTGTTTGGGAAAAAAAAATACTAGGCCCAAGGAATCCGACTGTAATACTTTTGAGTATTAACCACAATTTGACAATGATGATTCTTAGTCTTTTTAACAGTATTTCCAGATTTAAATCATAATTTTGCCCATTTTACACCATATTTAGACTTGTGTTAACAAGAGAAGCCTGGCTTATTCTGAGAAATAGTAAAAGGGCTTTTGTGTGAGGTATTGGAACAAAAACCACTGTTTTGGTATTAGTAGTGAAGATATATCAAATATCTTATTGGTACTGGCATTGAACATTTTGAAAGGAATACCCAAAACCAGGAGAAAGTGTGTACAAGTGTGTACAAGTGTATGTATGTAGTGTTTTTTTTTATTAATGTGCAGTTTTCATTTGGATTTCTAAACATTACAAACTTAATGAAAGAGGGGATTGGTTTGATTTAGGTCTTAAATTTGTTTTCCTCACTTCTGAGTTGAATTGATAAAGATTAATGTAATCCTTACTCCTGAGATTTTAAAAAAGCAGTCTTTATTTTCTGCAAACATCAGTCATACTGTAGACGTATGCATCATGTTTTTTGGAGCAGTGGATATCAGGTTTCGGGTAATCTCATGTAGCCAGACCTCGGTCTTGTCAAGTTGACAGAGGTCTGGAGAAAATCTAGCCAAAAAGGGGGGAAAAACACAATAGTGGGACTTCGGAAACCCTGAGGCTGTCTGGTTAGTTTTCTATTTGAATAGTTTCGAATAAACACGTTCTGCTGGTGCCTCCGCTGATCTCTCTTGACAAGATGGAAGTCTCTTCATCTTCTCTCTGTTTCTTAGGTATTGTTCAATGAGCAGGAGTCTCAGTATGTGAAGCTGGACGTTGTGACCAGCGGTCAGAGGCCTCAGAAGCTGCAGTGCATGGAGGGTTATGGGACGACTCCCTCCGCCGGGCCGCACCCCTTCCACTTCCTGAAGCCCTGCCAAGTATCGGGCCTCCTGCGACTGGACAAAGGCACGGAGCTGAACGCCATCACAGGCCCGTCGTTCAAACTCCACACTGTGGGCAATCCCTCCGCTTCGCCTCACGTCTTCAGCATCTTTAAAGTCAACTGAAGCTCAGTGCTGATGTGATCTTGGATGGAAACTTTTTAAAGAGTACATTAACTCATCCGAGTGCAACAAAATTCACTTGTTTTTACAGGGATGAGACTGTTTTTTCTACACAGTATAAAAGTCATAAGCAGTTGGTGAATCACATCCTGCTACCGCCTCTTCCCAAAGATGTTAATTTGAAAGACAAACCTGACATTTGTGGAAGTTGTTGTGGAATCTTTCTCTGGAAAGCGGTGCTGTTTTGGAACGCAAAAATACAGACTTTGGATTAAAACCAAGACTTGAAGTGGACGAAATGCCTCTAAGAATGTCTGCCGAGAGAACAGATGTGATGGAAGCTGTTCTGTAGATAAAGGGCTTCATATAAAAGAAAAAAAATACTTGGATGTTCCTCTTAGCCTTGGTTTCATGTAATAAATTGTGCTTACACTCTCTTTATAAGACTGTCTATAAAGCTGTGCATGCACCTTCCACTTTTATATCACCAGTGCCTCAAGAAGCTGAGAGCACATCAGCGAGCAACAGATAAACTGCCTACATGAGTTGTCATTCATATTTTTTATACTGCACCGTTTTTGTGAGTTTATGTGCGTGAAGTAACATTTAAGTAAGCATCTTCTTTAAATACCATGTATCTACTTCACACATATTTTGTTAGGAGCTGGCATACAACAGGGAACATTTTAAGATTTTTAAATAACATGGAAGTTAATTTTTACTCTTTTTCTAAAGGTCAAATTTGATCATAAGATATTTTTATGAATGAGGCTTCAGTGTACTCTGCTTGGCTTTACTTTTGAAAAGTAGGTGCAAGTTTTAGTAAAAAATTGAGCTTTGAATATAGCCTCTTCTCTCCTTTCTGCTTTTGTCCTTTTTTTTTTGGGTGACACATTAACACCCAAGTCTTTTTGTAAATCATCACATGATTGTTTTCAAAGCCCTTGTGCAGTACGTCCAAAGTTACAGTGTAAGCAGAAGTTGCTATTAAATATTACACATGTTTTGTACTCTAAGGAGCATTGGGATTTTCTGATTCTGTGACGTATAGATACTTAGATTGTTTTTATATCTGTTTGGAGCAAAACAAGTGGGAAGGAGTGTATTTATATTTGCATAAATTATTTACTCACCAGTAACACTGTAAATTCTAAGTAATGATTGAATATAACTAGCATGTTTTTAGTGACACTAAGGGTGGCAATGTGCCATTTGGCTGGTTGGTCCACTACTATATGGTCCAAATTGAAATATCCACAACTATTGGATGGATTAATTAAATTGTGTGTAGACATTCATGGCCCCACGAAGATGATAATCCCCTCTGGTTCTTTGAGTGAATAATATTGCTATTTTGGATTACAATTAAAATTTGGTGCAGACAATCATGCCCTCATCAGGATAAACTGTAATAATTGTGGTGACCCTGTAACTTTTCATTTAGCTTTATCAGCAGGTACATTTTGAAAATTTAGTACCAGATATCAACAAAACTAATTCCCATCAGCTGTACTTTGTATTTTGAGATAATTGACAAATGTGCGCAAGCCAACATATTAAGCTGCGGTCTGAAATAGTCAGTGCTAAACCTCATGTTAGCATTGTCAATGTGAGCATGTTGACATTTAGCACTGTTGTACCAAAGTACAGCCTCACAGAGCCGCTAGCTGTAGGCTACACTTGTTCAAATAGTTAAAGTCACACAGCAAGTCAGCCATTTTAGTAAAGCACTGTTGCCTTTTTTATGGTGCTATTTTACACATAAAAACGGTGACAACACGGTCTGTTATAGCCTCAGCGGTACTTTTGGTTTATAGTGCTAATTAGCAAATATTAGCACACTAACATGCAAAACTAAGATCGTAAACATTGTTAAAATTGTTACTGCATGGTAGCTTGTTAATGTTATCTTTCAGTACACTGTTAGTTCTGCCATGCAGAGCTGCCAGCATGACTGGAGAAAAATGGCAAAATCCTTTCTTAATTCCTAAAAAACGGAGTTTATTCAAAGTCCAAATCAGTTGAATGACACCAAAGCAAAGCTGGTAAAGAGGATACTTTGCAATTCTATATAAATGGAGCAATCCCAGATTATACTATTGCTACGTCTTGATAAATTTAAAAAGAAAAGAAAAAGGGAAAAAAATAAGTAGTAGGTTTTGCCTGAGATAGAAAAATCCCAATATTGAACCTTAAATTTAAGAGTTAAACGTTTCAAATCCAAAAAGATATGCATCCATTAAAAAAATTTTAAAAAGTAGGCCTGTATCAATCAAGCTCCTGTTTTTGTTCCGACTGGTTTTTGAGTCACATGATTGTGTAAAACTGTGACTTCTTTATTTTAATCTCTTTGGAAACAAAATTCCTTCCACTTTCTCACATAGCTGCCTTCTGTAATACTCCCTGCTACAATACAAACTGTGTGTATTTCTAGCAGTGGGTTTCAGCACTCCCACTCTTGTTTATAAGTAGTTTTTGTGGACAGACCACATTGGTTTGTCCTCAGCACTTTACTGTAGCGAACCTAGTGTTTTTAATTGGAGCCAAACATTCATGTTTTAAATGGAAAATATCAGAATTTAAAACGTAGACATTATATCCTGTTTGATTTCCTCATCAATTTCCTCTTCCCTTTAATGTCTCACTCATGCACCCATTGCCCACCACCCCCGTGCACCTCATATTTCCCTGTCAGCACCGATCAGACCGCACACACACACACACACACACACACACACACACACACACACACACACACACACACACACACACACACACACACTGAATCCCCTGAGTGTCCTCCACACACACACACACACACACACACACACACACACACACACACACACACACACACACACACACACACACACACAGCCATCTAAATTTTCACTTCCTGAATCTGAACCTGAACCACATAGCTGAAAGTCTTTGAGGAAAAACATGCCTCGTTCCTCCCGCGCCAAACTTACCACACACATATTCACATGCTCTTACACACTTCCCTGCCCCAATTCCTATTTTTCGAAATGTCAAAGTTTATCACCCCCACGGAAAATCTTGTGAAGAAGTTCTCTGTAAAATGATGATGTATGCAATGCCGGGATGTGTTTTTTTTTTTGTTTTTTTTTCAAATTTCTCAACTCACTCATTATAAATGTTGAATAAACTATTTTTGGTTGTTTTTGAGAAGCCATACTTCCAATTTCTCTTTCAAATGTCTCCAAAAACGAGAAGGTGAAGGTAAGTATAAAATGCAAAGTTGTTAAAATGTGATAAAAAAATGTCTTTCTGGGATAAATTGGATGGGATATTTAATACATTTAAAGCTGCACTATTCAGCATTTTTATATTGACAGTGGTTTGAATAAGTATGTATAATATGAAAGACGTCACTTGTAATGACAGACCCACAGGTTATTATTCCTCTGCTCTTACTCTCCTTTCAGCTCTTTGGAGCATTTTAGCATTTTTTGAAAACATTTTTAAAAGCCACAACTTTACTGCTCGGTTCACTATCGCTACTCATCAACTCTTCATCCATCTTAGTGGACACAAGCTGTAATAAACCTGCTAGAAAACAACCTCAGAACGATACAATTTGCAATGTTAGCTAATAATCATAGTGAAGCACTACAGAACCAGCCATTTTTTCTCAGGAACTAAAATACAGCTACAAAAATACCAAATACTGGACTGTCATTCATCAGCTAAACGCAAGCATGAATCCAAATAAATGTTAATGTCATTTTATGTCTGCGTAATTATCAAGTCTTCACTAACAGATCAGGTATAATAACTTTATACGATAATAATAAGGTATGTTAATAGCTTGTTGTGCTGCCTCCAAGTGGCTAAAAAAGAAATAAGTACTGTTTTAAGAAATCTTTTAATAATACAATGATATGTAAGTTATTGATAATAATAACCCTAATACTGAGGTAGAGCAGGTCGTCCAGTAATCCAAACATCAGACGTTTGATTCGAGGCTCCTCCAGTCCACATGAGGAGGTGTCCTACGGCAAGATAATGAACTCCAAATTTGCACCCCAAGGCAGTGCCATCGGTGTGTGAGTGTGTGTCTGAATGGGTGAGCAAAAAAAAGCACTATGAGTGGTCGGAAGTGGAGAAAGGCGCAATATAAATGCAGTTCATTTGCCATTTAAAAACCCTTGTAAACACATTGTAAAGTATGGCTGTAAACTGTTAATTGATACAATTAACAACATAAGCTCATTGCACTTTCCAGTAAATACATTTCGTGACTTCCGCATTTAAACTGAGAAAGTAACAACCAATAAAATCTAACCAGACACTTGAACTGGTCATATTGTAATTCATGGGTTTCCAACTTTTTTGACTGGTGACACCTCATCACAGGCAACGAGCTGTGAGCAGTTCAACCAAGGAGTGAGTTTTCCTTCTCTGATTGTTGGATTTTATGGATTTTTAGAGGCACCAAAGAGTTAAAAGTAACCAGTATTTAAAAAACTAAACAAAACAAAACACACAAGCATTTTTCTGCCTTATCCCTTTAATTTTCTTGCGATCCCTTGGGGGGGACGGGGGGGGTTCACAGCCCCAGTTTATGAATCATCAAAGACAATACTCCAGCCAAACATTTCATGCTTACTCACATACTTACACACTTATTGTTACATTTATCGTAATCGACATAAATGTAACCATTTATCAAAACATACAGTAGATATTAAATCATATGACTCAGCCTTACTTTTAAGTAGTCATGAGTTTTTACTCCAAAATCTGTCAAGTCTGCAAGTGTAAGTTTTATTTATTGTAGTAATATAGAGGTAATGTTCATGTTTTACTTCTTATATTGCAGAAAGTACCAATTGATAGCCTCTGAGGAAAGATTAACTGCTTTAAACACATTTCCAACAATTTCAATGTAATTTTTTCCTGTATTTTGACATTTAAGTACATTATCAGCTTCTGCAGTGGCCCAAAGTAAGAAACTAAAGCTCTGTTTGTAATTTTCTCCGCATAAAAATGTCAGCTACATGCCTAAAACTCAAAAGTCAAATTAATGTATAGTAGAGAAGAACATTCACCAGAAACAGTGAGTATATTACCGAGACTATCAGTGTCTCCATCTCCATCAGTAACCAGTTAACTGTGTGGTATCAATCTGTTGTGAATAACAGAGCAGGACGGCTCCTCACCTTTAGTCATCATGAATCACAAACCATCTGCTCTTTTAGGTTGTTGTTATGTATACTGTATGTGAGTCAATGTGTGTGTGTGTGTGTGTGTGTGTGTGTGTGTGTGTGTGTGTGTGTGTGTGTGTGTGTGTGTGTGTGTGTGTGTGTGTGTGTGTCTGTGTGTGTGGGAGACAGAGGAAAGTGTGATAAAGGGCTGTGAAAAGGAGAAACTGAGTCACTGTGGCGTTCTCACAGCCTCCCACATTTACATCTTTCTGTAGCCATGACAGCGGACCAGCTGCAGTATTTAGTTGCTGAGGTGTCTTTTTTTATCTCCATCAGGAGTTCCACCCAACTGAGGTTCATAGAAAAGTTTCAAGTTTTTCCTCATACGAGGTATTAACGACGCTGCTGAGAGCTGTTTTTCCTGACAGAATACTTAAGCTAAAGAAAGGATGGGGTTTACCCAGTTACCATGGTGACAACATATTGATTTTATCATATTTCAACTAAAGTTTACTCACTATGTCTACAGTAGTGGGTTGTTTGTGTCAGTAAATGTGAAATAAAAGATTTATCAGTACACAAGAGTGAAAAAGGGAACTGCACTGAATAAGAGAAAATTAGATATGAGATGTAAATGAATATACATTTTTTTTTAAATTACATCTCATTATGAAATAAATTGAATAAAATGAGATTATATTTTATTTAAATCTAATTATTTCAATGATCATTTTATTTGAAAAAAATGTAAATTAAATAAGTCAAAGTGATTAAAATTAAAAATAAAGTTCTATAATAAAATAACTTTAGACTTTTATAAATAAACAGATTAAATTATATTAACTTAAACATGTAATATCACTAAAAATTAAATGAAATTAGGGATTTAATCATAAAAAATATAAAAATTCAATTGAAAACAACAGTTTTAATAAAATAATACATGCTTTCATAATGGATGCGTGTGAAATACAAACACTAGAGCTAGGTTTAAAAAACTGATTTTCCAGTTTAAATCTATCCTAATTTGAATGATCTGATATCAATTTATTAAATCCTGGGGTAAATCTTTTGGTATAAGCCTTTTTCCTGTGGATGTGTGAAGCTTTAACCCCAATTAATCTCACTTACACCAGCCTTTTGGTTCTCACAACAAGATCTATCCATGTGAGAGACTCGTTAACCTCAAAAAACATGGCGGGAGCTGCTCCACTGACGGCAGATGTCCGGTTACATTAGAGATATAGTATACAGATACAATCCTGACACTAACAGTAATAACACACTCGTGTCCACATGACGCATACCGTCTCTGCACCACACCCTCTGCAACTAAAGAAAGCACTTGTACTATTTTTATCTGGTCACTCAATACTTCACTGACTGTTGAGTCTTTAGAGTTGCACTATATTGTGTTGACTGCTGTATTGTGTTTGTCATGTTAGATAAAAGGTACATGAATGGAACTGCTTTGGACAACCAGGTTAGAGAGTTCAGTACCATTTACAGTATTAGTTCTCTGAGAATATCTTTTATATCCAAGCAAAATTGGTATTTTAATATAACTGAAATGTCCCTAATCGAATACACATTCAATTGAATTGGAAATCAGATCAAATTGGGACCTTCAAAATGAAATTGATTCAGGAAATCAGTAGTGATACCCAGCGCTAAATAACACCATCTAAAATAAAACCCCACACAGTGACTTTTTTTATAATTTCATTCAGTTTTATTACAAACAAAACAAAAGAAAGGAGAAAAAAAAAAAAAAAAAAGGAGATGCGTCATCCTTGACATGTTTTCACTGCCACTCATCATTTGATCGGCACCACTAAATACACAGTGACACAAGATACCCAGAAATCAACACAAAAGTCTGGAAAGAGGACAAAAAAGTCAACGTGGGAAAAAAAAAACAAAAAAAAAAAACTAAGTGCTTTTTTTTTTCTTTAGACGCAAAACATTTTAGTTCGGGGGTTGCAAAACCTTTGTATGAAACATAATTTTTAAAAACAGACTATTTCCTGGGTAGATCAGTGTAAAATATCCAGGGTGGAGGTTATGAGATAAATTAACTACTAGCTATCTTGTTTTTTATATATAATTAACTTAAAACTGACTACTCTTGATGAGGATTTAAAGGTTGACATCAGGTTCTTAATTCATTTTGATGACTTTACATTTGTTTTGCTATGTTAATTAAGGCGTTTTTTTAATGATGCAGAGTTTATAAAATGGATTTCCAGCCTCTGATTTTCCAGATATTATCAGAGTACTTTCATTGGGGTTAGATAGTATACATTTTTCTTTTTGCTCATGGAAGCATTTAGGGTTACATATGGCCTATGATCTATATATGTATATATCATTTGCAAGCCCCAAATCTAAAATGTAAGCAAGAAGAATGAGTTTTTCTCGTAATATATCTACTTCTGAAGTTAGCTCAACTTCTTCGTTCTCTTATAATTATAGGACAAAAAATTGCAAAGAGGTGCATCGTGTGTCGCACATACGTTATCATTTTTCCATAGTTCCTTGTTACAAAAAAATGTCTCTTTTGGTAGAAGCTCTTTCTCGAATAGCAACAGCGAGAACAACAGCAACATCGACGACAACAATACTCATAAAGTCGCGAGAGTAGAAACACAAGAGAACACGAATGGAGCTGTTTAAATATGCAAAGTATATCACAGGATTTTATTTTTTTTTTTGTAGAAAGAAATAGAAACTTGGAAAACATAAAACAGGAAAAAAGATAGATTGAGAGAGTGATGGAGGGAAGGAGAAAGGGGAGGAGGGGAGGTTCAGGGTGATCGATAGGTTTTAATAACACTGACTTGCTTATGAAAGGTTATAAACATTCATAGGAGGTTTTTCTGAAAAATAGCGCGAGAGGCCTTTCATGGAAAAAAACTCTCCCAAAAATACCTCAGAGCTGTACACAAACTCCAACCAACCATCATTAGGGGGCGGGAGGGGTAGGATGGCGGCAAATACTTTATGTGGTCAAACGAGTCCTGAATATGATTCTCATATCCTGCTGCGTGTGTTTATGTGAACATGTACCATTGAAATAAGTAAAACAAAAAAGCTGGAGCTGTGCTTGGAGCTGCTTGGACTGACAAATCAGGGAGGGGAGGAGGGGGGCGGGGGGTTCAGCCTCTCTGAGGATTAGAAATGACTGTAGGCACAGCTTGATACCAATTTTGCTTTTCTTTTTTTTCATTCCTTTCCACGAGACAGCATTATTGTGATTAGAGCATGCTTCAGGGGGTGGAGTGTAGAAAAATGAGTTTAATTTCACATGCAGCTTCCTGTCAAAAAGTTTAAGGGCCCAGGAAAGGAAGAGGAGAGATCTAAAGGGTGTAGGATTGAGGTGAAGTGAGCGTTGTGTGTCTGTGTGTGTGTGTGTGTGTGTGTGTGTGTGTGTACTGTCAGCATGTATGTGTGTGTGTGTAGAGGTTAGAAGCATCCCTAGAGGAGGAGGCGGCCTGTTTGAGGAGACCGTTTATGAGGAGTATAATGGTTTGAGGCAGACAAGGAAAGGTCACAAGAAGTTATGAGACAATATATGGACTGTATGTAGGTTTGTGTGTGTGTGTGTGTGCATGTGTGTGTCCGTTGAGATTAAGTGCACATGTGCATGTGTGTGTGTGCGATTAAAGTTTTTTGGAGAGTACCAGTCAGCTTAGTAAAGGTTTAGGAGATTTATGTAGTGGAGACATGTACATATCTTTCTGTGTGTGTGTTTGTGTGTGTGTGTCAACCAAAGCTACTACAATCACTAGTCAACAATAAATCAATAAGTACACCCTCAGTCAGTCAGTCAGTTTTAGTTTTAATACTGGATGTGTGGTTCGAAGGTGGAGTTTAACGAGCGTTTACCACCGAAGCTCAACTTTCTTGGAGGAGGAATTCGAGATACGTTTGCAGCAGATGGGTTTCAGTGTGTGTGTGTGTGTGTGTGTGTGAGAGAGCGTGTGTTTATGCGTGTGTGCCTGTAGTCTAGTCGTCGATACAGATGACCTCTCCGCTGCGCTGCTCCCGTCGGTTGACTAGCAGCTCGACTTCCCGCTCTTTCTTTACAGACATGGGAGGCCCGTTCAGCACTGCAGAGAGGGAGACAGAGGCCAGAGTTCAGGTTCAGTTCAGACGTGTCAACATCTAACACGTATTTATTCTGTTTTTTTCCTTGACCGGCAGCAGAAAATTGTCTCCTGACCCTGAATAAACCCAAATCATCAAAGCAGGTAAAGACAATCACTGTTACATATTTTATTGAAAGGATTAGAGCTGCTACGTTTACAGTTAAAATCACACTCCATCCAAAAATTGAGAGTTGAGAGTTTTCACATTAATCTGCTGACGGTGTAAAATCTTTCTCTGATCACAAAAAATCTGAGCTTAAGGGTGTTCCTATGAGCATGATTTATGACATCATGATTAGTATGGACAAACGCTGAGAATTGGCTTTACAAAGAAGCAGGAGACATCTTTTGTCAAGCAGTTAAACTTATTTTAACTTTTTTTGCGTGGAAAAAACCAAATCAGACACAAATTATTTTAGTATTTTATGTATCTTAAAACATATCAGGAGGGAGATCTTTAACATCAATACATAATTTGCACATTCATTCTGATACAACAGTGTATTTCCAGCTGATAACACTTTCACAAAGAGATTATAAGCGCTTGCTGTCCACCACGTGGCCTTTTGCAAGCAACATCATTGGGTTCAATAGTATTGAGTCATTATTTGTGCTGTTAGGTTTACTTCTTGTCAGTTTTCTCTTTAATATTAAAAACTGTTTTAAAAAAATCTAATTATAAAAATGCATTTTTCAGCATTAACACAAAAAAATTCAGACCAGACAGCCAAAAGGAAATGATATAGAAACATGATTCTGTTTAAAATGCTGAATTAAATTATGGTGGGTAAATAGTGATATTTTTTTTAATGGATTTATTTAGTTAGCCAGCTTCAAAGTAGTCATATTTGAATATTCTGAGTATAAAATAACAAATTAGCATGTAAAACACCCACAATGTGCAGGTTTTTAACTGTAGAGCATCTTAATGTTTGCTACGACCCTGACTGGAAGACTTCTGCTTGTTTATGTTAAAATGAAGAGTGGCTTCTTGAAGACATAAAACACTTTTGAGATACTTGCGGATATAAAATCCAGGACAAAAATAAAAATCTGCTTCTTTTAATAAATTGTGGGAATGATGAGCCTTATGTTTCATCAATGGAAAAAACGCTTCAAATGTGTTTATTCTCTTCCTGAAAGCACAAGAGAAATCTTTAGTGGAGGCTCAGGCGGGGGTAACGAACAGTAACATCCTCTTTGTGACATGAAGCAATGTTGTTTATAGGAAATTTGGGTTTAGTTTGGAGAAACTGCAACAGCAAGAAAAACTAATGCTAATAAGAAGCCTGCCAGTCATCTCCACTTTGGTCTATTTATGATCAAGTCAACCAACATATCCTCATTCATTTCACAACATAATGAAACATTCAAAGTTAGACATTTATAACAACACATACATTTTCCATGAGTAAACAAGATGTGCTTGATAATGCTTCGATAATCTTTTTAATGAGCAAACTTGCATAATACAGTACATCAATATATCATATTACATATACAGTATAATGTTTACACTAATGATAAAACCCCAGAGTTCATAACTGTTGACCTGGAGAAAGTGAGGCTGCAAATGAGTATAAGCACACATTCATTCTTTCTCTCTCTTTCTCTCTCCCTCACACACACACACACGCACACACGACTGCACACATGCATGAAAATTAACTTCTTTCTACACGACCGCACAGCTGGCCAGCAAAGGGATCAGAGCTTCCCACATTTGAGCGCTATCCTGAATCTGCTCGGGGAGTGGAACGGCGAGTTTAGCGCTCCTTTCAAAACAAAGCCAAGAATAGACCAACAGCGCTCTTCTCTCACTCGCGCCACGGGGAAAGATAAACTGTCATAACACCCCTGTGCAGATCAAAGCTGTGATAAGGAGCGTATTGAGCTGAAGACTTTCTGAAAGAAGGGGGGGTCTGGGCTGTGACTGTGTGTGTCTAGAATCAGAGAGGGGGACCACTTATGGGAAAACATATGGCGTTTTGCCAGCGGAGGCCAACACAGGGGATGTGGGGAAAGAAGAGAGACAGAGTCAGTAAGTGTGTGTGTGAGAGTAGTGGGGCAGACTAAATCTGATAAGAAGCAAAACAAATCGAGGTAAAGACTGGGTGAAAGAGCAAAAGAAACTACGGGTGCGTGGCCAAAAATAAAGAAAAAAGAAAAAAGAACCAGAATAGAGAGGGAGAGAGAGTGTGTGAGAGAGAGAGACAAAAAAAGGGGAGAGAAGAAAAAATAAAAGGCATTTTTCTGGAAGGGGAGACGAAAAAAATAAATTGCCTGACCGATATGTCGCCATAGTAAATATAACTGCAAGAAACGGCAGTACAGAAATTCCTAAGATGTGACTGAGTTCCTATAAAAGCGGCATCATTACATAGTTTGTCCACCAGAGGGCACTAACTGTAAAATGTCCCGATCAGCGCTAATTCTTTACGCTTATCAGATGTTTACCATATGCATTTATAATAAAAAAAAAATAAGTCGTTATATAATGATCTGATTATAAAGTCTAAATTTTTAATGAAATCAAGCATGTATTTTTTTAAACAGTATTTATGCTTTGCGATGTTCAGCAATAGCAATTCTATTCAGTAATATGTATTAGATTTCATGGTTAATGTTGGCCTTTCCAGCGCTGGATTCAAATTTCTGACATACTCACAGTAAATGATGCATGCATGTAATCCAGCATACCTGTAATTTTATCTCAATGGTGATCACTGTTTATGATTCACTTTATTTACACTGTGTCGGAGGTGGCTTCATTTACACAAAACTTAATATATTTGTATCCGTCGTTAATTCAGATGATTGAAACAGGTTGTATTTGATGGTGGTTTGTTCTCTTGTTGCATTTCTGATAATAAACCTGCTCAGAAATTTTTGACTTTAGTATTGAATCACGCTCGCTGTTAGCACCTGTTCATAGGTGGCACCAAATCAACCAGGACGGAAATCTTGAACATAATAACTTTAAACATTGACATTTGTATTGGTCTCACAAGACCCCGGCACCAGACACTAAAAAGTCAGGCAAAAACAGAGATAAAAAACGGGTGGAGGAATGAAACTCATATCTTGTTATTATACCAGATAAAAGATTCCCTGTGTGACGTCCAACATAGTACATTTCACTCTGCTGCCAGATTCACTGTGAAATACTTCACCTCTGTCCAAATCCTCCTCTCTTACGTTTTTTTCATGCAAATCTCTTGCCAGCCTGCCTGCATCTTCACAGTAGCAGGAGAACACTGTAAACATTATCTAGTCCCAAATAAGGTTGGCAGTGAGTTATTTGGACTTACAGTAATATGATAAATCCAGCAGGACACACTTGGACATATCTCTAAGAATTCTTAAAACTCCTCTACAAGGCTTAAAACTCTGGGATCAAACTAGATGAGGCATCTCAGGTCCAAAACAGCCATAAAAAACATTCCCAGCCAACATGTCAGCCCGAGTCTCTCCCCTGTGGGTCCTGCCTACTATCTGATAGAAGTGAGCGCTGCCATCTTGGCAGAAAACAAAACATATTTGCTTGCTGAAAAGCTTTGCGTGAGTGTATCAATGCCAAAAGCTTTCATCAGGAACAACCCCGTGTCTCTGGACTGTCAACTGTTAAGGAACTTAAAAAACACAGGCTTGATTTTAGAATTAAGAGGCGGTCCAACTGGGACTTGAAAGGGGTTTCATAAATCCATGTGTTGCAGGAGTTTTCAGTCGGTCGGAGGAGTAGAAAATCGTTCAACTGGTGGTAAAATCATCAGGTTCAAGTGACTTGCATGCATGTCTACGCTCCTCTGTATGCACGCACATGTTTGGATTCTGATCAAAATGAACTTATAGTATGTGGTATTGACAACTGTAAGCTATGGAAAGTTAACATGGAAATACTTCATTTGGATCAGGTATTTCCTGATTTAAATACGCATTCAGTGTTTTTTTGGCACATCGAGCAGTAAACACAACACTGAGCCAAACAGCTGCCTATTTACACAGCTACACACATCCAGCACACATGGAGCAACATTAACATTCATTTTTAAATTGTGTCTCTGGCTGGCTGATGAATCTAAGCCCAATATTCACTCCAGTTTTGGTCTCCACCATCTCCTGAGGGAAATGTCTGTCTCTGTAGCTGCTAAACGCTCAACCATGTTCACCAGCTAGTTGCTAACTTTGCTGGGAAGATAGTTTACAGTGGGTTTATCTGAGCTCTTTCGCTTAAAAACAGCTGCCTGCAGCTGGAAGGTTGATGAGCAGTGAAATGAATCAAAACAGTAAAGTGATGGGCATTAAAACAAAATGAAGGAGCTGAAAGATGCTAACACGCTCCATAGAGTTGAGGGGAACTGCAAATAGAGGATTATGATCTGTGGGTTTGACACAGAGTGACATCTTCTAAATTACACATAATAATTTGATCTTTTGTTCACATTCAAATATTCATTAGTGCAGCATAAATTTTGCTATTTCAAGTCTGTATTTAGGGTCAATTCTTGCCTGGCTGAAGACAAAATTAAAAACACTGATGCGTTTAGGAAGCTTAGCTTATTTGTTAAATAGAAAAATGGGTTTTGTAGAAAAACTATAATCCTGAAAGTAAGGTATCCAAAAAAAGTATTGTTTTGGAATCAGTAAAAAATACGCTTCAGGTATTGTATCGGCACCGATATCGAAATGTTTTTAAAGATACTTGGCTCTAGTTTTGATAAAAATGTCAGTGCTACCACACACACACACACACAGAGCAGCAACACACCTGCATTTTTCAGTCTACACACACACACACACACACACACACACACACACACACAGTATATTCTCATTGCAGGCCATGCTTGTACTCCACTTCACTGCCTTTACATCCCACTCAGTATATTAGCTTAAAAATACTCCAAAAGAAAAGTATGGACTGTGTAACGGATAGTCCACTTTTCTTTTGTTCCACAAACGAGGAAGTAGAGTTCATCCTGCTCCCTAGAGTACTTGGGGATGTCACACTGATGTACAGCTCTACTGCACGCGCACACACACACACACACACACACACACACACACACACACACACACACACACACACACACACACACACACACACACACACACACACACACAGACACAGACACAGACACACACACAGACACACTGAGCTGGAAAAAACGATGACAGAGTCCAGAGTGTTTTATTTTCTGGGGGGATCAGGGGACATTTTCCAGCGTGGAGTCCATCACGCTGTCACAATAAAGAAGCTCGAGGTACGAAAAATTTCTTCTCGGGCTTCAAAGTGAGTCTCCCTTTTCTTTTTTCTTTCTTTTTTCTTTTTTCCCCCTTTCGATGACAGATTACAGTCTTTAGCTTTGGAGAAGAGCTGCTCATAAATACTGTTTTTTGCTGTGATGAGGCTTAAAAAAAACAGGAAATGTAAATTCTTCAATGGATGGATAGTAACCCACTCCCCCCCTCCACCCCTTCACAAAAGGTGCAATAGTAAATATGCTTTGTAATACAGTACATAACTCAATGCCAGCCCATCAGATTGGGTCACAGCAATGTTGCTACGGATTGAAAGTTGGACAAAAGGCAACGTCGCAGTTTTCTATGTCTATGCTTCTTGCTTCTACGCGTGATTGGGCTTAGGAATGCCATGGCAACAAAGTCCAGGGAAAGTAGTGTTTTAAAATAGTGTTTTAACTCCTCTCTTCATTCCCTTTCCTTTTTAGTAAGTTCATCCCTTTCTATTTTGAGTCGGCGTTTCATCTGCTTGCGCTCGGCAGATAAATTAAGTTCTTTGTAGGTTTTCAGGTTGTGTGTGAGGTCCACAGTGTAAATATATATGTGTATATCTGTGTGTATGTGTGTGTGTGTGTGTGTGTGTGTGTGTGTGTGTGTATGTGTAAAAGACTGAGAGAGTGAGACGGAGGAGTGGAGGATTGTGGAGGAATGAGGGAGTACAGGGTCAGAGTGAGGCGACAGGCTTGTTCAGGCAGTCGGCGGATGAAGAATTGATCCGTGGGGAAATCTTTTCGGCACAGAAGGAGAAACAGAAAAAGAAAGAAATCTGTCAGTGGAATAAAGAAAAAAAAAATGCTCTTTTGTTTGAGAATTTCTCTCTGAATTCCTGAAAACCTGTGATTGCATTAACATACTGCCTCTCTCCCTCCTCCTCCCCGCTTTTCTCCTTGCTTGAGGATTTCTTTGTTCCAGACAGGTCATCTCTCTTACTTCTGTCTCTTTGCCTCATTTCTCCCCCCACGCATCATTAGTACTTGATCTTGGGGCCATTTTTTCACCTCTCCCTTCTTATTTTGGACATCTCTCCCCCTTCCCTCTCTCTCTAGCTGCAGTTGATTGCTTGTTTTCTTTTATGGATCACAGTGCCGCCACATCTTTCTTGCCTCCTGTCTTTGTTCGATTTATCCAGCAGAGTTTTGCTTCGGCAGTCTCGACTCTCCTCTCTGCCCGGGTTTCTGTCTCCCTTTATATTCCTCACATTCCTGCAGTGTCAAAAGCTCTCCCTCTCCTTCCGTCCCATCTTGGCCTTCACTTCGTCTCTCCTTTTCAGCTTTTTATTGTCTTTTTTTTTCACTCTCCATTTTTGTTACATTCCAGGATTGTGCATGTTTTATCCAAAAGTCTGGTGAGTCTCCACCCCTTCCCTTCAGGGTTTCTTTGGTCGGCCATTGCGCGGCAGATTCTCCACGGTGTTGCTGAGCCGGTACTTGACGATGATGCTGTGCACCGTGGACTTGGGCATCCTCAGCTCCAGGCCGATGGCCCCCTCTGACTTGCCGTCCTTCCAGAGGTCCACCACTCGCTGCCGCTGCCCCACATCGTGCTCCTTGGTCTTCTGGCAAACGCCGGTGGCGGTTGGCCCTCCGGCAGCTCCCCCAGCAGCTCCCCCGGTGGCCCCAGCAGCGGCGGCGGCTTCTGTGGGGGCAGACAAGCGGCAGACTGTAGTGGAGACTTGGAGAGGGAGGGGGGGCAGGATAATGTGACACTTTACTGATCCCCGTAGGGAATTCTCTTATAGCATGTCTCCCTCCTCTGCAGGGATGTCAGAGGTCAGGGGGGGGGGCTACTGGAGCTGGCAGGGTAGGGGTTCAGTGCACTGCTCAACGACACTTCAGCAGGGCAGGTGCTTGCAGACATGAGGGCTTGAACCCATGTGCTCCACGTGAAGGGAAATCTCCCTACTTCTATGCCACTAAAAGATGAAGTATTGTCTAGAGTGTGGGACTCCTTTTAGTGCAGATGTGTAGCTTCCTCATGCCTGTAATGATGGATGAAACAGGTTTTCCAAAAATGCAATTCAAAGCATTGAGCAAATGCTGAGAAACCACTGTGTGTTGCAGCACAAAACAATCCTCCACTGGAGCCTTTGGTGAATCATCGCATTTTGTTTTGAGGTTCACTGAGTGCAGCTAAAGTAGTAGATGTGTAGTTAAAAAGTGCCACGGCAGACATGCATATTTTTGGACATGTTTTGTGTACTCAAGTGAGGCAGTGAGATTGGAGCTTCTCTCAGGAGAGAGCTATTAAAACGAGTCGGGCTCAGAGGTCGCCAAATCAGAGCATTTTGTTGTTTTAACTCCGTCCATTTCTCCTGCTGACTTTTTCCCTCTATGGTTGAGTCTAAAAAGGTCAGGAACCAGCTCGACCCCAATCAAGACCACAAATGTGGCCTCATTTGCTGCGTGCTTGTGCCCTGCCAGAGTCAGTTCAGACTGCACTCGGATCAGCTCGGCCTGCGCTCACCTCAGCTGCTCGCTGCGAGGCTCCCGCAAGCGAACCCACGGGGCAACACAACCCGTGCGCGACTATTTCTGAACAGCGCGGCATTCGGCCCAGCCCTCCCGCCGGCTCGCAAGTCACAACACGACGTTTACACAACCAAACGGCTTCTGCGGTTTCTGCCCCTCTCAAAATACCTTGGTACAAAGTCCGAATGTTTTCTTGGCATGGCTGGATTCAGACAGGCTGAGCATAATGACATTTTCAGAGATAGGCCCTGGCTCTCTAAAATGCAATGCCTTTGACAGATGTCTCAGTCTACAATTACATAAATCAAGATACACTGAGTGAGAGTCAGGCGCAGAACTGAGAGAGCTGGGTGTTGTGGGTTTTTTTTAGGGTAGAGCTATTGGGAAATATCAGGTTTTACCAGTTATCTCTGCCACATCTCTGCTATCTAAACATCTCCAAACACGAATGCACACGCAGAGCTGAGAGTGCGTCTGGTGAGCATATGCTGTTACCAATCTAATTATGAGAAAATAAATTCACAAACTGCCAGTATGCTCTGACAGACTGCAGGCGAGGAGAGTTGGACACGAGGAACCCAAACATTTTTCCTTTACGATTTTAATTTTAAAGCTTTTAACTCTATAAATAATGAGCCGCTATATGACTTCACAAGAGAAAATAAACATGCTTGAAAATGAAAAATAGTACTCCTCAGACAGGTTTGATAGCACTCCAGACTGTGCTTCGCTGTTGCACAATGTGTCGTTACTGCTGAGCACTGAGTATTGAGGTTTCGAGGTTGGACATGTTAAGAGATGAAAACACCTTAATATAGCAGAGCAGCACGTTTGTATTTGATTTTGGTAATGTCTATTTCAGGTGTCTATCTGGCAGCCACATCAGAAACTCTGCCACAGATGTTTTTTTTCCGATACGGACTCCTTTCTGGATTTTGAAGGTTTCACAACTAAGCTGCTCGGGGGAACTGAAGTGTCTGTTCCAAGTGCTTAAAACACTGCTGCTTTAGAAGCCATCAGGTAGCTCTTAACTCCTCACATTTAAGGATTATAGTGAAATTTAAGAGTTAAATTGAGCTGTGTTTGATTACAAAGCTAAAAATAGGGCATAAAAAATGTTTCTGAAACTCCCAGAGTCAGCACTCGGTTTTGATGAAGCCTGGACATTCTTCTTTTTTTTTTAAATTTGCTTTTGCTAAATGTTTTTCCCACAACAACATAACCATATAAAGATGGAATTCCACGGATGCTATCTTTAAATAGAGAGCAACATTTTGGTTTGACCATCAGTGCAGGTTGCCAAGTAATCAAGTCCAGATTTCTAAAAAGCCTGATTTGTGCTTCTTGCTTGGGGTGTCCTCTCTGCTGCACTGAAGCTACAGAAATACAACATATAGACGAGTTTCTGATGCCGGTTGAGATTATGGATGGTAAAGAAAATGCAGAGCAACTTGAAAAAAAGGCTCCATGATCTGAATATGAAATCATTGCTCTCACAAAGTGGAGTAAGAGATTTGATATACTCTCACAAAGTTGGGCAACTTGCAAGAAACATGTTAAAAATAGTTTAAATCTGTGATTCAGAGGCCAGGATATCCTGATTTTTCTGTTTCTAGTATGAGTCAAACTCTACAAAATGCTGCTTCCTATTGATGGCATCCCTATGACATAATCAGGGTTATTTTCTCAGGCTTGAGAAAGCTCCTCTTAGAGCCACAGAAGACAGTAGCTATACTGACTACAGTGTCTATATTATATGCTATATGTTAACAGGCTAAAGTAAACTGAAATGCATGCATAAAGGTGGTGTAATGCGCCTTTAAACATGCATACGTTGACTTATATGTTGCAAATCTTCGCCAAGATCACCAAATAAATCAAATAATGTACACAGTGTTACTTTGGTTATATAATGAATTCACAACATGACCTTACAATGTGCAAAACTTAATGTTGCAGCACTGTTGTGACGATCGGCGGATTGAATTCTCCGGCGGCTATAAATCAGTTCCTGTGCCAGAGGCGTCTACAGAGAGACCGTAAAAACACCTCAATGAAGAGGCATAAATCTGGCATTTATCATCCACTTGCCAAGTGTCAAACATATCAAACAAATTGGTATCCTTCTTATTCTGTAAATTACCTTGAACACTGTGATTATTGATGCCTTATCACGTTATGATCTTTATTATCGTGGGCTGTAAACACATTCACATCTCTCCCACACACTCACACATACACAAGTTTTCCACACATTCACAGACAGAGACGCTTTGTACTTGTGTTTGAATTATGAAGTTGCAAAAAAAAAAAAAAAACCTTCTTCAATTTCCTCTAAAGTGGTTTCAAAGTTAGACAACACACACCTCAAATAAAAAATTATGATGATTGAAATATTAAAATCTAAAAGAGCAATTTCTTTTATGGCTGTGCTTTTACATAAAAAGGGGAAATTCCAGACGTCTAGGGCAGACATTTACACATATTAGTCTGACATATTTGAGAAATAACCTCTTATTTTGTAATGACGGACCTACCACAGGGTCCATCTGCTGACTGCTCCGTTATTTCATATCATAGTAGATGTTAATGTCATTGCAGCGCCGTGCACTGACCTGATATGAAGGATCCTGGCGGCATCTGACTGTAGTTGGCCCCTCCCATGTGTAGGGCGCTCGGGGGGGCGGGGGTGAAGGGGGCTCCGTAGTTCTGAGGGGTGGCGTAAGGTCCTGGAGGGATGGGCTGCACAGAGATAAGGTTTTTTTTTTAGAAATTGGGTTCATGTGATATATATATATATTTCTTTCTTATAAAAGGCACATAAAAAAAAACAACAAAGAACCGCTTTGAAGTTATGTAACCTGGCAAAAAAAAAAATCTGCTGACTAAGCAGCTGTGCAGTGGAAAAGCGCAGGTGGGTGACAAGATAATGGGCTCTTTATTTTCATTGGCCGCCCTCCATGTATTATTTTTCCAGTAAGCGCAGGCAGCTCGTGCAGGTTTCGACTTGTGAGTGTGGCTATTTGTGTGTGTGTGTATGTGTGTGTTGTGTTGTGTTTTATAAAGCAGGCTGCTGACCGGGGGCGTGTGCGTCTCGGTGCCCTTGCTGGCCAGTCTGCTGAGGATGCTCCTCTCGGACATTTGCAGGCGGGCGGCGATGGGTGGGACTCTGGACAGTGTGGCCGGTAACCGGGTCACGTCAGCCTTCATGTCACTCAGGAGCTCCTCCAACTGGTTCAGCACTGCAATAACAACAATAAACATCAGCTTCAACACATTCTCTATTAAAAACAACTATTTCTGCTCCATATTTTATTATTCTAGCTTTAACCCTAGTTTGTTTTGGCTTTTTATTCACTTTTGGATGCTCTATTTTGATACTTAATTCACAATAATGTGCCTTTGTGTCTCACCCAAGGTCCTGGCAGGGATTCAGCAACTTCATTATTAACATTTTCAAATTCAATGTGCAGTCTGTTTAAAAGTTTAGACAGAGCTTTGGGGCTGACATATTCACATATAGCACACATCTTTGTATTTTAACAGAAGTTTGCTGTTCCCATCCTTCGCTCTCTTGGCTCTCTGTCATCACATCCCTACATGGAAGACTGATTTCAGACTATCAGAGTCAATTCAGGGCTCTCTCGTTAAGTTCAGCACCGTTACATGAGGAAATACGAGACGGCAACAAGAACAGTAGTGTGCCGAGCATGTTTTCCTGTTGAAAAAACTATATAAACATGGACAGACGTGCCAGCGAGCCAGTGAGGAAATGTTTGGAGCTATCACTTAACATCGTGTAAGCTTATCTGCTCGGCTTTGCTAAAATCAGCTCCAGGCAGAACGATAGAGTCACTGCGGCAGGAAAGACCGCGATTGCACAACGCTGCTGGTGAAATGTCGAGCTCTCTTTCGTTGGGTGCCTGTGATTATCTGACTTCCAATCTCTCCCACTTTTTCCAAATCAGACTGGTGTTTTTTTATCCCCCTAAAAACGTGTTGTGTGTCTTTTCTTTCACTCACTTTGCATTTGTTTTGTTTTTGTTAACTGAACAGACAAAAAATTTGTTTGTTGGTTGTTTTTTTTGCAGGCATCACCCCATCTCCGCCGACCTTTGTGCAGGACAGCATTGGCTGGCTTGTTGCCCGCCAGTGACTCCTTGCTGAGGTGCTGGTGCGACTCAGCCAGGCACTCCACCTCAGTGAAGCGTGCGTTGAGCGCCATGGCCGGGTGGCTGGGGTCCTGGGTCATGTTCAGGTAGGCTGCACGTCGGAGCTGCTCCTCTATCACCAGCGCCTGCTCCAACAGCTGCAGGGCAGAGGGAGATGGAGTCATGGAAAGACAGGAGAAAGTACAGAAATAAATGCATTAATGTCAACGAAATTAATATTTGTCCATCTACTGTGTTTTATGTTGGTATTTTTGCACATTTTGAACTACAAAACTTGCAGATATTTACCCCCCTAGTTGATCTGTAATGCTTCAGAGCAAAACATAATAAAATTGAGGTGCGAGACATAACATAGGTGAGTCCACATTTCCCTAAGCGCTTGCTTACTGTTTGAGCGTCAAATGTGTCCTGATAACATACTACATATTAGTCAATGTTACTGTTTTTGCAGTAAAATCAATATAATTTATCATTCTGTACCGGCAGGAAATTGCCACTGTCATCAAACTGCGGCTTTGGATTCAAAATATAATTGCCATGGCCGCAGGTTGTCAGACGCCAGAGAGATAAAGAGAATAAAAATAGGAACACACGAGAGTGGCGTGCTGCTGATAAAGACGGTTTATAGAGAGGATGATAATTAAATCCCCTAGGCTTAACAACAAATCATTTTACCTGTGTAGTGACAATATACTGTAATCAGGTTTTTATGTTGTGCTTTGATGCTAATGTCAGCTGTAGTTTTTTGTTAAACCGGAATAATTTATCTCTTTCTGAATCAGATTTTGGTGTTATTTCCTACAATGAGCTCATTGTTTGAGATTGTTTAAGAAGTATAAGGACCAACAGATGAATATCATTGTAAATGTTTTAAATTTTTCATTCACAAATGTCCATTTATAAAAAAGAAAACCTTGTTTAACTTACATGTGCTAAACTAAAAGAAATAAAGGAAGTACCTAAACAACTGATAACATCTACCATACAGCTTCTTTTTACTTCTTTTTTATTTTTATATATAAGCTATGATTGCATTGCGTTGTTAATTCCCATCAATAGCGCTCTCAAAAATAAGGTGTTGTTGAATTTAATTAAGTCTATTTCACAGTGTCAACATACGTAATACTTAAAACCTGCTTAAAATTAGGACGTAATATAAAGTTTGGACTCAGCTGCTGTCTTAATATTTGAAATATACTTTTCTTTACTCTCATGTTTCATTTGGGTAAAAAGGGTGACTATAAAGTATGAGGTGTCAAATGAGGGAGGGTGAAACGCTTCTAAAGTATTTCTGTGATTTATTTGAATATGTACAATTGGTATATTTATAGCAGGTGTGAATAAGACTTTCAGGTTTATGCAGGTGCTTCAGAAATGTATCAAGTCAGCACACCAAACTACCATTTCAGTCCTTTCGAACCTTCTTCAGACAGTATTTATAACTTAAGCTCAGGATAAGAAGTCATGCATCGCAATGAATCTAAAAACGAAAAAACTAAATCCACTTACAATAAAAATCCTAACATGAACTACTCAGTATGTCCTTAATAAAACAGCTTAACACATCAACTCATGTTCAAGATATTATCATTAAGAAATGATGTGATTTTAGATTACATCAAAGAAAAACTGAAAAAATGTGTCATTTAAACATATGCAGAAAGGTAATCTCCACTTTTTCTTGCAAAAAATATACATGTATTATTGATTTTGCCCCTTACTCTCATTATATTCTGTATGGAAACTGCTCCAAGCATTTCTCATCTTCTCTTTCTGATGTTTTTAAGCAATATTTCAATGGCTCTGTTGGCATGGCGACAGTTAAGCAAGTATTTCATGGGAAATTAAGCTTCATACTGTGATTCAGTTGTGTGCGTGTGTGTGTTCCTGGAAAATAGAGGTTATTTGTTGTAAACGCGTTGCAAAAGACGTTATCGTGTTGCACAACCGATTACCACTTGTTATTTTGTGAAAGAATTTACTTATGTGTTGTTTCGACAGCAAATTAACAGTGACGGCAGGCAATTTTAGCAAGAGAGATGACGAGGAGTCAAGAGAGCGAGACAGAAGGGGATACAGTAAATGAGGATGTTGAGGGCAGGATCTGAAACATGTGAGCCGCTCAAAAACAGGATGAGAGCTGTTCCAGAAATGCAGCGGTCAGCAATACCATCCACTCAATAAGTGGGTCTAGGGGCATCTGTCATCCGACCCATCAAAAAAGTCAGGTGATCGAAGACGCTGCGAAGTACCGAAAGTTGCAGGTTCGAATGTCTGGTCAGATTTATAGTTTTTACTTATCATGTGGTTCATTTAGTTCAGGCTATAGATGACATTTAAGAACAATTGCTTTCTTTGTTAAAGGAAAAAACTGATTTAAAAAAACATGTTTAATTTGTCACAGTGAGATATTGAAAGAGTAGAAAAAAAAATCAAGCATATTGTCAATTTCCAGCCCTATATAAGAGGCCTTACCGTAAAATAAAAAGAGACAAATAAATCTTGTGTTTGTTTACTGAGTCAAGTTGAAGCTGTTGCAGCGTCTCATCCTACCTTGAAGCGCCGTGCCAGGAACTTGTTCTTCATCTCCAGGAAGTTGCCCTTATTCGCCTGTGACTTGAAAGGCTCGTTGACGATGGCAAACTGTGGATCGTTCTGGATGTCCTGCCACCGAGCGTAGCCGTGACTGACGCAGGGGTCAAGGGTCATGAAACACCAGTAAAGAAACAGTGTTGAACAGCCAGTGGGCCGACTTTCCAACCAAACATCATCATGTGACAATGAAGCTAAACAGGGAGATTTTTTTGTGTAGTAGTGAAAAAGTTATGAACCCCATGAACTTTGAGGAATAGTTCAACATTTTGGAAAATATTACTCTTTTTCTTGCTGGGAATTAAATGAAAAGTTTGATACCACTCTCATGTTAAATCTGAGATTGGAGCCAGGATGCAATTAGCCTAGCTTAGCATCAAAGCTGGAAGCAGGTGGAAACAAGTTAAAAAGATATCTTTAAAGCTCGGCAATTAACACGTTGCGCCTCGTTTACTTCATCTGTACATGAACCCACATGTAAAACCAACAATTTGTGGTTCTGAAAATAATCCAAGAACTCACTGAGCCTGCAAGAGCTATTTAATTTTTTTTTTTTTGCAAGAGCTATTTAATAGCACATGTAGCATAAATAGCAATTACCTCCCCATAAAACCAGAAATTGTTGTACATTTTGTACATACACTTATACTTCTCAATTAGGGAGCTTTAGATGTGCTGGTGTATTTTTGAGCTTCAGGCACAACCAGGCTAGTCGCTCTTTTTCCAGTGTTCATGCTAAACTAAGCTAAGCTAATCTCCTGGCTCCAGTTCCATATTTGACACAAAAAAGCAAGTGGTACTGAGCTTTTCATGACAGTGAAGTCATCTTCCTACCTGGCACCATTACAGTGAAGCTAAACATTGAGGGTTTTCACTTTTTTTTCGTGCAACAACGCATAACCCGCATTAGAATTAACTTTAGCTAAAAACTGACATTTGATATATTTCATCTTCACCCACTTTAAATTCAAAATGGGAGTTTATTTTTGGGCACAAAATAGTTTAAAGGCAGCTTGTAAAATGAGAAATGTAACTTCCCTTATGTTAGTGTAAATTGCAGAGTAATGAAAACTCAGTTTTATGTGAATGCTACACGCCCTTAATTAACATAATAGAGGGAACAACATGAACTAAATGACCCACTACATCAGCTTCCAGCAGACACATTTTGCTGTTTACTGAGCTCTGGCTGGCTTGTTGACTTATTACGCTGGACTTCTGCCGGCCGACAGAAAAATAAACACGCTGGGGTCATCGCCCGGGCAACTGCTGTCAAGGATACATCACGATTCCCGCCAGCAGCCAGAAGTCGTGTCGGCGGTGCCAGATCTCGTTCATCTTCCCTGAGGAGATGGCAGCCCGCTCTTCGTTCTGCCAGAGAGTGTGAAGCTCTGTGGGGATGAAGCCAGCAGAAAAGTTAAAAAAATGAATTCGGTCTCAAAAGTGCTTAGCTAGCTAAAACCTGGCTGCAGGTGTTTTCATGGCGCGCAGAGCTTTTCTGGCTTTGTGATCAAGGGGAAGATGGATTTTAATTCATTGCTGACTTTGTGCAGAAGCCCTGAAAAGCAAAAGGTTTTAGCAGTGAATTTATTGCTTAGACTATTTGCCATTTCACTTTTCTCTCCTCATCTTTCATGCATTTTGTAGTTTTATTATTTAAGAAAAGCCTTCTCAATTTTACTGCCTCTGATACAACTACAGCTATGTTTTTAAATCATTTATACAATTTCCTGCACAGTCTATATCAAATTATCAGGGTTGGAGTCTTTGCTTGAGATATTAAAGTACAAAATAGAACTGAACTGTCCTTATCTGTCTGGATCTTTTTTGGAGCTTTTATTAGCACTCAATGTTTTGATTCGTCAGCGATCTTCTTCACGGCTCTTGTTGAAGAACCATGACATCAGAGGAAATTTCATAACGTGGAGTCCAACTAATCTGTAAATCAATCTCTCATGCATACTTCAACCTGACTGCTAGATTTGGACTTTCTCTCTTTACAGATGGATGACGGTACGTCGGCACTAACCAGTGAAGCCTCCATCAGCGATGTTGAACATGAAGCGAGGTCGCTCTATGGGGGGCCTCCCGTTACCTTTGGGCACCTCCTCCTTAGCTGCCTTGATTTCTTTCCCAACATCCTTTTCGCCCTTGACCTCCTCTGTTATTGAGAAAGACAGCAAAGGGCATCATATAGCAAATATTAGCTGTTTCTTGAGGCTCTTCAGACTGTGAGACGTACCTTTCTTCATGTCAGCAGCCTCACTCTTATCCTTGGCGTCTGTTGCTTCCGTTGCGGCAGGCGTCTCCTCTCGCTTTTCTTTTTCTTTGTCCTTCTCCTCTCCTGTCTTTTCTGCATCTGGTAAGAAAATCATGATGAATGTTAAACAAACGCGTCGCATAAATCTGCCTCATCTGTTTTCCGCCTCATTGACAAGCAAAGGTGAAGCTGTGCCTTATCAGCTCATCAAGTTTCCTTTTCTGTTTTTCACCTGACTTCTCTTCTTTGACCTCCGTGTCTTGCTTAGTTGTTTGTTTTGACTCCTCTTTGCTCTCCTCCTGTGCTTTTTTCTCCTCTGTTGTGGCGGGTGAAGCATCAGTTGTTTCTTTCTTCTCCTCCTCTTTCACGTCGCTCTCGTCTTTGCCTTCAGTTTTTTGACCAGGAGATGCATTTTGTGATGAGGAAAGCTAAAGGGAAGAAGGCAAACTCAGTCAACAAGCTGGCCTTTGCTGTATTTTACTGTTTTATGGTGAAAGCCTGCTTTGTGGTAAATGGGTTGAAATATGCAACAACAACAAAAAAGAACTTTATTTAGAGAAACATGTCTCACCTCTTCAGGGTCAGCAGCCTTGTTGCCGTCGACCTCTTTCCCTTCATCTTTGTCTTTCTCCTTCGCTTTCTCTTTCTCCGACGAGGCCTCACCTTCCTCTTTCTCCTCCTTTTCTCCCTCTTTCCCGTTCTTTTCTAGCTTGTCTGCTGGAGCAGGGGTCGCTGCACATGCACGGACAAATCAAAATGCATCAAAATGCATGTACACACACAAACACACACACACATAAAACTAGATCACATCCAAATGAACATGATCTGGTGCCCTTTACAGTACATGGAGTGCCCCCTGCTGGATTTGGGCTGTGTGATTGTGTGTATTTGGATACCTGGCTTAGAGGTGCATGGCGTGGTGTTATAGCTGGCATCAGGGGTGGGAGTGGCGGTCTTGACGGCAGGAGAGGAAGCCCTGGAGGAGGATTTGTCTATGCTGACTTCTGGCTTGAGCTCTGGAAGACTCCACCGCCCGTTGATGTGTTCAAATTCCTGGATCTGCACACAAAACATCAAAACAAAACTTGGCACACACCCGACTTACCTAATAGTACCTTATTTAAACTCACCACCCACATGCCCTTTTTTGCCTGGCAGTATATCATACATCCCCCCTAGCATAGATAGCAAATCAGGATGTCAGCAGGTTTCAACAAGTTGGACTGCGGACTGGATTTAAGATGTTTGGATAAACTAAAATAAGCTGGCAAACTGAAAGTAGTCGGCAATCAGACCATCTTTCAAGATGTAATGGTGGATTTCTTCACTAGAAAAACATAATTCAAGCTCTGACGTTTTATTTAAGACCATAAAACTATATTGTCTTTGTAGTTTGTTGAATTAAAGATTTGCCCCCCTATTTAGACACCATTTATTTATCGCTTTGCATTTGTCAGGCTGACCTTTTTCTTGACGAGGGACATGACGCCGATTCGAGTGAGGACCGGCTGCCGACACAACCCCTCCCTCGGGACGCCGTCGGCGAACGTCTCGGCCCCGTCGGACACTGGCTCGCACAAGTGACGCATAAAAAGAGACACGTACGCTCTGGTGGAGAGGAAGGAGAGGATAGGAAACTGTGGTTAAAGGAGAGGAATAATAAAAGTTGATGTTTGAACATTTTTCTTTTTATTTCGTTTCTTACTTGAATTCTTTCTCAGTCTTGCCCCTGAGGTCTCTGACCAGCCACTGAGAGGAGAAGGCGTCCTGAGATGGCATCCCCCAGCGCATCACTGCGTTCAGGAAAGCCTTTCGCTGGCGTGTGTTAAAGCCCAGCACCTATCAATGGAAATCACAGCGTATTTTAGGTATTATAGAGTGAAACTGGCACTGTCTGTCCATGTCTTAAAATGTGTCTGTGTATGGTTATTATTCTGTTAGACTGTAAATGAAAATGTCGGGATGAGAAAATTTAAGGTTCATTTTTCTGAGTGTTTCTCAAACATCCCAAGGCCTTTGTGAATCGGTCTAACTGCCTAATATTAAAATAAACTAGCTTGAACATTGCAGGCCATTATAATCACGTCTACCATTATCAGGATGATAGATGAGCTTGTTGGAGATGTAATAGCCTTGCTGCCATCTCCAATCAGACATTGGTAGATTGTTAGAAAAACCACTGGGGATGCGAGTTCAACTTAAAATAAAGTTGACAGGCTCTGGTAATATCATAATTTTAAAAAAACACACACAAAACGAAAGGAGGACAAGTTCCAGTGAGATTTACAGACCTCAAGGTTGCCTCCAACTCTGGCAAGAAGAGGAGGGAGAGGTTTGTCCTTCTCATTCCTCAACTGGCGACGTGACTGCCTTCGACCTGCGGGGTAAAAGGAGGCAGAAAACAGAAAAGAGGTGACTATAATTTCTCACATTTTCAGATTTTTTAATCTCGTGAAAATAAGATTAGGAACACAGTGCGGAAAGTATAAATCTATCTTTCCCTTGACATTTATAGTTGCTTTTGAGCTCCAGCTGTCTGAAGGTGGATGGCGGTTTGCATTTCTTGGCAAACAGATGCGTTCGGCTGTGCCAGGCAACTGTAACAACTAAATCAATTTCGACCAGTAATTCAACACAGGCCCGAGTGTGTGTGTGTTCGCGTGGTTCACTAAAGCAGCCGTCTTTCATTGTTCATGAGCAGCTCTGTTTGATGTCTCTCTCTTTCTTTTTTTTTTTTTTTTTTAAAAATCTCTCCTTACCCTCTGGCCGATCGTCAAAGTCCTCGTCCTCCTCCTCGGAGCCCACTGAGTACTCGGACTGGTTATCTGAAATGTCAGCATGCCACTCTGAAACAGCACATGGTGGTTTGTCAATAGGCCAGGCCCATTCACTTCCACTGTGCAAGCAATAACTCAAACACAAGACATGTCATCTAAAATCACAAGATTAAAAATAATAAATCTTAGCAATAAATACCGAGTCAGGCTTCATTTTTAAATCCTGGATTACCCAAAAGAATCTTAAACTGCTCTTTTATTTCATGATTGTAATACTAAGGTGTCTAAGACATAAAACAGCTCAGATGAGTTGACTCTACCCAGGAGACCACTAGATCCAAACCCACTCCTTACCTTGGTCTTCCTGCGCTGCGTCGTTATAGTTGACGGGCTTGCGGTTCCTCTTGCCTTTCCCCAGTTTGCTGGCCAGGTCCTCTTGTTGCTGCTCGTAGTGATGCCGCAACAGTTTCTCCCAGTAATCTGGATCCACGTTCTCCTCCTGTTTGATGATCTCCCGCTCGATCTCCTCGATCTGGAGCATAAGATAAGTACACACACAAAGAAAAGATGAAGTGCTTTTTTTCTTAACAGGTTGGAGAGCAAAGAAAGCGACTGTGCTCAGTGTAGTAGCACTTTTGCAAAAAGTACTTGGCCTCGGAACAAAGATTAAAGATGAAAGAATCTGATTGTATGATTGTATTGCAGCAACATAGGTTTTGTAGTATCACAACTGGTAACCACTACCAGTTGTGAAATCCATGTTGCTGCAATTTTGATATATTGATAAAAGGTTTCTTCATAAAACATCACACAAAGATCAGGGCTCTTGATTTAGTATGAATTAAAGCTGCACTAATCAGTATTTTATTCACTCTCATTAACCTTGTTTCTAGTAGCAACAAGCAGCTGTTTCCAGTGAAAAATCTAATACACCTGCTGCATGTTACCTGCCCAGCATCACATGGCAAACTAACAAAGTTAGCGACTAGCTGGAGAACATATCAGAGCATTTAGCAGCTAAAAAGACAGATATTATAGCTTGCACTACACTACTATAAAGCACTATAAAGACACAGGGGGTATGGTGATACATTACATTTTCTGGACACTCAATAGAGAAACCGTTTATAAATTTGTAGATAAAATAACCAGATGGGAATGTCTGTTTTTGGCTGATCCGGACACTGAAATACTTGGCAAATCAAGGCATTTCATCGCTGTGGTGCAACAATCCCAACCTGATGCAGCAGATGGTTTGTTACACAGAACCACCTAAGATGTGGTCCATGGAAGCTCCTGGAAAAGGGCAAGCGCTTAAAATACTTGGCAGGTGATTGGATGAACTATCCATCTATCACTGTTATCTCCAGGCAGCTGGATTTGCAGCTGCCTCGCAAGGTAACATCAATCCTGTAACTACAATATTGTCATAAAGCAGGGTTGACCTAATATAAGCAGATATATAATAAAGTATAACACTGTATGGCAAAATCATTGATGGATCACCATATCACTCGACTCTATGTTCCTTCAAATTAAAGAATGAACTACAATGCAAGAGAAACATGTCTTGACTTGCTTTACCCAGAAACTGGGTCGACCAAAGCTGTCGGGATGTGAGCAGATTATTTGGACAGTAAAAAAAAGTCTAAAAAGGTCATTTAAGAGATGAAATCTTTGGTAGTATTTGTGCTATTCTGTTCCTCTTCTTTTCTTCCCTCTGTCTCTCACCTTATCCTCCTCTCGGACCATGTACTGGGCCACTTTAAAGGAGCTGAGGTACTCGTTCATGTTCTGGACATCCGTGTCGTCTGTGGCGTCTTGGCTTCGGTCGAGCAGCCTCTCGATGGCGGTGCTGTCATAGTGGATCACGCTACCCTCATCCTCAACTTTACCCACCGAAGAGTTCTTCATACCTGAGAAGTGAAAAATGATTTGTCCTGTTCTGGCGTATCATCATCATTTATATCATCAATAAAACAAGAATAAGCCGATTATGTTCTCAGGCCAAGTTTGTCAAGATGAAAGGATATTAGAGTGAGTGTGTTTGACAAAGTAATTTTATTCAGGAGGAGCAGCCTGCCAAACATTACCAACTTCAAACCTCCAAAGCTCCACATTTTTATATTTTACTGAAAATCCTAATTTCATTTGACTTTTAATTTCCACATTGTAAATTAATGTTGTTACCTTCTACTTCATCCTTGAAAAGCTCTTCTGTTCCAAATTTGAGGATGTCGTCCAGTTCCTGCTTGGACATGGAGCCAGCCTTGGATCCCAGGCCCGGCCGGACCACCAGGTGGGTCAGCATCATCTTCCTCTTGGCCACCTGGGTGATGCGCTCCTCCACGCTGGCTCGCGTCACAAAGCGGTAGATCATCACTTTGTTGGCCTGCCCGATGCGGTGAGCTCGACTGAACGCCTGAACAGAGAGGGACAAAGACAAGGAACGTGTTTCAAAAAGAGAGATTTATGTTTTTTGATACAGGGACGTTTAAGAAGTTGGGAATCATCTTCCAAAACCTGCCAGTCTACAGTACCTGTATGTCGTTGTGAGGGTTCCAGTCAGAGTCGAAGATGACGACGGTGTCTGCTGTGGCCAAGTTGATGCCTAAACCTCCGGCTCTGGTGGAGAGCAGGAAACAAAACTGACAAGCACCAGGAGCTGGAGACAGAGAGACAGAGACAAACAGACGATAATAAGAATAACTTTAACGACAGAATGCTACTGATACCACGGACTTAACTCAAAAAAGATATGATATTTTCTTATAGAATCAATCCCGAATCCCCAATAATACAACATTAAGTGTGCAAAAAAAAGAATACTGAGCAATTGATATGTATTTTTAGATTTGTCTGTATAATTGTTGGTGTGATAAAGACTATTTAATAGTGTTGTATGTAAATTAATGCTTTTAGTGTCAGGTGATTGTTCTCTGTGTCCCTGCCCAAGGACTGCAGATGAAAATCAGGTAATAGCTACATCTGGCATAAATCATAAATCATTTTTATGCATGGTCATTGTTTAATAAAGACTAAAGACTAAGTAAAACTTATGTTTTTGTGTGTCCAGTAACACAAAATGGCCGTAACAAGCAATCTCACTTTGTGCGATTGAATTCTTTAACAATTTCATTATCAAACTTTTTTGATAAAGAACAATTACACACAAGAATACAGGTTTTATGGTGTTCATTTAGATTTTCTGCACAATATCTATTGAAAAGCTTAAATATTCTACTGAAAAATGTACTAATAACTTCTGCATAATCAGAAGTATTAAGTGAAAAATTCAAAAAATTACAATACACCACCAAATCTCTACAACAAATTATGGGGATCTGATATAGAAAAACTAAATTTCTCATGTGTTTACAAAAAGGTTCACCGAAGGTTCATTACATTTTAATGTTGACCTTAGGTAACACCTTCGGCTATTATTCATAATGTATAATTGAATGTTATTAATTGCCAAAAAACTCCCAAAGATGCAGTAAAGTAAAAAATATTTTTCCCAGTATGAAATGTATTTTTCCAAGTTATCACTAAATATACCAAATAAAATCACATATTTTTATATCAAAATCTTCCTTTTCTTGTTCTGTAAAATGTGACATTTTTATGGCTGCGCTTGAACTACTAAAAATGTGCTCTGCGTTTACTCCCTCACAATCTAACAACGCTTGTGAGGGAGGTTTGAGTGGAGGCAAACAGTCCTGTGCTGCTCTGTATCTCTCAACAGTGTCTTGATGTAATTCAATTTAATCGGATCAAATCTCTCTCATAACTACACCCCACCCACACACTCACTCACTCAGAAATCTGTTGTATTATGGAAGCTAAGGATGTTCTAATCTCCATTTCACTGTGAGTTTTAGCATATTAGTGTTTTACATGAAAACATTACAGATTTTTCATAATGTCTCATTTGACTATATTCTGCATGGTCATTTAACTCCTCTTCAATAGCCATTTCTTTTGGATTTATGCCTTATTTAGTGGGCTGTTTCTGTTTTCTTTCTTATTTCTGTCAATTCAATGCAACTCTGTTTCAATGCAACATAAGGAATGTATAATTTATGCCAGATTGTCACCAACAGAGGTCAATAAAGGACATGGACGACCAACTGCACATCCAAAACTCACCATTGAAGCGGTCGATGGCCTCCTGTCTCAGCGCTCCTGTGATGCCGCCATCGATTCTTTCATACTTATAACCTTCATAGTCCAAGAAATCTTCTAGTAAGTCCAACATTTTAGTCATCTACAAACAGAAAAGAGTGTCACAAAGCTGCTCATGTGTGTATATTTTTATCTATACTTCATTACCCACACACACACACACACACACACAGCTGCAATCACAGCCTGCTGTCCTTGAGCCATCTGCAGGCATCATGGGACTCATTGAACATCTGTGACGAGAGGTGACCATCTGTTGTGTGTGTCCGTGTGAGTGTGTACCTGAGAGAAGACCAGTACTCGGTGCCCCTGCTCTTTCAGTTTCCTCAGCATCTTCTGCAACAGCGTCAGTTTCCCAGAAGACTTAGTTAGGGCCGACCCTTCGTAAGCACCGCTGGGTGTTTTTTGGGCTTCCTACAAACGCACATAAACAAAAACCACATGGCAAATAAAACACAAATAGTCTTTAACTGGCTGCACTGATGATAACTTCATAAAAAATACTTGTTAAAAGTACAGATATGATACAAGAGTAATACCTTACATCACCACAGGGTGTCACTCTTATGCAATTGAGAAATAATGCAAGCAAATTGTTTAAAAAGAAGTGAAATTCTAGTAATGAATGAAGGATTTAAACTGTCTGTGTGATCAAACACAACAGCACATTATTTGAATTTAAAACAAGAAAGTGTTTACTGATGTTTTTGTCCTCATATTCCTGTAAAACTTTGCTCAGCTATATTTTAATGGTCAAAGACAAAAGCATTTGTGCGTCTGTTCTCACCATGGAGGCGACCGGGAAGAGGTAGGGATGGTTGCAACACTTCTTTAGGTCCATCATGATGTTGAGCAGGGAGACCTGGTTTCCTCCGCCTTTTGAGTTCAGAGCCTCAAAGTTCTTGGTCAGGATCAGCTTGTAGTATTTCCTATTATCAAACACAAAGACATGAAAAAAATTATAATATCAATGCAAACGCAGAACACCTCTTTCCTACTTTGCTTGCCTGTCTTCTGGTGTTCAAAACACATTGAGTAATTACATAACTTTTGAGTTCAGTAAAAAAATGATTTAATCTCTCTGCTCTCCGCCACACATTGTTCAATATTTAAACACAGCATGAAATTTGAAAGTTTGTTTATTTCTTATTGTTGTTTAGGAATTTTCACTTTCTACTTTAGTATCACTTATTACATTTATATTATATAATATGTAGAAATGCAAAAGCCATTATCTACATTCGTACACACAATTGTGCTGGTTGTTGGAAATATAAAAGGTCTGTATTGGTCCCTTTTAACCACATTAATCAGCTTAAAAGTGGCAAATCAAGTTTTTTTGATTGAATCACTAAATTCCTTTTTGTATTTCAATGCTATTTTTAGTGTTGTGGTTGCTGAGTTTAATTAATTGCGACAATTATTTTCAATTCCAAAGCTGACATCGAGTAGCAGCCACTGTGCTCCTCCAAATTCAAACAATCACAACGATTAAACATGATTTGGGTGAACAATTGTTATATGTAACATAGAAATAAATAAAAAACCCTGTCACTTATTAATGTAGCATAGAGGTTTTTCCACCCAGAAATCACCATGCTTACTGGGGACTGGGAAGTATTAGAGTCCTCCATTGTTCACCACCAACTAACCACCAAGCATCTTCACAATAACAACTGGGTGTATTTTTTGACAACACAACAACTGGTTGACAAATATTCTGCTCAAGAGAATGATTAGTGGCCACAGATGTTGAGAAAGAGGAGAGAGTTTACTGCCCAGTTTCTCCCATCCAGTACATTTTCATTTACAACCACATTTCCCATCAACCCCTCCCCGGTTCCGTACTTCTGCATCGGGCTCAGCTCCACTCTGACAATCAGCTCAGTCTTGGCAGGCATGTTCTTGAAGACGTCGGCCTTCAGCCTCCGCAGCATGTGAGGCCCCAGCAGGTCATGGAGCTTCTTGATCTGGTCCTCCTTGGAGATGTCAGCAAACTCTTCAAGGAAGCCCTCAAGGTTACTGCACAAAGAAAGAGAGAGAGGGGGACTCAGTGAAGGACTGCAGGAAATAAGACAAGAGTGTGTGTGAGAGAGAGAGAAGTCTTACTTGAAGCGGTTGGGGGTGAGGAAGTTGAGCAGGTGAAAAAGCTCCTCCAGGTTGTTCTGTAGTGGAGTTCCTGTCAGCAGCAGCTTGTGGTCGATCTTATAGTCGTTCAGACGCCTGAAAAACTGGAGACAAAGTTATACAACTTCTGTTATATTTACTGTATGTACATCAATATTTTTCCCAGAGGATGGAAATGCCTACATCATACAATCCTAAAATAAATAATTGTGCATTCATCAACATTTTTATTGCCATTATCAATATAATAATGGTTTCATCAATCATAATTCTATACATTATATGAAATACATCGATAAAAGCTATACTATCTCCTAACTGATATATCTGCACTGTCAGTTTTATGTAATTGCTGATATATATTACGATATCTGTGTATAGTACAATTAGTACAATTGATCAACAGACTGCAGACTGGTACTAGCGTTCATTGACTTTGAATTGTCTTAGAGGTTTATTGCTTGTGTTTAGTGTATGTAGACTATCTGGAAAGCATTACTGATACTGAGCAGATTAATCAACTTTAATTCAAACAATGTTATTTTTCTATTAGTTCTTCATCCGTGAAGAGAGAACCAGCATTCACAATCAAACAAGCATAGCAGTCAGAAATAAATAAAAGCAGCATACATAAGTCTCTATGTAATTAAAAGGTATTGTAATGGTAATATAAAATTATTCTGGTAGAATAAAGTAAGTAATTAATTTGTATTAATGGGATAGAAATGGCAAAAATGTGTTAAAGATAAAAAAGGTAATTTAGAAACAGTATTGTCTTGACATAATTTGTCCACCAGAGAGCACTGACAAAAAACACATTTAAAATGTTCTACCCCAAACAAATCATGGTCACAAGTCTACAAAGGCCAAATTGTTACAGTATTTTTTACACTATTAAATATTGATAATCAGCCTAAAAAAATCCAGCATCAGTGGACATACACACACACACACACACACACACACACACACACAAGCTATTGTACCTTGGACTGGTTATTCTTCAGGCGGTGAGCCTCATCCACCACCAGACAGGCCCAGTCGATAGACTTCAGCGCCGTCTGGTCGATGGTCACCAACTCGTAGGACGTCAGCAGCACGTGGAATTTAATAGGAGCTTCTCTCTGGAGGAAGGAGAAGAGCAAACAAAGGTGTGATCCACTTCCTTACATCACATCAAATCACTCGGTAAAAAAAAATCTCTGACAACTGCTTTAGTTTGTGTTATTTCGCTTAAACATCTACACTCTTCGCTCCTCACCCTCAGCTTGAAGGTCTTCTTTCCTCCTTTGACAGCCGTGTCATCGAATGAGAACTCATTCTCTCTGATGATGGCTCGGCTATCCTTGTCTCCGGTGTACGTCAACACGTAGAAGTCGGGCGCCCACATCTCAAACTCCCTCTCCCAGTTGATGATGGTGGAGAGCGGGGCGCTGACCAGAAACGGACCCTTAGTGTGACCCTGAAGGAGAGAAGGAACATTCACATTAACGTTTCAACCTCAACTTCAACCTCAATAAGACGGCGGAACGAGACAATAACAGAACCATCACCTCTTTAAAGAGTGAATAAAGAAAGACGATGGTCTGGATGGTCTTGCCCAGCCCCATCTCATCTGCTAGGATGGTGTCAGTGCCCTGAGCCCAGGAAAACCGAAGCCAGTTCAGACCCTCCAGCTGGTACAGGTGCAGCGTACCGCCTGTCGATGTGACGAAGTCTGGCTGCTCTTCGTATTTTATCGTAGGCTGGAAAAAACAAAGGAGAGAAGAGAGATGAGAGATGTGAAGAACTTGATTGGTACATAATTTATTGTGGATTAAATATATAGTATATATATATATATATATATAGTAAAGTAGTAAATTAATTAATTAAAACAAAGAAAGACATTGATTTCATTTAAAAATGTGTTTTAACAGGAAATAGAAATGCAGACTTTGAGTTAAACTCACATCAGTGACCGGTGAGGCAGGACACTCATCTTCACCCTCCTGGCTCTTGCTCCTCATCTTCCTGGGTTTGTCTGGGTCCTCCTTCATTATGTTGTCTCTGTTAAACAGCAACACAGATGTGACTGCGTTAATGAATTAATCAGGAAGCAAGAAAATAATCAAAAGCATACCTACGCATTAAAGTTTTAGATGCTTAAACATCTATGAATATAAGAACATCTAGTATTGTATAATTATTCATTCTTTTTTTTTTTTTGCAATAAAGTAAAAAAGAATCAATATATACAGTATATGCATGGTTTTCATATATCCTTCTTCTAGAAATATTTTGGCCAGAATTTAAACTTTAAAAAATACATGTTGGGAGAACTGCTTTCATCTTACAATCAAAATTGGGGTGTTTTTTTTCCTACAATTAAGTCATTGACACCTGATATATTCCCTTCTGGTCCTACCCATGACTGTATATATATATATATATATATATATATATATATATATATATATATATATATATATATATATATATATATAGATGTGATGACAACTTCTCAAAAGTGAAGCCGAAACGTCTCAATCGCTCCCTGGTGGCTGGCTGCAGTATAGGTCATAAGTATCACCCCTTCCATGTTAGCGGATGGGACATTTTAGGTAACTTTTATTATGCTGATGTTTGTACATGTGCTCATTTTCTTACGAGTTTGCTTTTAATAAGTAAGTTGACGATATAAAAATGGGGTATGACATCATGATTGACAGCCTTGCTAGCAGCTCTCAAACCAGGCAGCAGGACAGCGTAACTCTAAACTCTGCAGACTCTGTCTCCAAATAATGTCACATAAGCAAGATGGCAGCTCCCAGAAAAGAGATCATTTGGCTTCACTTTTGTATAGTGGTAGGAGTTGGAAACACCTCGTCCATCTTTATATACAGTTAATTATCCTACCTGTGTCTCCAGTAATTGGTCTTGTAAATGACAAAGTCAGGGATCTCCATGTCGTCTCTCTCCCAGGTGCACTGGTCGTAGGTCAGGTCTCTCCACTTGACCAGGTAGTGGTACATCCCCTTCTTGTCCACACTGACATGAAGACACATACAGTACAGTGCATGAGTGAAACAGCAAACACAGCAAATTGAGCATCTGTAATCTGCATTTATAAATATACTATAAATAAATGACATTGGCTCATTTACTCAGACTCTTACCTGTGGTTGATGATGCGGTGGATCATCATCCATTCAGGCTTGATGCCATATCTGTAATACTTGTCCTCCATGATGGCGTACTGGGGGTCTTTAGCCCTCCTCTTCTCGCTCTTTCCCACTCCATTCTCGTCCTCTCCGCCTGACCCGTAGTCCAGGCTCGGAGGCTCGTCCATGTCCGTCTTCCTCTGGTAGTTTCTGTACATTACTGAGTGGAAGATCTCCAGCTGGAGGGAAGCAGTACATAAAAAGAGAAGAAAGAGACTGAATGCTTCTGCCAAACTTCAAAGCATTTTGCATTTTATATTCTCGAACATTTGTAAGATAAACATAACATCTAATGGGTAAAGCACATTTTCTGTCTCTGGCTTGTGACCCCTTAAAATGAAATAATATATATATACTTGGGACTCCTTATCATAGGTTATAGCTTTAGAGGGGACATGAGAAATGAGCACTATTCTGTCCTGGATTGTTTCATTTGATAGATTTTTAAAGACCTGAGAGGAATCAAGTATCTCAAGAAAATAAGCAAAATTAGTGAGAAATTGGAAAAAAGGAACAATATTTTTTTGTGCAACAGATGGTTCTTGCATTGAATCCCAAGATGTCCAAATGGCAGTAACAGTGCAGTGAAAGTTAAACTGCCTGGGGAAATTAATATTCATATTTCTGAGCTGATGATAATCTCATCTCTAATTTTAAGAATTCATACTCCATCTTTGTACTCTTGAGTTTGTTCTTGAACTCTCTCACCCTATAATTCTTGGATTTTAACGTCACTTTGCACTCATCGTCTCACCTGCAGCTCAGTGATCCATGTACAGTGCCAATAGGACTGTCCGGTCAACTTGACAAAGAACTCCCTCTCTGCTCTGCCCTTCATAGGCGGTGGCAGCGGGGCGTCGGGTGGGGCGTCAGGAGCCAGGGGCACAGGAATGGGAGGCGGGGGTTCACCCCACCGCCAGTGGAGGATCTTCTGGACTCGCCCTTTGATTTGTGGACACTAGAGGAGGAATAAAGTGACGAATCAGACCTTGCAATAATAGCTTCAGTGGTAATATGCTTACTTAAATTAGGTGAAATTGTATTCTAAAGTGTGTGATTGACTTTAATATCTTATTAAACTAAAAACTAAAGTGATGTGATATATTTGTAAGTTTCATCTAACCATATCCACCGTTGAGGGGCAGAATTTATATGCAGTAGGTTGACTGAGCACACCTGGTCTTTTTAAGACTTCACAGTTTAGTAAAGCAACAGAAACAAGAAAAAAAAACAGACAGAGTCAATGAATAAATCAGAAAACTGTAAATAAAAAAAGGTACAGGCTCTTTTAATCAGTGATGAAGTGAAACAGAGAAGAGAAGAGTTACTAACCGTGCATCGCGGACACAACCACTCTCCGTTGGGGATCTCTGGCAGCGGAGGGTTTAGACAGTGGATGTGATACGAGGACGTGCAGGTGTCACAGCACAACAGTTCACCTCCGTCTTTACACACCCGACAGAACTCCATGTGGTCGTCATCCTCCTCCTCCGCACCGACGGGGATCCCCACCCCGACCTCTGAAATGACTCTGTCCTCGCTGTCCTCCTCGAAATCCTCAAAGTCCTCGTCTTTTGCTTCCCACTGGATTCCCTCCTTTTCCTGCGTGACCGAGAGGGAAACACGAGAATCCTGACTACATAAAGATCCCAAACGAGTTAACTGATAACTTCTTCTTTGATTTGCTTTACTGTTAAGGTGAATCCAGGTGATGGCTATGATTTATTGTTGATTTTAAGTAACCATGACTGAGAGTAGTAGAAAACAAACCAAGAGGATAAATCTAGAGCAGAAAGTGAAAGAGCAGCAGTTGTCCTTCCCTTGTAACCACAGCTGATGTGACAAGACCAAACATCTCCAATGTGAGTGATGAATGTGGAGTTTCTCAAAAAATAATGCATTCCTTCCAATGAAACAACCCAGAGTGAATAAAGTAGAGCTGCAATTAATGATTATTTCAATTGTATCAACTACTCTGGCAATTATTTTCTTTAAACATCCATAAACAAGTAAAAAATGTAGCTTCTTTAAACCAAGGCGATGTCTTCAAACTGCCTGGTTTGTCAGACAACCAGTCCAAAACCCAAAGATATTCAGTTTACTATCACATAAGACTAATAAAAGCAGCAAATCCTCACAAATGACTGGCTGTAATGAGGTAATGACTGATCCACTCTCAGAATAGTTGCCAATTTAAAAAAAGAACAAGCTGATTTATACAACACCAGTCAGTAACACTCAAGCCTAACAAGTCATATTTGTATTCTACCATTTGTGCAACAACAGCTGATAATGAGTAAAGGGCATTATTGGGTATAAAAATCAATGATGAACAAATGTGATCTGGTAGAAGTTGCCGTTAGTTCCGGGCAAGCAAACACTGTGGGTGACTTTGCGTGACTACTTTTCTAAATTAACCGTCTATTCAGCAGTTTCAGGCCATCTTTGCTGAAGTGCTGATCAAGTTCAGTCTAATTGTGCTGATGATTCTAAGTCGTTTTGCATCACAGGCCCAGTATAAAAACAACAGCGTCATGGTAACCAAAAAAATGAGCATTCAGTTTTTATTTGTGACATTACTGAATGGATTAACACCCACACTACCACCGCTTCAGGTGTCTTACTTTGCCTGAGTGTGATTGTGTTTGTACTGTGAGAGCGGCTCTGCTGAGATTTGCAACTACTAAACCTCTATTCATCTGGTACTCCAAGCAAGTAAAAATAGACCACTTTTAACTGCTTTCTTTTTCTCTCGGGTTTAGCCGTGTAGCTTTGAGATAAATCTTCAAATGAAGCTGAAACAGACACGTTCTCATGTAGCTGGACTCACGCAGTGTGGGCAGCTCCACTTGCCCTCGGGGGCCTTGTCGAGCTCAGGCTCAAGGCAGACGAGGTGGTAAGCTCGGGGACAAGTGTCACACAGGATGATCTCGCCACCCTGCTGACACACCTCGCAGTAGTCCTGATGGTCAGTCTCATAGCCGTCACCTTCCTCTTCACCACCTGGGACTGCAGCATACGAAAGAAATGTGGTTAGAAAGACAGGAGACAAAGGACGGACACATGTCTACAAGTAAAATACTATATGTCATATATAATTATGTCTTGTATAGTACATGTAATGAGCAGGCTGTGCTCACTTTTCTTCTTCTTCTTGGCCGGCCGTCCTCGCTTGTTCTTTTTCACACGGCCGGAGCTGTCAGATCGAACCGAGGAGCTGTGGACGCTGGAGTCCTCCTGCTCAGACTCATCCTCGTCCATGTCCTCGCTCTGACAGAGAACGAGAGAGAGTCCAGGGGGTGAGTTAAAGTGATATATCTTGGTGAGATATATCGAAAGACCCCACTGTTTTCAGCACGCTATGAACTTTTTACTCACTGAGCAGCTCTTCTTCCTCTTGGCACCGATGGGTGATAGTTTGATACGAATGGGTGCCATCTTTTTAGCCTTGGCTACAGCCGAAGCCTTTTTCTTGTCTGGGACTCGAGGACTTTTACTGCGCTTCTTGTAGCCTGGGCCTGGACGGACAGCAAGAGCATGCAACATTGGACACGAAAGAAAGGAAAGATAAGCAAAAAAGTAAGAGTGAGCAGGATGTTTTCGACAAATAGTACACTTCATTTATTGACTTGCATGTAAACTACAATACAAGCAAACAACAGCTGGTCAGCATGTGTTAGAGATAGAGTCTGAGGTCAACAATCACTACTAGAAAATTTCCTCCTGTTAATGAATCCGCTGGATTGCGTGCAGTCACCGATGCTGCAACCAAAGAATGGTCTACAGTCGACCCTACTCACCTTTGCCCTCTTTAGTCTTGGCCTTCCGGATTGGTGGCGGTTGCGGTGGCGGCTCAGGCGAGGCGGTTGCTGCAGAGACCTGCTCGGCGACAGCAATGGCGGCGGCTGCAGCGGCCGCAGCGACGGCGGCAGCGTTGCCCTTGAAGGGGTTGTTAGAGCTGAACTCCCTCCATTTAGCCCCCAGGATGGTCATCATCTTTGACATGGGGATCTTAGGGTTCTTCTTGGCTATCATGGGCCTGCGAGAGAGAGAGAGAGAGAGAGAGAGAGAGAGAGAGAGAGAGAGAGAGAGAGAGAGAGAGAGAGAGAGAGAGAGAGAGAGAGAGAGAGAGAGAGAGAGAGAGAGAGAGAGAGGTTAGGATCACTGAAATGTTTTGGAGAGAGAAACTATGTAGGCAACATGCAGAAATCTGACAAAGGCACTGAAAAAAACTGCTGTGGTATACGTGGTATAACACTTTTTCAGTGCATGAGCATTAATCATACTTCCATATCTTCCATGAATTAGTCATAGGAAATGTTTGTCTATAGCTCTCTGTAGTAACTGCAGTCATTTGGCAGAAGCACTGAAAAGAGTTTAGTTTTCTTCTACAGGCACTGAAAGAGTTGAGACTGCCAAATTATGTGCCAACAGATAGAGTCAGCGGACATTATGGATAACTTCCTGTTATCAGAGTCAAAGCAGGTGAGCCACAGAGGCTCAGGCTGACACTGACACACTGACAATTCTGGTGCATGGCTGACATTGCTGGCAGGGATCCCAAAAGAAGACAAATGCAAGTCATAGTACTTCTGCTGTGCCCAACCCATGCCATCTGTATCTATGTTACTATGCCATGGATGCTTTCACCACTGACATTTAGTGGTTTGAATGGTGAAGTCAATGTAGACAGAGACTGCTGTGTGTGAGAATAAGAGGCTCGCATGGCTGCCAACTCTCACACATTGACTGTGAGACTCATGCAAAGCTCTCAAACCACACATCATTTTCTCACACAGTGAATAAACAAATTCATGAGTGATAACGTTGTGGCACAGAAAGAAGACACAGACAGCGCACAGACAGGCAAGACCGAGCAGCGCAGTGCAACAGCAGCCAGTTAGTCAGACCATCGGGGGAAAAGTGATAAATATACACAAATCTATTATATTGTTATGTATTCCCATGCATGCTGCTCAGAGTAATCTCAGTCAGCGGCTCTTCTGGCAGCAGCACAACGTCTCTCCATCTCCTCTCGCACTGTGTGCACGTTGGCAGGAGTGAGAGTGAGTCACTATGGTTACGGGGATGCTCTGTGTCTCTGTTGTATACTTTCTCGTAATTTTTTATAAAGATACTTTCACATATGAAATAGTTCTGATCCACCAAATTATAAACAGTTCTTGATGCATTCTTGGTTTTCATACTGATTTTACTAATGTAAACTAGTAATAAGTACAACTAAAATACGCCCTCCCCCACCATCCTAACCTAACCCCAACCCCCCACAGAAACAAAGCTCAAGTGAAACGTTGGTGGACCTGGGATTGAAACTTTACACAAACTTAAACAGAAACAGGAAAACAGCTGTACCTAATGTAGAAGAAATGAAAACAGGGTGGAGAAGGAAGTGGCAACCAGACAAACCTTGATTATTAATAAAGATGTTAAAGTGAGTCTTTGATCAATGAGAGCAGAACATAGCCAAAGTCAGTATGATTATTATCAAAGTATTTTAAATGGCATCTCTAAAGTTGCTTTCATCTTCACGGCTAATACTGTTATAAATCGTGTATTCGGTGATGTGATTGCTAAATCTGGTGACTGAGCAGAGCTGCTGTATGCTGCGAAAGTACACGTGATGACTGTGTTTTCACATTAGTCGGGTATGCATACATGCTTGCTCTCAATGCAGAAAACATGACAAATCTTAATATGAGTAAGGCCTGCCTTAAGAGTTGGACATTGACATTAAACTTGCACACACTTCCATGAGTACACTTAGACACTGTGGGATACGCTCTCTCAGCAGGAGCACACCGGCTTCTCTGTTGGTATGAATTTTGAATTTGAGATCTGATGGACTGCAGAGGCCTCGAGCACAGACTCAACATCTACACGGTCTGCTGCAAAACCTTCCTTTAATCCCTGAAATCTTTGCAATCAGTTTGCAAATGTCTGAATCAAGACTTAAAAAGGCTTGAAGTTATTTCTCGATCTATTTACAACTGGAAACTGAAGCTTAAATAAATATTATTTGCGTCTTAAAGTTCAGTTACCGCATAAAAAAATATTTTACCACCTACATCAAGCAATCCACATCCACACAATCTGACAATAAGACAAGTAAATCGTACCTCATGAACTGGCTGAAGGCTTTGTAGTTGGTGAGTTCCCTGTAGTCTTCCTCAGTGAAGGTATGATCAACATCCTCCAGACCCCACTCCTTTGCCAGCTGGGATGAGGTCTTCTGCTCTATAGGTTGCTGAGTAGAAACCAATAAAAAACAATAAGATGAGGAAGATCATCAACTTGTCAGAGCAGATTTTATATAAGCTTTAAAGAAACGACAAGATTTCATTCTTTACCTTCGTCGTTTCCTCCTGACTGCTGTCTCGATCCCCATCGTCTTTTTTCTTCTTCTTGGTTTTCTTCTCCTTCCTTTCTTTATGTTTCCTCTTTTTCTTTTTCTCACCAGACCCATAGTCGCTGGCGACGCTGTCTGAGTTCTCACCGTAGTCTCTTTCTCTGTCCGAGTCTCTCTCTACATCACTGTCCTGAACAGAAGAGGAAGACATCTGATTATGAAGACGCTGGCGAGATAAGTCAGCAAAGTGACAAATCCTGAGCGTGACAGCTGAACAAACTTACAATCTTCTTGCGCTTCTTTGCTTTGACGGGTTTCCCCTCTTTGTCTTTCTTCTTGGCGTCCTTCTTTTTCTTCGGCCGTCCTTTCTTCCTGCACGGGACTTCCCTGTCGGATATTTCCGCCTCTTCGTCTTGGAGGAAGCGCAGAGGAGAGACAGGTCAAACGGAGCGTGAAAGAAAGACAGCTATCAGAATCAAATGAACAATAATCTCCTCTAAAGGCTTCCAGCTAATCCCCTGCTGAACATAATTGCGCACAACAAAAGCTGTATGATACCCCAAGGTGTCTTCAGTTGACCTCTGACCTTGTCTGAATTGTGACACATGCTGAATTAGACACAGTTTGTCAGTGTGCTCTAAAGAGATTTGACAGCTGGTATTGATGGCTCCATAGCATGAGGATAATTGGTTTACGGAAAAGTGCTGATGTGTAATAGGCTAACAATACAAATCTGGTGATTATCTATCTTTAAAAGCTTTTGATTTAAGGGAAACGCAAAGAGTTTAAACCCTTCGCTTATCTTATTGCATAGAGGACTCTCAGCCTCAGTGCATCTAAAATGCATTACTGCTTTCAGGGAATAAATGATGTGAAAATATTAGGCCAGTTATTTCCCCTGGTACCTGGGCAATATCACAACCACAGGGGAAGCAATTTAACCTGCAACCTGACCTGGCCTGGAGTTTAAAGAAAAGGAGTCTCTCTCTCTCTCACACACACACACACACAAATACACACACAAGGGACACAGCTGCAACATCAGCTTCAGAGAAAATGCAGCAAAGCGTTAAAGCATAACCAAAATATGGGCTGCGGTCTCCGCCATGCAAACAGCCTGTTTGATCGGCTGCGTTTTCTCCGATTTTATTGTCTGCCTGCCTTTTGTTGGTGCGCGCTCCCACCAGAGGCAGAAACACATACACCCTCCCCACCACCACCACCTCCCCCTCCTCACTCCCACCCCGTCCAACCAGAACCAGCCAACTCCGCTTCCCGCGTATCCGTGCAGCGTGCAGCCGCTGAAAGCACGCCAGGGTCGGCAGCGGCACGCACGCAGTAGTCGGTGATTCAAAGGCCGCCAGCGGGACGGCTCGCTAAACTGGAACGAGTCATTCCCGCCCTGCACGTTCCCCACACCGGGACCTCGACACCGCTGTGACCGCTGCTAGAGGTCGTGAGGGGGTTAAGGTCCTCGACGGGAAGCCCGACAATAATTTATCTGTCTGGTACAGCATGGCGGCAGCTCCAGAGTCGAGCTGATAAAATGTATTAAAGGCAATGCAATGGATGATATTCACATTTGGAAAATTACGCATAATGATCTCCCCCTTGTCACATCTGCACTGTGACTTTTAAGTCTTTCTGTCACATCTGCATTGCATCCAAACCTTATGTCACTAGTTCCTGTTATGAATAAACTGCAACCTTAAGGCTGCAGCACTATTTTGTATGTCTACTGTAGCACTGTGTGTGTGTGTGTGTGTGTGTGTGTGTGTGTGTGTGTGTGTGTGTGTGTGTGTGTGTGTGTGTGTGTGTGTGTGTGTGTGTGTGTGTGGTTAACCGAGCACCACTTTCTGCACCCTTGAGTTTCACTGCAACAACTTCACTGTCACAGAAACATCCAGAATGCAAAATACACTCAATCAGTCACCTTTTCCTCTCCTTTCCCCCCCTCCCTGACATTAATCAATACTGCTACTACTGCTGCAGCAGCAATAACCTCCAGATCTGTGGAGTAAGACGCGTAATGCAAATTGTTATTCAGATAATTATGGAGCAGGTATGCAAAGCTACCAGAGGGGGCTAAAAAAATGAGGAGTACAGTCACACCTTTCTGTCCCGTAATAAGTGAGAGGCATGCAGCTGCAGCAGTGTCCGCTATTGACCTGTCATAGCGACAAAAAGGGGCTTAAAGGGGGCAAGTTTCTGTCTCCCACAATTTTACCCGGCTTTCATGTCAGCACAGCACAGCGCAGCATCTCCTCTCGACACGGGTATCAAATGTAGCCTCCGGCCAGAGGAGTCCATGTTTATGCCAGTGTTTCTCGACGTGAGCTTTTTTTTTTTACCCTTCAGGGTGACCTTATTACCCCGCAGACCGAGCTCATTTACATGTCATGCATGTCTAGGAGCTGTCAGATGGGATTTAAGAGACAAAACACAAGCTGCAACTTTTTTTTTATTGTGGTGAAGCGCAACGAAAAAATCCTGCTGTGCCAAGTTTAGTTTAAACTTTGTTGGGATGCGCTGGAGGTGAAGAGGAAGTGGAGTAGGCACAATGGAAACATGTGAAACAACACAGAAACACATCTGGCAGATATGGGGGGGGGGGATTTTTATGCATTTTGTTACAAACTGGACTGGAGTTTCTGTTTTTGCAAGCGCGCTCTCGTGTATTGTTTTTTTCTCCTCTTTTCTTCCTCAACCGTTCTACCAGCTGCAAATACGGGACTATGACATATAACGTTACTGATGAATAGGTTTTTTAAGGTGGTTAAATATGTGCCACCTTTAAAAAAAAAAAAGAAAGAAAGAAAAAGAAAAAAAAATCAGGGCTTTAGTAAGTATCTATTTTGCAAAGCGCGCACCCGACTCCTCTGCTCCTCTACTGTACCACACAGGACCTGAAGAAGCACAGATTATGGGGGCAACACAAACTGCGGGTTTCGGCTACTTCCAGCATGCCATTTTTCTTCCACATTTTCTAGCACGACTAAAAAACAGAGAGAGTGTTTTGTTTTTTTGTATTTGCTTGTGCGCGCTCCCGACTTTTGTCCGCCAGTTTTTTACTGTACCTGGCGGGGCTGGTGTTGCAGTTTCCCGAGGAGCCGCCGGCGAGTTTATGTCGCTTACGTTCTCGTCTAGGTCTCCGTCGTCGTCTTCTTCATCAAAATCTCCTCCCTCGGAATTAACCACCATGCCCTCGTCTTCCTCACAGGACCGGAGAGGAGAGGACATTATACTCCTGTCATTGGATCCGTCCTTGTATTCAAAAAAGCGTATTCTTGCTCCGAATATATGATATTTATTTAATATTCAAATCGGCACAGAAAAAAGTGGGGGGCGTTTTGGAATATTTTACACTAGGCAGAGCAACAAAGATGGCCGCCCTCTTATATTTATTTTTTAACAACCCCCCCAATAAGAAAAAATCCCCTTACATAAAAAATGGCTGACTATATTATTTCAGAACGCACCCCCCTCCTCCTTTCTCAGTCTCTCTCCGTCTCTCTTTCTCCCTCTGAGCGCCCCCTCCCTCCTTAAAAACGTACACATTGTTACAAGAAAAAAGGGGTGTGTGACTGCATGTAAGTTACATTGTTACTTGTTTGTTTCTTTTCTGTCTGCCCCCCCTCCCTCCCCAACCTCATCCACACATCCACCCTCCACCACTACAACCACCCCCTCTTTTCTCTCTCTCTCTCCCTCTCTCTCTTTCTCTCTCTCTCTCTTTTTCCTCTTTCCCTCCCCAAGTCCGGATCAGTCACGAATCCGACACACTCGCCTGGGTGTCACTGTCACTTGCAAAAGATCACACGCAACAACTCTCGCTTTCTGCATTGCAGAGCCCGACACAAATCTATCAAATATGGCCACCTTATATTCTCCAGAGCCCCCACCGTTGTATAAAAAATTATTTTGGAGCCTCAGCAGCAGGGTTGTGTGTGTGTGTGTGTGTGTGTGTGTGTGTGTGTGTGTGTGTGTGTGTGTGTGTGTGTGTGTGTGTGTGTGTGTGTGTGTGAGTGTCAGAGAGCTGGGGAGGGATTGAGAGAGAGGGGGGTTGGGAAAATCTGCCGCAGCCATGCCCAGACTTACATCAGATTGTATTGCTTAAAAATTAACTACTTGTGGTGGGGATGAAAACAATTCACAGTATTCAAACTACAGCCCCCCACTTTGAAATGGTCTTATTAAACAGCTCTGGCCTCACAATCTGTCTCCCCTGCACACGTTTAAAAGCAAACAGGAGCTATTTTGCGAAGGCTTCACTGTAATATCGGCCCTCTCTGGAGCAGCAGGCAGTGTCAGCTGGATGGCAGTAAGGCCATGGGAATCCCTAGACCCCAGCCAGCCCTCAGCGGCTGCTCAGGGGCACTTTTTGTTTTGACAAAAGGAATTTTGATTTGCCTTTTGTATTCAAACCTCTCGACGAAACAGGGGGGTCAGACAGGAGAAGCAGTGGCTGCTCTAGGTAAAAAAAATATGGGGAAAAATGGGCTGCACTTTATTAAAACATCTGCTTCTGAACTATTTTAGGCACAAAGAAAAGAATAAGTAAAACAAAAATACTATATAGTTAAACAAATCCCTGGGGTCTCTTTTTTTTGCAGTTTGAAGTCATTTTATTGAATTTATTTGCTGTAAAAACTGTTTAAAAAGGCAGATAAAAGCAGCAACAGAGCAGCTGCATGAGAAAGAAGAAAATAAGTCAGTATTTTGCAGGCAGAGGTGACAGTTTTTCTGTTTTTAAATAAGTTACCGATGTGGGAAACAGTAAATAGTAAAAAAAAAAAATAAATAAATAAATAAATAAAAAAACAAGATGCACTTATTCGCTTTTTGGAGCATTCAGCTGTGCCTTTCGGCCCTCGGAGCAAACTGGGGAACGATGAGATGCAGCTGAAACCTCAAAGAAGAAATACAGTCTCTCGTGTCAATATCATACAAGCAGCCTGAGGTCAAAAGGCCAAGGGTCAAGAGACCTGTTGACATTTTGACAAGTGACAGGAGGGAAATAATCACAGTCACGGCCTTAATGTGATTAGTAACACCTGTTATTTTCCTACTGTGACACATCAAAAAGTCTGTCTTTGTGTGGAACAGACCTTTTTCTTCTTCAATAGAAGCAGAGAAGAAAAAGAACAGGGTGAAAAGCTCGGGGTCCTCGTCCCCGTCCGGGATGTTCAGGGTCATAACTCCATTAAAGCTCCTGCTACACCTGAGCGCACAACAAAGAGGCGGCTGGAGGATTTCATCTCTGACAAAATAAACTCTCACAATTCTCAAACGTTTGACCTGAATTACTACAGCGGAAAATATGTGCCAGTCAGTCAAAAGCCAGGGGGCCTCTTTCACAAAATTGTCTGCTGAATACTGTCCATCAACTCATATAAAAGTATAATAAATCAGCTGTTTTAAAAGTCTTATTACTCAGAGTCAAGTGTATGGGCGACACAATCACTTTATTGGACACAGCTGGGCTTAACGAGAGGCTTAACGAGCCTGGACTCACTGTAAGTGTAATTATTGTAAATTATGTGCCTTAATTTGAGAGATTTTCATGCTAGTGCGAGCAGGCAATAGTGGCATTAAACATGATAATTGAACCCCTCAAACATACTTTTAACTAAACAATACATTTCTAGAAGGAGTGTGTTGGATTTAAATGTTAATATGTCGCTTAATTTGATTAGAAACAGTGAAGAGAGCAGTGGGGGTGACAGAGGCTGAGGGCTTTTGATTGAGCCATCCAGAGCGTGTGGCACGCAGCCGCAACACGGCGTAAAGCATCCGATTTGGTTTTCTTATCCTCTCCACGTTCTGTCTGTATGTGTGAACCCTGACATCTGCGGCTTTCACACCAATAACTGGATATCGTGTACGTAAACAAGCATTTCAATTACGCCTCCTCCCTCTCTCTCTCTCTCTCTCTCTCTCTCTCTCTCTCTCTCTCTCTCTCTCTCTCTCTGTTCCCCCCCTGCTGCAACAGGTGTCTGAGTCGCTCCAGCTCGGCTTCCCCGCGCCCACAAATGAGGCGAGAGGAATTTGTTAGTGCCTGATCCAATGGCCACATCTGCCAAGAGAGACACGGTGGCAATGCAAGACACACAGGAGGAGGAGATGTGTGTGTGTGTGTGTGTGTGTGTGTGTGTGTGTGTGTGTGTGTGTGTGTGTGTGTGTGTGTGTGTGTGTGTGTGTGTGTGTGTGTGTGTGTGTGTCTGTGTGTGTGTGCAAGGGAAAGTGCATCCGAGTGTGTGACTGGAGCCCCCTACTAAGCCTCTGGCCACTGAGGAGACTGCTGTTGCCAGATTGGACGGCTGGGCTGCACTGTGTGTGTGTCTCTGTGTGTGTGTGTGTGTGTGTGTGTAGTTTACATACCCTCACCCAGAGCATCCATGTGTGTGTGTGTGTGTGTGTGATTGTGTGTGTGTGAGGTATTTACAGCCATGACTGTGCAAAAAAAAGGGTGAAACTAGCCAGGACTGTCATATGCTGCAGGCCCTGACACACTGCACTACTGTTTGTGCTGTCCTATGCTGTGCTGAGATGAACCCCCCCCCCCCCCCCCCCCCCCCATCCTCCTCTAACCCCCCTCCCACCCCAGATATGCCGAGGATGAGAGGGAGAAGCGCCTCCCCTGGGTGCTGCGCTCTAGCTAACCCAGATTTTATGCAGTGTGACACAACACACAGAGGCAGACACCAGCTCCTGTTCTCCATTCAGAGCTGAGCCGTCTGAATCGAGGCAGCCCAGAGAGCCGATAATGCTTCACAGGGGCCTGCGGAGAAAAAACGGGGACTACAAGGAGTAGAGGAAGTTGCCTCACGTTGATCCGTGTCCTCACATTCTTTCACACCTCACACACCCTGACAAAGTGCTTTAAATGCAAGTATGATGTATTCTTCTCGTGTTTAGGCGTGCATGAATCATTTAATGGATATTTCCCTTGAGAGGTGCAGCTTCTGGAAGAGTTGCTTTAGCGTTTAATTCACTTTTAAAAAGGAGGGACCGTCTCGCATTTTCACGTTACTATGCTTTGTAGAGTAAATGTACAGTTGCAGGACCCCAAGTCAACTCTGCTGATTGCATAACAAACCTCCTAAACTCAGCTGCCTATTCCACAACTGAGGCGAGATACAAGACAGCTACCACACTGGCCTCAAGAGCTCTTAAAGGCTTTTTACTCATGCATTAAGAGCTAAAATAGTGACAGTGCTTTAATGTGCATGCTTTAACCCGAGAGTCTTGTTCCCTTACAAAAAATCCAAGGGGCGCAAGTTGATTAAAAGGATACAAATGCAGAAAGACATCTCCTATTTAATGTTTTTTTTTGGGGGGGGGGGGGGGGTTTCTGTATTTTTTTTGGACTTTCCTTTAATGTTTCTTGTAAATTCTGATAATTTAGCTTCTTCAGGCATCTAAAATATGCAAATCTATGTATTGACAAATGGCAGACGTGTGCAACTAAGGTGTTACAAGTAGACATTGCTTTATTTGAAAGGATTAATAGATAACAACACCATAAACAAATGAATGCAAACCAGAATATACTGCTCACCTCCATCTGTAGCACGCGTAGTGTCCAGGTGTGAGTTCGTATCCAGAGCATTTCCTCCTCACACCGTTTATTCTTCCACCAGGCCTCTCCAAAGTCATATTCCCAGTAACTGACAGAGCCAAGAGGGGGCACATGCACTCTGCAGCGCTTCACACGGTCTGTGATCATATGGGTCAGAGTCTGTAGAGAGAAGTAGTACATCTGAATCAAAACTATTAATTGATTGATTTGGCCTATTAACACTGACGACTTTAGTGTCAGGGTCAAATCAATAGTTAATTAGAGAGAGTCCTACTCCAGAAATGACACTTAAAAAATCATGGTATAATTTCACGGATCCAGGTGTATTACATTTAAACATTATCCACATTATATCTAGAACTAAAGCACTATATTTATTTTAATTTTATTCATCAAGACACAAACAAGAACAAAACAGCTGGAAGATTCAGTGACTAAATACAATATATTGTGGGCATTTCAGGTCTTTTCTGTAATTTTACCATTGTTTTATGTAAAATCGTCTCTGAATGCTCACTGTAACTTCTGAAAGAAGAAATAGAAATGTTTATAACACAAATTCAAAGTTGCATTCATAAGCAATAAAACTCAATTGCTTAATTAACTGGTGTTTTTGCTGCTGCAGTCTGTGTTAACTGACATCACTGAGTCTGTTAGCTGGTGTGTTGGCATGTGTAGAAAACACTGCAAGTTCATTCTGATGGTTTTATTTTTAATAAATGTAAGAAGATGCCTTTAAATGATGGGTTTACAGTTTTTCAAGTGTGTCTTAAACAACAGTCAGGATACCATATGAACAGTGAAAGAGGTTTTTTCTTCACTGTAATCATTCCTCCTGTTCATACTGGCTGTTAAATGTGTCAAATGTGCTTTTAATGTAAGTGATGGATGCTAAAATTCACACAGTCATTTAGCACAAAAATGCATTTAAAAGTTCATGTGAAGCTTATATGAGGTTTCAGCAGTCTGAGTTAGTCAAGTGGATATCTGACACATTTACAATCTTTTTAGCATCAAAAGTTGCCCTGTTGAGCTGTGGTGGAACTAACAACAAGAGGGACTTTGGTACTAAAAAGACCTTAATGTTGAAAGATATTGATTAAGTTGGAAGCGTCATGTTAGCTTCACATAAACATTTAAATACATTTTTGCACAGGAGGAGGACTGTGGATTTTGGCCCCCATCACTCATTCAATCTTGTAATGGCCAGTATGAACACGAGGAAAGACTATGGCAGGGGAAAACATATTTCAATGTTAATTAAGGCTCCTGGCTATTGTTTTAAGACAGATAAGACTTAAAAAATTGCGAACCTGTCCTTAAATGCAGCTGTCTCGCCTGTAATTACCACTTATGACCACAGAGGACGCTGTTAAGCAGCATTTAACACAGTCTAAGATGCCGTACAATATTTTTTAAAGTGCATTAAATGAAATACATGTAATAGTTGAGTCTGCACGTGTACTGCAGCTTTTAGGACGCTTTCATAATGTTGCTGAAACCACACAGCAGGTCAGCTTTAATGATAATAATATTTAATATAATGTTCCTCACCGCTATTAGCTGCCTCCTCTGTTGACCACATATATGCTGTCAGTGTGAAAACTTACTGTCATAATGTTATACTTTTCGTGCAATTTTTAAAAATCTATTGTGATCCCTTTAAAAACAACAAACGAGCAAAAATCCCCGTTTCCGGTCCAGCTGGTCCTCCCCTGAAATCCCTCCGACAGTAAATGTAGTAGAAGAAGAAGAAGAGGAGGAAGAGGAGGAATGGCAACGATGATCGCTGAAAATGGTCCCTCGACTCGTGTATGTCTTTATTTATTTTAAACTTGTAGTGTTTTAATCGTTGCTCGTGTTGTTTTGCGTGTAATATCAGTGAAGAAAACGTGGTCAGAAAGCTAAAAGCTCGCTGTATTTAATCTTTAAACAAGGCTTCAGTGTTAGCTTTGTGTTAAATTAGCTGTAGCTGCTCTTCTGTCACCTGTTTAAACATCATTTATCAGACAGTAATTACAGACTCATCATTATTTATGTTAGGCATCGAATATTTACTATATTGGCCAAAGAAACATACCTTTTAATGCATAGCTTCTAGCCAGGTTGCTATGGTAATGTAATAGGTTATAGATTACTAGTTACCCTATTTAACATTTAATAAGTAATGTAGCTGTTTCAATTAATTAATTAAAGTAATGCATGTTATTACATACGATTACTTTTCTAATTTTATAACCAATGTTTTCAGCTGTTAGGGTAAGTGTACCCATGAAGCACCAAAACCTAAGTTCAGGTGTTTTTCATGGATACTGACATGATTTATAAGGGAGATAATTTCTTATAAAGCAAGATGTATCTCTCATTTGAAAATGTATTCATTAGTTCATGTAGATTTTGGAATATAAAATAAAGATATTTCATGAAAACAGTCAAAAGGTTTAATTGGTAGTGTGACACCATTTAAGCCTATCTCGTGATGTATTTTCAAAATATAAAAAATATATAGATTTCAAAGAATTAAAAACAGATATATATATATATATGTATGTAACATGTTAAATATTAAAGGATGAGGAAAAGCTAAATCTTGAAGGTCTGACTTCAGATGTAACCTCCTTTGTAATCATCAGAAGAAACTAATTTAATTACGTATATTTTCTTAGTAACTGTAACAGATTACAGTTACATTTACTTTGTAATTACATTATGTAACACCATTACATGAAACTAGTCACTCTGCTTCTAGCATAGGAAAACATTGTAAAGTGATACTGTTGCTGTGTTCATCAGAGTCCAAAGTATTGTCTCAATATTGCTCATCTGGTCTGACCAGCAGCCAAAAACCTAATGTGTTTAATTCATAATGATATAAAAATGAAAAATGAGGTAATAGACTTTCAGAATCTAATATATTTGTTGTTTATTTATCAGCTAATCAATGATGAGATTGATTGTTTCAGCGTTAAACTCGGTCAAAGTTAAATCTGTCGCACCTTTCTGTCCTCGACCAGGAGCAGCCTGAAGTGTCCTCGCCGTCCCCGGACATGCTGAAACTAGAGGGGCTCCTGAACAAGAACATGAGGATCCGCATGACAGATGGACGGACTCTGGTGGGGCTTTTTCTTTGCACAGACCGGGACTGCAACGTCATCCTCGGCTCAGCTCAGGAATTCCTCAAATCCACAGGTAGGTGAAGACCAGAAAGGATCAAACAGCCACGATGATACCCGCCCCATTAACATATATGAGAGGGGCAAAACAAACAACACACTAAAGCAGAAGGTCAAACACTCGATATTAATCACACATTAAAAGCAGGTATGAAAATGTGAGCTGTGATTCATGAACACAAACACAGACGAGTAGTGTTGGATGTGTTTGGGGAGAATTTCATTGGGAGGGGGGTGCTGTGAAGAAGTCTCTGTTATTGTAGTGCTTTTTTTATTCGTTTATTTGAACTTTCATCTGCAAAATTTGATACAAAATGGAAAAATCTGAGTAATATTTTTAATAGTATTGTTGTTACTCGTGTGGCATTGTGTGTGTAACCAAAGAAAATTAACTTTAATGTCTTTTTTTATCTAATTTTTTCCTCAGACACTTTCTCCCAGGGTGAACCCAGAGTCTTGGGTCTGGCCATGATCCCCGGTCACCACGTGGTCTCCATCGAGGTGGAGGCTGACAGTCTGGAGGACACACAAGGGTACGGAGCTGACCATTGATGACGCCTCACCTGCCAGGAGGAGCAGCGTTCAAGCTTGCCTGAATCCCACTCAGCCTGATGTTGTACGGCTGCGGTGGAGCTCAGAGGAGAACGGACGACTTTGACTGTGTGGATTTTATCAGTCACTTCTCCGCTATGGACGCAGAACTCCTGCGTCAGTGTTGTGGATTTAGCCATTCCCTTCATATGTGAGGATGTCTCCTTCTGCAGTGACGGCTGTACAATACAGCACGTGTGTGTCTGCGTGTGTGTGTGTATGTGTGTGTGTGTGTGCGCTAGATGAGTGTGAATAAGGTGTCGTGTACAGTAAAACCTCTTTCTTTAACATTTTGAAATAAATCCTGTATTTGAGATTTTGTGTTTGTCATTGACTAAAAGTAGATATGAAGTTTGTTATTTCTTCTATTTTGGCTTATTTATAAGTGTAAATATTAATATGCAAAGTGCCAAATAATCATCAAGAAAGCTGGTGAAGTGAGGGCAAAAAAAACTCAGACAAACTTGTATAGTTTCAATTTTTTAATACATTTGAGCATGTCAGCTGATTCAGTTTGGCAACGGAAGAACTGATGCCACTAATGACAAAAAAAAAAAAAACACCCTAAAAAGAAACCCAGAAACTGTTTATTGAAAACAAAGAGCTTGTCACATTCGGTTAAAATCCAGAACCATTACTGACAAAATAACTTAATTTGTGCTCAAAACAAAAAACCTTAGCGAGAATACCAGTTTTATTTATGGTTATACTGTTGTGTGCCTTCACATGGCAGCGAAATTGGAGCCTTGTTTACAAAGTTGCACATTTGTATCTGCAATTCAATGGTTTCAATTTTCAGTGTGACCCATTCAAAAGTTATATACACATTTCCTTATTAATTTTATACAGTATGCTTCAGGAATTGGAGCATTAATCAAGTATTTTTCTATTTTAATTGATTTGTATGCAGACCTGCACCAATGTACCTTGCCGCTACTTTAATTTAATACTAACATTTTGCATACGCACCTCGTTCTGTGTGGTATTTGTAATAATTCAAGTACACGTTTCTGTTCTTTTCACAAATGAGGCTCTTGGGACAGTTATTGAAGACACGCTTGGTTTGTAGAGTGTTTGCAGTAACATTTCAGGAGTGTAGAAAACGTAAAAACAAAAAAAAGGTAAAAGTGCTTTAAAAGGAGTGAGAACAGAAAGAGTTGATGCTTCAAACTCTTAATTCAGTCGTTAGTTGAGATGCTTTTATCCAGAATATTATAATATTTTTTTCCTCCATGTTATGCTCTTATAGACTCAACAATACAATTTAAGTTACATCCATGTTTGCAGCTGTTAGATATTGTTGAAAATATAATATATCCACCCAAATACAGAATTCACACATTATTCAAATGATATAGCTGTAGAAAACCAATCACAGAGAGCGGCTACGATGATTTAAGATCCATAGGATTTTTAAAACTTTTACACCCACACGTTTCATGTAATAGTGCTCAAGTCTTACCTACTTACCATCCATGTAAAAGCTCAACAAAATGCATCTCTTGATGATCAAATATAAAAAAATCATTGTTCTCGAGTACGGAGAAGGTTCGACGTGATCAAAATAGAAGAAGATGATCAGTAAACGTGATTCCTTTTTGTTTTAGATTCCCACTTTTAAAGAATACTGTGAGCAGAAACCAATTGACAGTCCTCCTATGTAATGTCCCGAGGAAACGTTACTGCATTTAGAAGAAAAGAAAAGGAAAAAAAAAAAAAAGATTCCCCAGGTAAAAGTTCAAAGAATGGCACAAAGAAAGAAATGAGTAATAAGAGCAGACATCCCGAAAGAGAAACTGTCCCACATTGACTGCTTTCAACCACCACCTTCCCATTCCTAAGGAAGCGAAGACTTTTTTTTCTTCAACCACAGCGAGAAGTTATTCAAACAGTAACCACAGTTGGGGTCCTTCGTTATTGTGGTCAGAAGTCCAGTTTTTTTCCACATTTCAGCACAAGCCTCCGATGTGCTTACACTGCATTAAAAGTGAAAATGATCAAATAACTCACAAAACTGCGTCCAAGCTGAAGCACGAGTTGTGAAGAAGACTCCAGCGTTCCTTCATTGATCCTCCCCCGTTGTCCCCCCGCCTCCCCCCATGTTCTTAAAGTCTTTCCCCCCCTAGTTGTACTGGAACTTGAAGTGGAAGCTGCCGCCAGACTCGAAGGGGTTGAAGTGAAACGGCCAGGGTTGACCATTTCCTCCGCCTCCGCCCTGCTGGTTCTCCGGGTCCAGTGGATCCTCGCCCGCGTCAAACTTCTGCCGCATTTCTGGAAAGACAGTTGGAGGAACATGAATAAGCCGCATTTGCTTTTCCTGCCGCACCCGCATTTGCTTTCCTGCTGAGAATTAGACGACAAGATCGACACCACTCTCGTGTCTTTGTGTTTAACATGGCTAGAAGTAGTGTCTGGCTTTGTCTGAAGCTAACAAAATCCACCTAAAAGCATCTGTGAAGCTCACTAGCTAGCACTTTCCCACTGTTTACAGTCTTTGTGCTAAGCTACGCTAACCGGCTGCTATTCATATTTACTGTATACATTTCCTGAACATCCCTAAGAAAAAAAATACTTCCAAAAATGTCAAACTATTATTTTAAATGATTCATTAGAAATGTGTTAATTACAAGGCGAAATAGATTTTTGAGACTTCTGCGATGCTAAATGTTTGCCTAATACTACAACGTAAGCAGTGTCACGTGTACATGTAACCATCTCAGCTCCTGACCTGGGTCGGTGAGGACCTCTTTAGCCGACGCGATGTCGATAAATTTCTTTTCCGCCTCCTTCTTCTCAGACTCCAACTGGAAGTTGTCGGGGTGCCACTGCTGTGCCAGCTTCCTGTACGCCTTGATGATCTCCTGCTTGTTGGCGCTCCTGAGGAAAAACACATTAAACGTTTGTGGAGTGTGTGATCTAACAATGCATGAAATTTAGTGCTGATAGTAAAAGCAATGTCGGACGATACTGTTTGTGATGAAAAACTAGTTGGACCGGTTACCTTCCCACACCGAGGATCTTATAGTAGTCCCGCTTGCGAGAGACTTTGAGTAGCTTCTGTGCTCTATCCAACCCTTCTCTAATTTCGTTACTTTCGCTGTCAAACTCTTTCGCCTCCTGGTAGTCGTACACAGCTGAAGATGGGGTTTAAAATGAAAAAGATTACATTAATATACAATGTGTGCATGCAAATGTCTTCATGCAGGTGTGTTCGGTGCTGAAATCATGCATGCAATTATTGTAGTTAATTGTGGTTGATCAAGGTGGGTGCCACTACCTTTCTCGTAGTCCTGGTTGAGGATGTAAGCCTCTGCTCGGTCACGGAGGATGTTGGTGTTGCGTGGGTCTCTCTGGTGGGCCTCTGAGCAAGCGTCGATCGCCTCGTGAGCCAGCTTATCCTACAATTGTCAAGAATCACGAGGAGAAAAAAACACTTGTTGTTACTGTGAAGCAGCAGAGCACTGGGACTGGAACGTTTGATGCCAGCTGCAATAATAATGCATTTCACTCTCACCTTAAAAAGGCTGTGGCAGATCCTCTCTTTGGCCAAGTTGGTGTAGTGCAGGACATTAGGCTCTGTCTTCATCACTGATTCATACTTCTCAATAGCATCCTGATACCTAATTGCAATAAGAGAACATAATAGATGAGTGAAAAAAAACCTTCTTTCCTGGTATTTTTTTTGGAGAGTCAGGAAACAAGATACTAAGAGCCAGGAAGACATTCAGGTTGTGAATAATAAGGTGCAGTATGTGCCAAGATTCCACTATTGAGCATCTTCAAATTCATTTCTTTGTTTTCAAACTGTTTTGAAGCACACATAAGTTACAAAAGCACCAACAGTTTGCAGACACTGACCTCTCCTCCTGAATAAGCTCCTCTGCAGAGTCCAGCTGCTTGCTGAGCTTTTTCACCAGCTTGTAGTGGCTGAAACACTCCTTGTCATCCTGGTCCAGTTTCAAACACTCTCGGATGTGGCTGCACAGAAAAGGACAGATATCCATTACAAAGGTATCGCTAAATCAACATGGTGAGTGCCAAGGCTGCTCTCAAGATAAAAATCAGCCGAATTTGCATGCCACTGAGAAGTAGTTTGTTTATTCCAGTAAGGTAGCTCACTTGAGTGAATCGTGGTGTTCTCCGAGGCTGTAGTGTAGCAAGCTGAGCTTCAGGAAAGCGGCGCGGTTGTCGTTGCGTAGCCTCGTGGTCGGCGTTAGATCCTGAATGGCTTTCTGTGGATCCCCCATCCGGATGTAACAGTCCGCACGAAGCTCCCGTGACTCCGGATCCCACGGAGAGATCTGAGGGAAGATGGAAACTATTATAAAGAATGAAAAGACAAACGTAACAGCAGGAACTCTCAGACAATGATTCTCCCTCTTAAAATCATTCTAAATGTTTAAATCCTAATTTGACCGAAAAGAGAGTCAGGAATTACTTCATAATCCTTCGTGCTATTGGAGGACATATTTAACTACATGATGGAGGAGCTGTATCAGCTAAAATATTTTAAATAATGGAACAGGCAGTGGTGTCCCTGAACTGAGAGGTCTGGATGGTATTACAACATAGCAGGATATCAGAAATGTATTCTGGCCCTGAAACATTCAGTGCTTTATAAACCATCAGCAGTATTTTAAAATCAATTCGTTGACAGACAGGGCGCCAGTGTAAAGATCTGAGAACTGCAGTGATATGATCCACTTTCTTAGTCTTACTGAGGACTCGAGCAGCAGCGACTGTCTGATTGATTTTTTAGGGAGATCTGTAAAGATACTGTTACAGTAGTCGACTGTAGTGTACTGAATGGTTTAAATCATTCCTCCTTGGTTGCAAAAACAATTACTTAAGCTTTATCTTTGTTTAATAGAAGAACATTCTGGCATATCCAATCGTTGATTTGTTCAATGCACTTACTCAGCACTTATATTGGACCATAGTCCCCTGGTGGTATGGTTATGTAAATGCAGGTGTCGTCTGCATAATTATGATAAATATACTTGGTTGAGTCTTGGGGAACCCTACAGGTCATTTTTGTCCACTTGTTGTGTAACTTCCTATAAACACGAAGTAATCCCTGTCCTTCAAACCAGTTTAATACTATGCCAGAAAATCCCACCGAGTTTTCCAGCCTGTCTAATAGAAATTTCTGAATTACTCCCTACCCCTAGGATTCTGCAGTGCAAAAGATCACAAGTAAATCCCAAAAGTAGGCCCCACTGCGGAGCTTCTACGTACCTCAATGACTCGCTCCAGCACAGAGATGGAAGCGCTGTAGTCCCCCTGGTGGTATGCAGCATGGGCCTCCTCCTGCATCTCCTCCAGCTCGTTTGCTCTCATCAGCTGGTCCTGAGCCTCTTCGTGTTCTGGAGAGCGATGCAGCTAAAAAAAAAAAAAAAAAAGAGGCAGTTTTAATCAACCCCTATGTGATTCACTTCTATAAAGGAAACAACTAGTCACACGGGGAAAACACTGACTGCAAAAGTAGCAGCATACAGGATCAGTGAACTTACCACTACTTCAAAGTCCTCCCTTGCCTCCTGCGTGTTGCCCTGCTTTAAAAGGATATTTCCTCTCTGGAGCCTGGCCTGGAAATGAAGAGATGAGATGACATGAGGAGGAGGAGGAGGAGGAGGAGGAGGAGGTGTGGGAGAGCAGAAAAGTGACCCAAGAGGTGGACATGGACACAAAATAATGACTTTTAACACGATATATTCTTTGTACTTGTGATCAGGTGAACTCACAGCAAGGAAGTCAGGCTTGAGCTGGATGGCTCTGGTCAGATCTGGCAGGGCAGATTTGGATTTTCCCATCGCCAGGAACACTGCGGCTCGCTTGTAATACGTCAGGTAATTCTTAGAGTCTCCCTCTGGAAAATAATCGAATAACACTTATTTGAACACACATATGATGAAACACTCAGCACAGATACAGGACTGAAAATGTCAGCCAGCGGAGAGAATATAAATGTGTGTGTCAGTGTGTGTATGTGTGCGTGTCACCTTACCCACAGCCGAGTGATAGTGGGACAAGGCTTCAGCCAGCTGACCAGCTGCCAGAAGTTTACGGCCCATCTCCAAGTGTTGCTCGATTTCGACATGAGTTGCACCCAAAACACCTGTAGCATATAAACAGTGTTAATTCAGCCATGACAGAAGTATACCGCTGTCAAAAAAATGTTAGTTTCCAAAAGCCCAAAGTGACGTTCTCAAATGTCTTGTTTTGTCCCGACCAACAGTCCACAACCCAAAGATATTTAGTTTACTGTCACAAATAAACCAAAAATATTTGTTTGAGAAGCTCAAATCAGAAAATTGTTGACATTTTTATTGAATAAAATGATTCAAAATGATTTATCAATCAAAAATAGTTGCAGATTTATTTTCTGCAGATTAACTTATCAACTAATCGCTGCAGCCTTAATGCAAAAATCTTACTATGTACTTTTACTGTAATACTTTAACTACATCAAGCTCCTAATACTTATGTACGTTTACTGTAATACTTTAACTACATCACTTAATACTTATGTACTTTTACTGTAATACTTTAATTCCATCACTTATAATACTTATGTACTTTTACTGTAATACTTTAATTACATCACTCATAATACAATAATCTTTCCTGCAGGACTTTTACTTGTAATAGAGTATTTTCACACTGCTGTATTGGTACTTTTACCTAAGTAAAGGATCTTAGTAGGTCTCTCTCCACTGTGATTACCTAATTACTAAAACAGTTTGATAATTCGTGATTTATGATAATTTAGTAATGATTTAAAATTACCTGTCAATCCTGGCAACGCCTCTGTCAACACACACACACACCTATAACTATCTCCACAACTCTTTAACACACTGCAAAGGCTGCTTACACATAGTTATTAAAGTTATACTTATTGTGTGGAAGTGCATTCATAAGAATCATAGCACAATATGCAAATTCAGTTTCATTTCTGGGGAAATCTGAGGAAGGGCGTGTTAGCTTTCATGAACACTTTCTTTTTTAAACCTTTACACAGACAGAAACATTGTAGAAACGTCTGAAAACAACACTAGCGTTTGAGAATGGTTTCTAAAACAGCATATCTGACTTTAAAGGAGGTCTCACCGTCCAGCTGGAGGTCCAGGATCACACACAGCAGTGACAGGGAGCACAGGACCCCGCTGACTCCGCCCCGCCGGCACGACTCCATAGATAAAAACGATTCACACTCTGACACCAGCTACCTTTAACTCTTCTGCTTTTCTTACGTCGGTCGAAAAACGCTGATTTGTGTCATTGAAACCGGCGATAATATGTGTTAGGTCCTCATCGCTTCCTCCTACAGCTACGATGGTGTATTTACGGTCCTGGTCTGACTGTACTCCGGGTGGAAAGGAAGACACGCAGCTCAAAGGTTCCCCCCTCCTTCTTTTTTTTTTTTACATGAGCGCTTCCTTTGCTGAGCCAGGGATCATTTGGGCTTCACTTGAACTTAAAGCACCCTCCACACAACATGATGATGGAGCAGATGAACAGCTGACGAGCTTGCACACTTTGTAAAACGAAACCTTGCTGTCTGGTGTCGCTTTTCTGTCCTACATTTCCGTGGTTGGTCCACTCAGTGCACATCCGTGTTCGTCTAAAGACGTGTGCAGCTCTCATTGGAGAGACTATTTTAACACTAGAGGCACTCCCACATGTCCCTGCATGGACTGACAGCTTGTACTGTTACTAACCCTTTCTCCATTGAATGGCTCTGTGACATGCTGGGAGGGTTTACAGGACTTCTTATCAACCAAAATCCAACTATTTCCCCTCTCAGAAGACATAATATTGTGTTTGGTATTAACATGAATGACACTAAGAGTAGGGATGCACAGATCTGACTTTTTCAGTCCTGATACTACTCTCAAAGTGGGGTCCAGGGTTCCGTCCCCAGCAAAATGTTATTTAATCCTGCTTCTTTTCACATTGATTGCTTTTTGTTGACACTTTTATTTAATTCAATAGCTTTTATTTAAAACTTTTTCCAATGTCTATTTTGTTTCACAACCAGTTTCATCTCAATGTGACTTTTTTTAATCACAAAGTCAAAATGTAGTGTAAATGTTATACACAGAAAAAGACAAAGCCCTATTTTTGTATCTAATCTTAACAGTCAAAGCTGATGAACATTTTTTACAACGTCCCCATCTTCAAGACTTCTCTGCAACAGAACGTAGTCACTTTACTGAAAAGAGGAAAAAGAAAACAACCTAGGGTGTTAAGCATAAAATGTTTTATTGTGCGCAATTGTAAAAAAAAAAGAACAAAAAACATCAACACAAAGATAACTCATCCACCGTCCTCTTACACGACTATAAAACTGTACGAAACAACACACACAAACATCTGGATCGTCACATTTTGACCTTCCACTTAAAATAGAAGTGTGTAGCCTAATAATCCCACGCAGATCATCGGATTTATAGATTTCTTAAAAAACAAGTGACTGTAAATGTATTTAGTGCTGACATGATGAGGGAAACATAAATAAAAATCACTGCAAGCATACGGTATGTTTGTACAACTTAAATGCTAAAGTATTAGGGACAATTTTTAAAATCCTTCTCAAGCTCTCCTTCTACATCTAATTTTGTCCACTGAAGAAAATTAATCAATAATGGATCATCTGCACTACTAATAGTAGCTGTCCCTAATATTTAGAATAAGGAGCTGATTAATCATTTGTACAGGATATATATTTGATTGATTGTAGTTATATATACAGTTCAGTGGTGCTATATTACATTCATTGCTGGACATCCAGTAATATGGACATTTCCATCATTGATAGTTGTGGACGAAAAGCTCCCTTAGCTTAAATGTAAAGGTGTTATATTCCCATCGCCATCGACAAAAGTTTGTTTTCTCTCTCTGCTCAAACGTAGGCGTTTCGGCCGTAAGTACTGGCGGCTACGCTTCTAGCCATGTCTGCTCCAGAGTATACGGTTCCCCTGGCTTGATAAGGCAAAGGGCTGCAAAACAAGACAGATAAACAAAAACATCAGTAATAATACACAAATTAATCAATCTATCAACCAAATTGTATATGTATAGCACCTTTCATACAGTTTAGTGCAATTTAATTTGAATCCAGCCAATTACTTTATAATTTAAACCAGTGTTTTGTGTGCTGGGATATGTTAAAATATCTTCTGTAAGTGTAAGAAGTCTCATTTGAATCTCTGTGCAATTCCAGTGAAAAGCGTCTTTTTTTGTTCTTCCACTGAGGGGCGCCAAAGTCAGAAATGTTCAAATTCTTTACATCCTGCACATAGTGGCTTTAACCAGGATGTGACTGTGGCACAGATATTTAAAACATGTGAGACAGGTAATCTGATTGGCTGACGGGTTTATTACGACCTCATTCATTTTGCATATGACACATTAAATAGAGCCTCAATAAAACGTGTCAACAATGGGTAGCTAAGGTGATCGTATCTGCTGAGAGCTCGTGTTACATCCTGCTGGTGGATTCACTAAGTTTTGCCACGACGAGGCGCCAAAGAGCCATGATGAGTTTTCTTAACAGTTTTCTTAAAGTTCTCAAGGTTGCAAAACATTCACGTTTTCAATGTGTGTGTGTATATCCTAGATGATTTGTCAAACATGAACCATGGAAACTGAAATAAAGTATCCTCCTTTGAATTTTCCTCACGTAAACGTTACTTGCACGTATTTTTTTTTACATTTGTTTAAGTGCAATGGTTCTGTATTTATTTTTAAACCTGTATATTGATTTAGAAATTACATTTTTTATGTTGGTGTTACTCCACCTTGTTTTACTGATAATTTTATTCTTTATATACGTTGCTTTTTAATATGATTTATTTACTGATAGCCAGAATAAATTGTCATGTCTATTATTTTATCACTTTAATCACATCAAATTATATTATTTTTCCATGCACAAAAGCTGCTAAATCCACATTATTTAAACATTTTTGGATAGGGAGAGATTATGTTAGTATGAACTTACTATTTTTCCTCTGTGCCCAATTTGCAGGAACAGGTGAGAACGGCTCCTCCGGCGATGGCGAGCACAGCAGAGCACCAGCCGATGTACAATCCTTCTCCTATTTCATACCTGCGACACACAGCAGTGTGGTCAGATAACACTCATGGCCTTTTGGGTAATTTCCAGTCCTCCCACCCCCTCTACACAAACACCATCACCTCACCTAATGCCAGGATAGAGAGGGTTAAAGAATTCCTGCGTGATGTTGAAGGCGTACCAGGACACTGCGACCATTGTGCAAATACCTTTTAGTAGAAGAAAAAAAAGAACAAGTATTTTTTTAATCATTGGAGTGAGGAAGCTACTGGATTCAGAGCCAGTAATGTGTAATATTGCTCATAATTTATCAGCATTTTGGAGAAGTTCCTTTAGGGTAATATATTAGAGAGTCATTATAATTCAGACAGAAACACTACAAGCTAAAAGCAGATACATTTCTACCTTAAAAATGTGTTTTCCTCCTTCATTTTGACTCAACATCACTGATTGACTTACTCCTAAGGTACTCTTTTTTGACTTTTTTAATGCACTTTATTTATCTTTTGTTACCTTGAAGTATGAAAAGGACTCCAGCAGTGCCAGCAATCCTCCCTTTGAGGGTGTAGTTTTCCCCTCCAGCCTTAGAGCACTGTATTCCTATCAGGGCCCCCAGCAGTCCAAAGGTGCCAAGCACTACTGACGTGATCATCAACGCACGCGATGCCTGGACGTAACCTGTACACGAGAAGGAAATAATTCATCGAATTCAATATCAGTTCACTGTCACAAGGGTCATGAGATACTTCTCAGTTTAAAAGATTACATTTTGCATGTAAACATGTCTAGCAATGAGTTTAACAGCATTTAAAGTACAATACTTAAACTTTTAAAATCTTGAAATGTTCCTTTAACAGTCATTTATCATTGCATATGCATATTTTCTTGGAAAATCAGCATTTAATGTAATTTAGCTACTTTCAACTTTTTTTAAACTTAAAATTATCTACAATTATTGTTTTGTAGGTCAGGTATTGAAAGAACATCTTATCGTCTTTCAGCATAATTATTAGGTTTTTTTAGGTCAACATACCATTCAAGGCGAGCAGCGACGGGAACTCCCTGCAGTTGTGCACCCCCGTCGAATCTGTCGCACAGGACATCCACAAGTTTTCATAGATGGTGGAGGTGGTGATGACATTCCCATCAACGGTGGAGGTTTTCCAGTAACGGTTCGGCAGGGCAACCCCTACCATCACCCAGCCGATGAACCCCAGCAACAAAGCCACTACTTCCACAATCGGATCCATGACCCCTCCTCGGTCCAAAAGGCAAAGAAAAGTGTATCCAGATCTTGGTTTCTATAATTCAATAAAACTTTTCATAAAAGTCTGAATATTTGATTTTGGTGTGACAGAAAGTCTGTGGGTCTCTGAGAGTGCGATGTCTGGTCTGCCACTGTGAGATGTGTCCACCTCAGCAGATATCTATAATGATTTATATGACTTGCTTTCTCTCCACCCCTCTCGCCTCACACGTTTTTTTTTTTGCATTTTACACCCCTGAAACTGAACAGGTGTTTATCGGCTCACCCAAGGTCCAATGGTCATCTGTCGCTCTTAATGACACTGCACTGTGTATGTTTTCAGTCATGATTAGCAGACTTTTTCAAGCAAGTATCTTCTTTTAAAACACATTAGATTATAAAGGTTTGGTCATAATTATGAGCAGATTTTGATAATTGATGCCATTTGAAGAACAATTTAACATTATAAGCTATCTATAACTTGTTTTTTTTGTGATGTTGCTTCAAGAAGATGTTATGTGTGTCTTAATCCCTAAAAGTTTATACAGTTTGGGCTGAAGCTGTTGTAACAGAACCAGCTGCAAAATGTCAGTTTTATTGTATGGTTATGTTTTAAATCATCTCAAGGCCATAAGACACAAGGTCACAATAACTGAGTGTCACACCCAGGATTTCTGGAAGGTTTCCAACATTTAACTGGTTTCAATGGTCTAAAGTTATCCAGTTCATCCTGTAGTCTTTGTGTTTGTGTGTCTTGATTAATAATCCTCTTGTTAGCTGGGCCACAGCGTTGCCAAATCCAGGTCACAGTGTTCACCTAACTGATAATATTGAGATAAATCTTAGCCTAATGTCAGACAAGCCTTCAGGTTTAAAGGTGAGGAGATTTGTAAACCGCTCATTTGTACTCATTTGTATAAAGGTGAAGAATGAAGATCCAAAAATAGACTTCAGCTCATCAATGGTAAACCTGACCTGAGCTGTTCATCAGTTGTTAGTAAGGAAGTGGGAGCAAATTAAAGTTTGCTGAATGTAAATCAGTTGCACAGACCGTTGTACAATTTAATCATATTTTCAACATAAAACACAACGCAGTTATGAGACAACTCATACCTATTATACACTATAAAGTACCATGTATACATAATTGCACACCACATTTTTTAAATTTTATTTCTTTTTGTCTTGAAGTATGTTCCCTTTACTATGAAAGGACTACTAATAATTTTTTTTCCCTTAAAAGATTAAATCAAAGATGCAAAACTGTAGTGTATGGCACCATGGATGGTGATGTTGGGCCGCTGAAATATGTCAACAACTATTGGATGGTCTGCCTTGAAAATTTGTGATATTCTTGGACCACAATGGATGCATCTTACTGGGTTACTAAATGTAAGACAAATCAAGAAGTGTTCAACATCAAATAAGTTTACTGTCAAAAATATATACAAGTATATACAGAGCCGCTCCATGGAGCAGCTAAAACCAAATATATTCTGTCTTATATACCTGTTAGTTTCCTTTCTGCTTAGCTGTTCAAAAATCGGTGGGTTGTTTTCATATTCATACCTTCCACCATGATCAGCAGTAGCATCAGTACATGCCTGTATCATCTAGTTCTTTTCACCATTATTTTCAGTCCTGATAAGGTTTCCTGGTGTGTTCACAGCCAGGTCATAGTGACCGAGCTTCCCATCTTGCCTTCCTGGTTCACTATTTACTCTGGAGCTCTCGCAATATACATACAATAAAAACATCCTAAAGCCTTTAATGATTTAATGTCTCTCTGGGGAACACAGAATAATATAAAGTACCTGATTGAGTGTTGTATTGAATGGTTATATGTTTTAATTAATACCATGTTGATAATGTCTCATTCAAATAAAAAATATTGCACAGTGGTAAACATTAGCTTGTATGTGACAGACAATGATGTTTTTCGAGAATCTTGACTCTTAGCATGCTAACGTTAGCGTTTACAAAATTGCTAGCATGGCTGAAGATGCTTGAGTTAAGTCTTCAAAAACTGTTTCCTCTTTTTTTTAATTGATTAAAGGATTTGGCTGTTATTATATTTCATCTTTCCTTTTAGCAAATCTCATGTGCAAGGCCAAAAAACAATTAATTGATACTACGTACAAGTATACTGTTTTTCTCCAAGGCCTGATAGTAGAAAAACTATTAAAAACAATCCTGTAAGCCACACTTTTACACCAGGCGACATGTTCCTTCATCACAAAGATCATCGTTTGTTTAGAAAACGTAAAATCAGCTATCAGGAACGTGGTGCTACAAAAACCTTTGGACTTTGTGCTGCATTGTAAAGAACTGTAGTACAAACACAGAACTACTCTCCGGAGACTGAAAATATGGTTTAGAGCCATTTCTAAACAAACATTGTGGTGAAGGATCATGTGACCCGGTGCAGCGTTGTGGCTCACTGACATGTTTTGAATAGTTTTTGGACAATAATGAAGATCTATCCAGAAGAAGACCGTAATAATGAGTCATGTGACCCATATGTACTTATTCAGATATCGTACTCATGTCGTTTTGCTGAGTGAACCTGAAGAAACTACAGGCGAAATGCATTGTGTGGACATAATAAATCCTAATCAAGTAATTTCAGTGTGCAGGTGGTTAATTTTAACCTTCACATACGATGTTCCTGCGACTGACCAGCACATGATCACAAATACTGGCTGTGCATGCCCAGATAACATATGGAAATGGGCCACTTCAGGTAATGACACAGCTCTACTGGCCTTGTTCTGGCCTGGACGAAATGGATGAGAGCCTGGAATGGCCCACATGTAAAATAGCAAATATGGCCCAAATATCCCAAATTAAATGTGGGCCTTTTTTTGGTAAAGATGCGGTACTCTCAGGTATATGTATTCAGGATGTGGGTCAGTTCTGGTTTATATATATTTTTTTGGTTGACATATAGCATATCTATGGCTAGCTTGTGGTCCAGATCTGGGAAGCGGGAGCGGACCACCCAAGTGCCATCGTTCCACACTGTATGTGGGCTGGATGAAAGTGCCAAAAGTGTCGGGTGTGGGCTGGATGTGGGCCACAGCAAATCTGCTATCTGGGTGTGAATTTCAGTTTAAGATATATCAAGTTTTGGATACACATACAAAACTTGATCAATTCATTGTTGGTTTGGCTCTACACATGAGATTTGTTGACAATAAGATAAAATATATCCTTTAACATTCTGTTTTGATATTTTAAACCTGCTAGTGACATAAAAAATAATCAATTTCAGCAGCCACGCACAGTCTCATTTTCACTTGTTTAGTGAAGGAAAAGCAGAAATCTAAACCCACAGACGAATCCAAACTCAGTGCCCTGCTTCATCAGCTTCACTTCCACCCGAGGTCCTCTGAAAAGTGGACCCTGCCCCGCAATAAGCGCCTCATTTTATGGCCCAACCGTTTACAAAGCCCATTTTTACTGCGCACTTGCTTCCGTCGCTGGTGTGTTTGTGTTATTAGATGTTTTAAGATGTATAGGTTTTGCTGTGAAAACAAAACTTTATGTGATTTTTTTTAATGTGTTACCTGAAAAAAGCAACTTGTTCCTGAGCTTTCTAGGAAAAACTACTTAAAGAGAGGTTGGATGGGCACGTGATGAGGCGAGACAAGGATGACTGCACAGAAAGTGATTATACTAAAGGACGTTTGTGTGCTCTGGTTTATTCACTAAAGGAAAAAACTAAAATTGAAGTGTTTTCAAAGATTTTCTTAATTTATAGTCCAGATCTCTTAAAAAGTGCCCAAATTGGTTAACTTTGTTATTCTGCGACTATAATAATGCTACTTTACGACATATGCATGATGTAGAAACTTTGTACTCAAGAGTTTGTTGTAGAAAAACCTTTAATTTGATTTTAAAAGCTAATTCAATATACTTATAACTGCATAGTGTACTTACTCTCACACATATTTCCTTATATAAAAATCATCATATGTTTCTGATCATATTCTGAGTATTTTCTACATTTTTTCCCTGAAAACATATTTTCTCAAAAGGAGTATTACTGTGAGCGACGGTTTCCCTCACAAACACACAATTTCCAGCCAAAGTCAGAATTGTTTTAGTTATTTCATTTGAGAGATTTCTCTGCCCTTTTTTTTCTTTCTGCTCCTCTGACTAGTTTATAGTCGATGAGGCTCGGTTTGGAAAATGTGACGTCACATAGTCCCAGGCACCAATCAGGCTTTAGCAACATTCAAATCATAACCTGGTTACAGTAGTGGGGTTATTTGTGTTAATTGCCGGGTCACTGTTGATCAGATATGAAGCTGATTAATTAAGTTTCCACCTTCACTGCCAATTCAGACGCTGGTTCAAAGCTGTTTGAACTTGTTTTGTTACTATGTAATAGGACCAGTTTCATTTAAAAGTGTAATAAAGTGACTGTGCACATTATTCATACATTTAGTGTAAAACTCTTAATAAACGATAAATAAGGATGTTTTTTTCCTCCAAACTTCAACTGTGGCTGTTGCTTATTTAATTGTGTATATTTAATATTTTGGAGGTTAAGTTTTCAGGGGGCTTTAACCTGCAGATAAATTTCCCACAAACCTAAACAAGTATAAGAAAACACCATGTTACACCTTCACATTTTTCAAAGCCAAATGGTTTAGTGGATGAGAGTTTATAATATGTTGTCAATGGACAGTTTAAACTTGCTTTCATTAGATCTTTAGAGATTAAAGTATGCTGTTGTGGTAAGAAGTCATGTCAAAATTACACATACATGACATGTCTGGTAGAATCTGGACCCTGCAAAAGCCGCTCAGATCTTTTTTGGGCTTGTAAAATACAGCTTTTTCTCTATTTGTGTTACCTAAAAGATCCTTTTGATGTGCAGTCAGATCCAGAAGTCGTCTAACAAGTAAATGGATATTAATGCACCTTTTAAAGTGGTTTTCCTCTTTCTATCTTATAGCCCTGATGCTCTGCAGATAAAACCAAACGTGAGATCAGTACAATGAAAAGAGGGAAGGAATTAATCAAAGCCTGCGTATAAAAGTGTGATGAAACTCTAAATTTATTGCCGCTGAACAGTAACATAAACTTCTGCTCTCTCTCTCTCTGGATTATACAGTAACTTCAAATTACTGTTATGACATGTATACAGGGTGTAACTCAGCCACACTTCGTGTTCCCAGACATTCGTGGTGATTACACATTAATATCCCTCAGCAATGTGTGTGTGCGGATACTCAATGAACATTGGCCCTCTTAACTGAAACTCACTGAAGCTGATCTGAATTACGCTGCTGTTAAAGGGTTTTTAAATTTGCATGGGATGAGTATTCAGACAACACCAGCGTTGGTTAGATATGTATATTATATTCTGCTCTTCTGTTTTGGATATAAGATTCATTTTTTAGTCGGGGGGGGGGGGGGGGGGGGGGGGGGGGGGTTGTTAACAAACCCTAATATCTGCTGTTTTTTCTTTCTTGACTCAATCACCTCTTTCACACCAAAGAAGATTATTCTTTTCACTGATATGTTCCCCTGGGGAGTTTCGGTCCTGTCAGGTGAGTTAATGAGTAACATCCCACGAGGCTGATAACACCACACACTACTGATAGCCTCCATAAGTCTTCCTGTCGTACAAAGGTGCCTGAAGTCTTGAGACAAGATGAGAGGATGACCGACAGCGAGTGAACTAGGCCAGGCACGATTTTTCCTTTTTTTGTTGTTGTTCAAACAAAAATCTCTGTGCTAAAGACGGCAATTTACTTAGCTAATGATTATAACACATTCTCTTTCACAATATCCACCAAAACCTAATTGTAAATTTAATAGTCAATAAATGACAGTGATAAGAATGGGATTCTAGTATAATGGACTTTGTTCCACATCAATAAAACATTCTTATAAACATAACTTTGATAAATGGGTTCTTACATACATGGAAAGTTTCCTGTTAATTCATGACAAGCACAAACACAAGAGACACTTATCTATATTTCAGGTGGATGACTCAGTTGTTTTTTTATGAGGCTAATTACTGTCTGTCCTGTTCTCCTGCCCCTCAAACCAAGATTACAGTCTGCCATGTACTGAACGTGTGCTGAGAAGCCAATGTATACTATAGACAACAAGTCCCTCTCCGCAAAGAAAATGTGTTTTGGTTGTTACTTCAGTTGCATGTTTGAATTTTACTGTGCAGAGTTTGACACTATAAAGCTGTTTTCACATTAATCTGCTAAAGGAGGAATGTTTCTCTTTGCTCGACGTAAAGCTGATTTAAAGGATTTATGAGCAGGATCGGTCACATCACAACCTGTCTGGAAGCTGATAGTGGTTCAGTGTGCGGAAACCATATCAGATGCAAATTATTATTAAAAAGAGTATTTTTATATGTGTGATTATGTCTGGGAGGGATCTGTAATGATGCTGAAGTCTAATTGGTTGAATCTTATAAATATTAGAGAATTTAGTTATATTATCTTACTTTAAAACCTCATTTGGAGCAACTCAGAAATTAAAGATCGGTTTCTTATATCACAATATAAAAACGTGTTCAATATCAAATAAAATAAATAAATAAGACATTATGAAATAATTATTCTAGGAATATATAGACAAAATATATAAGCATGAAATTGTGACATTGTATCCAATATTTTATTTAAAACTCAGTTTACTATTATGAAGTGTTATTAGGTCCAGTTTCTCAATGAAATTGTTTATTAGAGAGCATTGTTTTTATTTAATTCCAATTATCTTTATGTTTATAATGCTTCTTCATAATAAAAGCTTCGTCTGAAGAGAAGCAGGTTTATTTCACAATAATGTGTTTATATTACATTTTTCTCTGTATTTTTGCTTATGATTTAATTCATAATGCTTATTTATTTGTGTTATTTTAAACATGAAAGGCTATGTGTGTAACTCTGGTTCTCTAAGTAGAGAGATAAAGATTTTCACCACTGTATTTTATGAAGAAGCGGGCTGGTCCTCATGAGACAAAGAAAAAAAGGGAACTAAACAGTATTTTGTTGATAAAGCTGATAAAGGATCATTCCTGATACCCGAGGAGGAAATACTGAACTCTCGGGAATAAATACAATATACTGGCAGATTTGACATTTTATAATTATGCCTGATTGTTTCTTCTGCTGCTGTCTCTTGCAACAGAGATCAGTGAAGAGATACATACCTGAGTGTGTGAAACATACAGTAGAGGCATTCAGGTCATCATTCAACAGCTCTGCACTCACTTCCTATCAGTTCAAAATCATTTTATTTAACAATATGCAAAACACAACCCATTAAATGTAGCACAGGTAAATGTTCAGAAATGCGCTTCACAATAATTGTGTTCCCTTCCTTACCTTCAATTTACAACCAGCACAAACACGTGTCTTTGTTGCCTCCACAGCTGGATGTACAGTACTTCTTACAGCAGTATGTTGGAGTATGGGTCACTCCAACCTCGCCAGCAAACTAATTATACACTGTCGCTTTTTTGGCATTACAAGCTACACATCCAACTGCACCAGTAACACTTTCCTTAACAATGCATTTTTTTAAATGTCAAAAACAATTAAACAGACATTTACAGAACCACAACTGCACTTTCAGAAAGAATTTTTCTTTTTACAAAATGTAAATGTCAACTTAGAAAGTTTAGGCAGAGGTGCATAACTAAGAAATTACATAAAATTCAGCTGCACCTCATCTATTGTTATTTATTTACACAAATACAGAGAAAGTGCCATGCTATAGTGTGAGTAGACAACTAAATGATGTCATATGAACGGTGAATGTCAACCCTGTTAAAATATGCAAACAGGTTATTCACACTGGCATTATTCAAACCCTTTAATGTGTTGCGGTACTTTAATTAAACTTCAAACCAAAAGTGTTTCGTCCTTCAAACTTGTTTCCACACGTTTAAATGTTAAATTAAGCGGGCAGAGGGTCAATGTATCAGTCCAGCAAAATAGAGACACGCCTGCTCGTGTCCAGGTTAGGATTTGGCAGCTCCCTTCGACACGGCCAAGCCGATGAGGCCTGCTAGGCCGGCCACGCCGAGACCGATTCCCCCGACGATCGCCATGCCGACCAAGCCATCTAAATGACAACATGTGAGTGTCAGCAGTCTGGATTTATTCGCTCAAACAGCAGAATCAAATAACCGAGCCTGAGTGAGTGTTACCTTTCTTTAGAGCCTTGTCGATGAGTTTCTCCATCTCCAGAGCCTGCTTGTTCCCCGGCTCGTTCTTTAGAAGAGTTCGGATGTATTTCAGCGCCTTTTCATATTCCTGGAGGAAGCACAAGTGGAAAGGGAGACAAAAAACCCCCAGTAATTTAAGAAAAATAGAAAATACTCTCAAAAAAGACTCGAACAGCTGGATTATAAATGATTTTATGACTGTAAATGTTAGATTAGAGAATATTAATAACAACATTAAAAAGTGTTCATGTTAAATAAAAAACTACAAATGTAACAATGTTCATGTACTCATCTCTGAAAATGTCACTCACTTTGAGTCTGTAGTTGGCCACTGCAAGGTAGAACAGGAAGTCGCGGGAGTCTTCCTTCGATGCTTTCTGAACAAGCTCTACAAGACAAAACAACAACAGGATATTATGAAAAAATACAAGCTAATATATTACAGCAATCATCACTTAAAAACACTAAAGCTGCCATGTACATTCGGTGATATTCCATAATAACACCATTCATAAAATTCAAGTTTCTGCTGTTCTGTGCATGAAACTATTTATACTGTAACTCTCTCTAGCATTTCTCAATCTACCATTTCCTGTCTACAACTGATCCAAAATATTGCTGCCTGATTATTAACAAGAAAAAAAATGAGACCACATCATCTTCATTCTTGCGTCCTTACACTGACTTCCCGTTCATCACATATGAAGACTCGCTTTTATTCTCTGGCTTTTAATTGTGTTTAATCTGTTTTAACTGTTACCTGATTTTTCTTTGGGTTTTAAATTTGTGCTTACATTTTATTTTTATATTTTGATCCTTTTATGCTTCTATGTGTGTGTTTGTGAAGCACTTTGGTGCAAAGTCTGTTTGCTTTTGAAAGTGCTTTATAAATAAAATAAACTTGAAACTTGAACTTGAACTTGAACTTGAGAAATCTCCATTTTCTCATTGTGAATGTTTTCTGGTTCATTCAGTCTACTTTGATAATAAACAGAATCACCTTCAGCTTTGGGAAATAGTGTATAGTAGGGCTGAACAATTATAATAACAATTTTATCAAAATAGCAATATGGCCTACTGCAATTATCAAATCGCAGGAGGCACAATATTTATTAAAGTAGAACTGTGTGCCAAAATAACTTTTTACATTAAATATTGTGGTTTAAAAATGATCATTCCCTTTCATATAGCAAATCATATTTGAATTGCAATATCAGTCAAAATAACCACTATTAACTATTTTTTTCAAAATGGTTCAGCCTAAGTGAATAGTGACTTTTTATAGCCCAAACAACATGTTTTAAATTGAGTACATAATAAACCTAAAATCATTAGTTATTACCCTACAAAGATACACAATTTACACCACCAGAAAAATAGTACATTACATCACTTTACACTAAATAAAAAGGAAATAAATGAAATACAGTTTGCTCTTTATTTAAAAAGTAGGATGTTGTGATGTTATGTTTACAAGTAGGAATCAAGCCATTTTACACAATAATAAAATACTCTAATAAAAAATGTTTTAATAAATTAACTCACCTCCTAGGAGTACAGTTCCCTTCTTGATATCATCTGTGTATTTGCTCCTGATCAGACACCAAGCATATTCAAACTTTGTTTCTTTGGACACAGCTCCCTTCACCAGCTCACTGTTGTACTTCTTCTCAAATTTCTGTCCAAACAAAGCAGAATATTACATTAGTGTAATACTTAATAACATAATCAGACCATGAAAGTAAAACAGAAACACTTACGAATTAACACACATTAGTATATTAAAGTAAGTGCGTGTCATTGCGTAGATGTGACACTAACTAGGTAATATCAATGGTTTTTTAACATCAATTTCACAACATTACACCTTATTCTGACTCTGTGGTTGCCATGAGTCATAAATAAGTATGTCAAAGTCAATAACGACGACCCTGTGATGAGTTATTGATCACAAACATGATCATTAGCATTAGCAGGCTAGGTGACGCGTCATGTTACGATCAGTCACGTCGCCTTTAAATCAAACTTTCAGCTTTTATTAAGTGAAGAGATGCCGTGATAAAGTCAGTGTGAGTCTGTCGCGGGCTTCTGTATGTTTTTTGTGTGAAGAAGAAGAGGTTTAATGACGTGAAAAACTTACTAAAAGGTCTTCAGGAGCTACCACATCACTTAGCACGGCCTCCATGTTTCCGGAAACAGACGACAGAGCCGCCCACTCTGATCATGTGACTAGCGATAAACTACGTCACTCTGGAGCTTTCTAGTAACTAATAATAATAATAATAGTAATAATAATGATAATAATACTAATAATAATTATAAGCAGAAGAAGAAGAAGAAGAAGAAGAAGAAGAAGAAGAAGAAGAAGAAGAAGAAGAAGAAGAAGAATTATTTAAGCTTGTTCAGCCCTTTGGTCAACTGGTTGTTTTAAATGTGCTAACAGGGTTGGGAAGGTTACTGTGGAAAGGTAATAGGTTACAGATTACTAGTTACCCTATTCAAAATATAATAAGTAATGTAACTGTTTCAATTACTTAATCAAATTAATATAATTTACGACATTTGATTTTTTTTTCTTTTAATTACTTGTCTAAATGTTCTGCTGTTAGGGTAAGTAGGTTAAATATTTAAAAAATTATGAATAAACCCTCCTTAGCAAAATCTTAAGGGTCTGACTTCAGATGTAAAACCCCTTTTACAGCTACTTTTATTTTAGAATTAAATTACCTAACACTGTCACATGTAAACATGTGCATCTAGTTACTCCCCAACACTGTATACAAATAAAATGTAACCTTACTCGAATGATGATGATGATGATGATGATGATGATGATGATAATAATAATAATAATGATAATGATAGTAACAATAATAATAATAATAAAAACTCAAACATATGTTGTTGGGAAAAAATGTTTTATTGTTTACCAAATTTGCAGTATTGCCATAAACACAATTCAAGAGACATAGAAGCTACAAAGCACAAAAATACTCAAGATAAAGCTACGTCCAATGATGCTGTTGATGCTTCATCAGTTGTTCAGGTGAGCTGGGGTAAAGGCGAGCGGCAACAGTTCATTAAGGCTGGTCTCTTTGTAAGATCCGTCTGGCTTGGTCAGGTATACAATCCACTCTGATCCAAACTGGTGAAGAAGAGAGAGTGATGCAAGTGTGATTACAGACATGTGAGCCATATAGAATAAGTACATGTACAGTATATATTTGCTCCAACAAGCTGAGCTTGGGTACCACTTATTAAAAATAGGTTGTAGCTAATGGATTCATTTCGCTTTATAGAGTTAGTTATAAGTCAATAACAAGAACTATTTAGGGGTCTTTAATGTGAGATCTTAAAATCAATTGTTGTAAGAGGGAAAATACAGTAAAATCATATTCATTTGGGATACCTCGCCTCAAAATAATAATCTAATATACTGACCAAAGCAACCCTTCTCTCCAGGAAAGATATCAGATGTTACTGTGCTAGGTTATTTATAACATGTAATGTTTAACATGACTGTAAAACACACACAGCTCCACCACAGCCACTGCCTGCTGCAATATACAAAGCTGTGTTTGATAGTTGTTTATATGCCCCTAAAAAATCTACTTTTATGGAATAATTTTTGTCTGTAATTCAATTATTAAAGTGTATTTTTCTTAAAGCAAATTTAAAAAGTCCAGAAATAATATTTCAGCCTATAGAAAATCTACTTATGTCAAGTATTTTCTAAAGTCAAGATCCTTATTCTGGCCTCTTTTAAAAACGTTTTTGAAACTAGCAGATTTATATTGGAGACAAATCGAAATATTCTCACTGTACATTTTTAAACATGGTTTAAAGAAAGTAAGATTTTTAGGATGCAATTATTGGCTTAGATATCTTGATAAGCTGTAATGTTTTACAGTGAGTCATTTTTCATCAGATGATAATGATTGTTTGCACTGGTCATAAAAAAAGGCGTCTCACCTCCATAAGAACCTGTCGACATGCTCCACATGGCCCAACGAAGCGGTCTTTGATGTCACTGCAGACAGGAAAGGACAGAGGGAACAGATAAGAATATTTGCTGTGTGTTAAAGTCTCATCACTGTCCTTTTACTGGCTTTCTCACCATGTGACAGCGATGGCAGTGAACTGCCTGTGTCCCTCCACCACGGCCCTCTGGATGGCCGTCCGCTCAGCACACACCGTCAGACCGTAGGAGGCGTTCTCCACATTACAGCCTGAAAATACAGACATACTCAAGACTCTTACACTTAAAGGATAGTTTGGTAGTTTTTCAAATGTGTCTTAAGAGAACAGTCAGGTGTCCATATGAACAATTACAGAGGTTTTCCTCCTGTTCACACTCATTATTAGAAGATCCCCTTCAAATGTGCTTTTAATGTAAGTGATGGGGACCAGAATCAAAATTGGGCATGCATCTTAAAGTTGATCTGAAGCATATATGAGGCTTCAGCAGTCTGAGTTAGTCATATTAAGTGGATATCTGCCACATTTACAGTCTTTTGAGCATCAAATTGTGTCTGTGTTTCCCTGTTGAGCTGTGGTGGAAGTATAGTAACAAAAAAGGGTCTTTGGCACTAAAAAGACTGTAATGTTGAACGATATCTACTTGATACGACTCATTTGAATGACTGAAGCTTCATATTAGCATCAGATAAAATGTTAAATGCATTGATGTGGACACACAGTGGATTTTGGTCCCCATGACTTCAAATGTAAGTGCATTATGAAGGCATCTTCTAAAGGTCAATATAAACAGGAAAAATTAATACAACAAGAAAAACCTCATTCAATGTCCATTTGAAGACAGCCTTGAAAAAATGTGAACCCGTCCTTTAAACCACAGGAAGCCAGAAGTCATCAGCTGGGTTATTACCTGTGATTATAGCGCCATCTGTTGTCAGTATTGCAGCACCGACAGGGAAGCGGCTGTAGGGGCAGTATGCCATGTCCCGGGCCTGCAGGCACTTGGAAACGAGCTCTTTTACCTTATCTAAGCAGTAGATAAACCACCATGAGTTCACAAATGAAGGCTGGTTAACATTCTGTACATCAAGTGTCAAAAGAAATGTTAAAGCCTGCAATATTGATAAACGTGGTTGAGGTGGAGAGAGGTGGACTTGCCTGTCATTGCAGATGAAGACGGTAGGCAGTTTTTGGACTATGTCACCCTCACAAGCTGGAGCGTCATGTGATGGACAAATGGGTGATGGTCCTGTTAATGTTTTAAAAACTGATTTGGACTCAAGTTTGCTGACCGGAGCGAGACCAGCTGGCCGCGCGCATTGTTTACCTTCACGGTATTGGCTGTCTGGACGGAGCGTCATCGACCAGTTTGGGACTCCGGTGAGACCACTGATCAGATGGGAACAGCTGTGCTTCAACAACGCGTCTCGCGAGAAAAGGGATTGGCGATGACGATTACAAAACCTCTCTGCATCCAAATTAACTTTAACCAGAATAACTTGACTGCAACATTGAAGGTATGACAGTATGACAATATGATGTTTTATATTATTATATAAATATCTGCAATGCTGAAACAAAAAATGCATTAATGTAGAACACAATATTCATGAAGTGGTAACATATTAATCCACAATTTTATTTAAAATAACAACATTTTCATGCACATGTAAAATAAACAAATAAGACAAATAAAAGACAATTTACAATCAATATACAGCAAAAATCTTGTAGATTGCACACCTTCATTAATTATAATAAATAATTATTCATTTGAAAATGAAGTATTTTTCCAAAAACAACAAATGACCAAAACCAGCAGTGTATTGATCAGACTAAGAAATATTGTCTTTGTAGACAAATATAGATAATCTGATGAACATTGGCACAGTGGTTTATTCTGAGTCAATCCCACATACATCATGCTACCATTAGGACTGAATGATAGAAATAACACCCAATACCCAGGAACAAACAGTGTTATCCACAGCTGAAAATATTCACTACAAATGTACAGTTCACTCCTGTTTGAGCAACATTTGATTAAGACTACAGTGCCAGTTACTTTAGGAAATTGCTTGTCCAAAAGACTGAAGGAAATTGATAAGCACTAAGAAGACGCACTGTTGCTCTTTTTATGAGATTCGTTGAAAATAAGATAAATACAGAATAAATAGCGTTACCACTTAATGCAAACACTGAAGGAAACAATCATGTACCTACGTTAGATCAAACATGACATCTACTGTATGTATAGAAAATGATCCCACACAACAAAGTGTGATAAAATAAAACTGATTTCCACATTCAGTGAGTATAGTGAAACCTACTTCACATTTTTTAAGCTCACAGTTAATCATGTAGATAATTAACAGTTCTGCAACATCCATGTTTTAAACATTCCCATAAAACTCTCTCTGTGTTGGTACAGGAGTTATTACCATGTAACACGTCAGCCCTTTGCAGAGTATGGCCAGCATAACGAACAGTGAAAACAACTCCCACACTGTGTTCCAGAAAGCAAAGGTGTACAGAGTCTTATTGCAGTAAAGACCATCAGCAGCTGCAGGATCATAGTTGGGCTGGTAGACGGAAATCACCCAAACGCTTCCTGTATGTAGGTGCAGATGAGGGACAGAAGACAAAAACAGACAAAAGTTTGAATCTGTTGTTCTTTTTTTGGGGGGGGGGGGGGGGGTGTCAGTATTGTCTTAAAGATGTAACATCCATGCAATAAAAAGACTAAACAGGATTTTGTGTTTTTTAGAAAAAAAGTTAGTTCATCATTTTGCATTTTTTTCATCCTTACCTGCCAGGATCCACACAATTGAAGACAGGCCTACTAAAAGCTGCAGACAGGGTTTGATAAACCTGGAGCGCACGTATGGCTGGGCTGTGTCTCTCTCACGGGGGACATTCATAAATGGTATCATGATCAGGTGTACCAAAGCCAGCCCTAACAGGTAGATGGGGATGTTCGGCTGCTGAGGGCAGTCCTTTAAATACACCACACCTGCAGCGACAGGAAATGTTACGTTGCAGAACAGCTGATGTGCTCAAGTGTTTGAAAAAGAGGGTACTGACCAAAGATCGTTCGAGCCAGAATGACAGCAGCTACTTTGGCACAAACTAAAAGGGAGAGACAAAGCAAAACAACAACTTTAGCAACGGAAGCCTAATTAAAGAAAGTTTCACCTTTGATCTTAATCCTACCATCTGGTACTTTATTTTATCTTTCCCATTTTTCATGACTATGTCAATGAAGATGTTCATAACAACTTCATGTGAGTGTATTCTGTTTTAATTTGTGCTTTTTAAAATTACCAATTTATTGAGGTCCCGGGTTTCCTTGGTCAAAAGCAAGACTGGATTAGGACCCCCAGAGGCCCCTGGGCACTGACTGTCATGGACCCCCCACACCGTCTCGCTGCACAAAATCATGTCCACCCGATGTTATCCACCCTGCCCATTAAAATCCATCTTCATTATTTTGAGCGTCCAGTCAAGCTGGCATGTCAAATCACACACCTGCTGGTCAAAAGCTGAATAACTACTTGAGCTGAGCTGGGAGCAGGTCTTCCTGTACAGCTCAATAAACCAAGTGCTGAAATATTGCTGCACTCACAAATCACAAGACAATTATACAATGGGTTAAATGAATCATCTCAATGCAGTGTATGGCTCAAGGGGATGGTAATATCAGTGTTCTCTGAAAACCACCCAAGCTAGCAGCACAACACAAACGATAGTACAACTTAATGCACGCACAGAATAATGGTTCCTTCCATTAGAGGTTCTTCTTTATTGCCTTTTCAGTCAGAGATCAGGTGCTAAAAGTCCAGCTCCTTCACAAACTCAAACTCGAGCTATCAAAGAGAGAACAGAAAGCCTCCTTACTGCAAATATGACTTTTTTTTTTACTGCAGCCGCTACTTTTTCTTCCTTTTTTTATCTTTTTCTTGGCTTGTCCATGGGGCTTTTGGATACAGCTAGCACTGTCCATCTTCCACTAAGTGATCAATTTTCCCGCACACCAGTTGATACAAACTAACCACAGTGCATTGTGACATGCTGACCATTCGTCATTTGCCCAGCTGTCAAAATGAGAAATGAAACAGTCAATCATGAGACTTGATTTTCTTTGCATGAAAGCGACAATAATTATCAAGAGAGAAAAAGAGAAGAATTTCTTTTTCTCCAGTCACGGAGGGCCCCTTTCTGATCAAGGGCCCCTGGGCAGTATGGTAGATCCGGGCCAGGTCAAATGCATCCAATTCAACCAATGCAGCTTTAATAGATGGAAATATTTATAGAGTTCATGTTTGCCATGGGTCCTAATTTAAAGTATCATACAGTATCAGGGGGGCAGGGACACTCTTTCAGTCTTTTTAAAGGCTTTGTGGAAAAATTGCACATGGGATAAAAGCTGTGATTTGTATTAAAGTATAAATAAATAAAGTATATATTTATTTTCCATATCTAATAATGTTTTGAGAAGAAATTACATGTTTCTGTGATAGTTGTTTTTTTTGGTTTGTTTGTTTTTTTATAGTAGTAGGATCCCATTTGGTAGTCCCTGTATATTAAATGTATTAAACCATTTTTTTGCTATAATATGTTAACAGATTTACAGACTCAAACACTCACCTGATAATCGTGGGGGTCTGGATATTTGGGGGTCCAGTTGAAGCCTCCATACGGTACCAAAAGTTACCGTGACAGGACGGCTTTCAGAGTGTGCTAGAGAGTAAAACTCAGATTACTTTAAATCTCTTCTCACAGCTGCTGCATTGTAGACACATGCAAATAATATGGCCAATATGCGCACAAGGTGCTAAATAAACAAGATAAAGTGCATAAAATTAATTTATAAGTACTACTAAAGAACATTTCAATTCCTGATCCAGTTTCATTATATTTTAAGTGTCTTCCTCTTTCATTCTTAATGATTTCATATTAAGAATTTGTAATAATAAACATCTAAATAAAACTAGAAGAGAAAGATTAAATAATGGGAAATGTGAGAGTCTGCTGTTAATAACTAGACTGAAACTTATATCAGAAGCCAGAAACTGACAAAACAAAAAGTATGAGGAGTGAGGAGAAAAAAAAGAAAGACAAAGGTGAAAGTAGAGGGAAGAACAGGGGAGGGACATAGAGACACAGCAATGTTTTTTGTTTGTTTGTTTTTTGTAGCAAGCACTCATTTATTTTAGTTAATGTTTGTTGTTCTCAATTATTAATGAGATGTCCGGTACAGAATAATAATCATAATCACCATCTTTAATAGAGCCAACTACAATGTCTTCATAATATCCTCATTTAAAATGTTTACATGCTCAATCCAAAAGTGAAAGCAAGTGTGAGCTGTTTTGTTCATCTCTGTTTAAACTCTCTAAAAGTTTTATTTAAAAAGAGGAACTGTGCACAGCTGATTTAGACTCAATGATATGCAAATGAAATGAAGAATGAAAAGAATTAATCACTGATTTAGTGCTTTGCTCCATATTGAGTGACGTTTGTATATTATGTGTATTATTTTAGTAACATTAGGCATTGTTCATATAACTATAACACAGGTATTAACAGTGAATATTGATATCAAAGACTTTTTCACAAACAAACAAACAAATAAACTCACTTACCTGCCATCGCAGCTGACTAAGTTTCCTCTCCTTGAACGATTTGTCATATGACTAAACTGCAGCACTACAAAGAGACTTTAAAGAACATGCGGGGATTTCTCAGAACTGATGTTTTGTTTTGACACAGTGTTCACCACTAAACAGGAAGAGCATATTTACACGATGCCCATCACAAAAACACTGCCATTAAAGTGAAAGTAAAAATTATAACTCCAAACCAATTCTATATTTATATATTTAATAATTTAAATAAAAGCAAAACAACAACTTAATAATTAAATAATTTTGGTATCCAGCATTGTAAATCATTTTTATTTTGTCAACTTATCAGCATTATATGTTTTGTATCCAGGGCCGGACAATGTGCTTAAAAAAATAATTATCACAACATTAATGAGGATATTTTACAACATCAGAACGTATGATACGAAAAAACACAAATGATATAATCAAACTAATGATCAATTAAATAAACCGTACTCTTCTATAACACAAGACCAATATGTTAATATGTGTGGAAAAAAAGTACAATAACTCATTTTGTTAGTTTGTAATCACAGTATAACCTGATTGGACAGTATATTTTTGTGGAATGGTAAAATGATGTGTTCATGTCATCACAACAACACATCACATTTATATATCATAGTACTGAATATCTGCCCAGCACTTAACCCTACTGTTGTCCTTGGGTCATATTTGTTGTTTATTTATATCAGATATATGGATTTCTTTCATCTAATTGCCTGAAAATCACGTGGATGGTTCCATACTACATTCTTTGCAAGTATAATCACCACTACTCTCATTGAATGGGGCGTTAATATGTACTTTATGCTTTATTATAAACAGTCAAATTAGGTCATTTTGACCCAGGAGGACAACAGGTGTGATGAAGTGCTGCCATTCAAACATTCAAAATGATTTCAGAACAGTACCCTGACTCAACTGTGTGATATATACCAGTTTGTGATAATTGATTAACATATTTTCCTCTCATCTTAAATTTTGTTGAAATAATTCATAATTTCTGCTTTTTGAACAAAAAAACGAGGTATGATTTCATTTAAATGAGGCCTATTGACCATCATTTCCAAAGTGTAAAACCTGAAGTAATAAGTTGGATAAAAAGGTCTAATTTATACTTCCACTTTATTAACAGTCAAACCAGTCAAAATTGACCCGGCAGCACAAAAGTTGCACGGTAAAAGCAAATATTGGCATATTCCTACCCGTGATGCTAAGAATCAACCCAATGAGCTCATCTTATTACATCATACACTAAAACATGAGGCCAGTTTCTGTATTTTTAGTTCATATTAAGCTTGTCCTGTAAGCCAAGCCCTCTGTAGTGTTTGCAATAGGCTATAAATAGAACAAACACACTGGTATCATCATCTGCAGGTATCAAAGGGCATCCAGGTAAAACATAGATCCCTGAAGCACAAACACACACGCATGTACCCCTCTCATTTGTGTATGCTTTGTTTAGGTTTTCTATTTGTCCCACATTTGACTACAACACTGCTAAAGGAAGCCATTTAAAAAAAAATCTTTATCTTAACCTATAAGTAGATACGCAGGTCTGATACCGGCCTGGAGGCGGCCACACCAACCCGTGGCCTTTGTTCCCTGTCTCCTTCCTGCTATAACTGTCACTGGTCTTGTTTAACTTTCGCAGTGTTGAGAGCTCGAGCTGTCATTGGTGAGCGGTCCCGCTGTCGTTTGCCTCCTCCTCCTCCTTTTTTAAAGTTTCACCTGCTTTTCACTGACTTCCTTTTGACTTTGAGTGAGGAGGAAGATACTCCAAAAGGGAGAGGAGAAAGAGAGACAAAAAGAAAGAAAGAAAGATTTTAACCATGTGTTGTACTGGGAAGTGTTCCCGCCTGATAGGCCTGATCCTGCTGCCTTCAGCCTTCATCTGCATGATCGCCAACCTGCTGCTGTTCTTCCCCGACGGGACGAGTCAGGATAATGACCACATCTCCCTCCAGGTTTGGCTCATGGGGGGGATCATCGGAGGAGGCCTCTTTGTGAGTAATTCTCATCTGTGTACATCTACAAAGTCTGGTCTGCTGTTTTATTGCATTTTTTATTGAGTTTTTCAGCCATTAAATCGGCTCTGTGTAAACCTGTAAAGTCTATTTGCTTTTGCTTTTTATTGGGTGTGTACATTTTAAGGAATAACAATATTTTTCTTTATCATTGTCTTATCTTGGTTAGAGCTTCGCGTGGAGTATACGTACTTCACTGCCATATACATTTTTCATTTAAGTAACTCTTAAACTGTACTTAAATGTGTTGTGGGTAGTTATATCATTTTAAAGACGGTTTGAACAGTCAAGTCCACACCAATAAAACTTTATTTCAAATTTGTTATTGAGGATTTTCCATTTGATTTAATGATGCAGTCATACAAAAGGTCATCTTGAAATTGAATATTAAAGTTCAGAAAAGCAACATTTTGTAACAAAGGACATTTACTTTAATAGCAAATATAACACTGAGGTACTTTTACTGCCACTTTATACAACTAATATATGACTGAAAGGAAAATTACATCTTTTTTATTCATCGCTACATTCATATGTCAAATAAAGTTATTAGTCATATTACAAAGTAAGCTTTTACACATAAAACTTTTTATGAAACCTTGAAAATATGTATGTGTGTTTATATTGTTATAGCTATTAAACTACCGAACATATTGTATATAAAACAGATCAAATTAGTTTTATGTTGCCGATAACACGTACATACTTTTTTAGTCTTTTACTAGTAAAGGAATATTTTTACACTGTGGTGTTTCCCCATTTGACTTTAAATAAAAGATCAGTGTTTGTGTGACAGATTCTCATGGTGTTAAAATTAGGTTTTTTTCTATGAAGAGAAATTTTAGGGAAACTTTGATGGCGCTGACCATTTATAGATTAACGTACGTCCTAATTCATAAACACATAATCTAATAGAGGCAACACAGTGAACTTTGAGCCTTGTTGAAGGGTAAGTCTTTATGACCGTGATATCGCGGTTTGAAACAGTGAACAGGAAGTTTGAACTCTCCTCTTTACCTTGTCTGACTGTGTATAGGTGCCATTGCCTTTTGGGACAGGACAGTAAAAATTCACTGCATGATTAACAAATATTTGGCTAAAGAGATAAGATAACACACCAAACACACGCACCCCATACATACATACATATACAATGCTTTTGAGAAGCTCAAAGCTGCATTTATAATATTCAAAAGATCAATCAATCAAACGTTAAACTAAACTTCTTCCTTGATTAATGAGTCAACACTTCCTCGTCCCATTTTTTCAGATGCTGTGCCCGAGCTGCTCAGCTATCAGGGCCGGGGGCAAGGGTTGCTGTGGAACAGGTTGCTGTGGAAACCGTTGCAGGGTGAGTAATTTGAAAGATTTACACCCACTGTACTTAGATAATGATGGGTGGTAAAAGGCAAAGATGTCATTTCAAAGACAATTAACAATCTATGTAATCTGCCTTTACTTCTTGCATTACTTATATGTTTTTCTGAAGGAAATATAATTTTTATTCTGTTATGTTTAATTTTCTACATTTAGAGATTTTTTAATGAAAACATAAACGCAGTGTCCACTTACTTGCTTTTTCTGGAGCTTTCAGTTTGATTAGCTGTCATGAAGATAGATCAATACCTATATATCTGAGCTTAATATTTATTTAATCCCCATGACAACTGAGCAAACTGAGGAAGAAATGCAAATGGAAAAGGCTAGTAGGCAGATCCTGAGCAAGATTTTTATTCTTAGTTTATATTTTCATTTATTTTACAAAGGTTTATGGTATGGTATGGTATATCATGTATTACTGGTATTTTAAGAATATGTTAACCAAAAATACTTTTTATTATTATTAGCAAAGTAACAGTATTTCTGTTCTTTCCACTGTATCTAAAGTTTCAACATACTAAAAGTGTATTTAATTCAATTATGATTTCAGATCATTTTACCAATGAAACCAGGTTGCATGTAAATGTGTTTGTGCCTGCTCTTAATCACGTCAAGTCAAAGTTTTCTGAATTGACCTTTATTACAATAACAGCCTTAAAGGGTCAGGCCCTCATTTGACAAGAACATATTGACAATCCTCAAAACAACATGTTAAAAAAGAAATATTTACAGGAAAAGAGAATCCAAATAATAAAAATAAACAAAATAATGTCAAAATGTGTTCCCATTTCTCCCTCAGATGCTGAACTCTGTGTTCTCCTCTGCTTTCGGCCTGGTCGGCGCGATCTACTGCACCAGCGTTTCCTCAGCTGGTATGGCTATTGGACCAAAGTGTCTGGTGGAAAGTGGCAAATGGGAATATCCCTTTGAAAACCTTGGCACGTGAGTGTTTCTCCCAAAATGAATCATCTAATAGTACTCTTAATAGGCATGTAGGTGATGCTCCTGCAGCCTTTTATTAAACAAACTAAAAATAGGTTATCCCCCAATGCAGTCCTTCCTTGTTCTTTGAGGTATACTGCTGTCTCTACACTCCTTTGTTATCTGTGCTATCTTATATACAGTTATATTTATCTTTCTTATCTTTGTTAGAGCTGCACAACTGTTTCAGTTCTTGTAAAAACAAAACAATGTAATACCATTATATTCCATTAGGTGGCAGACTGAACCTGCTCTGTCTTTTACTACTACTACAGTTCCTCCAAAGTCCTTTTCTGCTTTTCTAACTTTATTTCAAATTGTGACAAATGTAAAACCTTAAATGACATTGTCCTTTGCTTAGAGGCCGTATTTAGCTACAGATTTGAGTTTTCATACCTTTAAAAACTTAAAGCGAGGGGACAGTACATGTAGTAAATACTTTGTGACGTTGCTTCTGGCCCTAAAACATTAAGATATGCTTACTGAGGTAAACCTTGTTGCATATGATGGCAGGAAAAAGTGACTCATCTAAGGGTGGGCCAACAGCTGATTGGGAGAACTGGTAATATATATAAGCATGTTGTTAATATGTAGGCTATTGAAGTCCATGATTACAGCAGTTTAAAGGGCACCAGTGTTTACAGGAAGGGAAACAAGTTTGGTTACACAATACATGGTGCGCTATATTAATATTGAACTTCAGCTTGTCCTTCCTACATTAAACTTCAGTTTCCCCTTTTTCTGTTTCTGTTTTTCCAAGTATTGCTCTTATACACTCCCTTTCTACTGTCTTACTACCCAGTGGTTTTAAAACATTTATTAAGCAACATGCAAGTCATTTGCTTGTTTCAGTCCCTCAAGTGTGAAGATTTGTTGCTTTATATCGTTGTCGATTGAATATCTTTGAGTTTCGGCTTCTTTATTGGACACAAACAAGCCAATTGTAATGGGCATGTTTCATAATTTTCTAGCATTTTCTGGACAAAAATGTATTGATTCATTAAAAAAAGAATCTAGAGTTTGAGAGAGATGCTGCTGAGATTAATATATTTGTTATTTGTAGCCCTAACCTCGAAACCCGAATTATATCTATTAGTGTCAAACTGTTAATAATATGACACCACAAGGTGTCTGGACCTCCTGACCATATCCCATGACTTTTATTAGCCAATAAAGTTGTAATGCTGTGTTGTAATGCAATGTTGAACATTTTCCAACTTTGTGGCCACTTTAAGACTCAATGTGTGCTTAAAAGAAGGATTGGATGGATTACAATATTATAACAAAAGGAGCTACTGAACAGAGCCAGCTTATTTCCCAAAATCATGATGCAATGATGAATAAATGTCTTTTTCAACAAAACTCTTTTTTCCATCAAGAACTTTTTTTTTCACTTCCTCTCCTTTCTGCTTTCCATGTGCTTTCTTTCTCCACTCCTCACTTGTTCCATTTACCTCCTTTCTGACACATTTTTCTTTAACTCAGTCATCACACGACTTCCTCCTGCACTCCAATCTGGGCCTGCTTCACCCCAAAAAACTGTATTAATGCTGTCACGTATAAGCTAATGCTCCTCTTTTGTTTTGCCTCACAGGGGTAACAGCAGCTACCTCTTGGACCAGGATATCTGGTCAGTCTGCCTGGCCCCTAAGAATGCAGTAATGTGGCACGTCGTTCTGTTCTCCATACTGTTGGGCATGGGTGTGATACAGACGGTGCTCTGTGGCATCCAGGTGGTCAACGGCTGCTTGGGATGCATCTGTGGGGACTGTCGGGACAGCGATGATGTAAGTTAACAAACCCTCTAAAACTCTTAAAAACTCCAAAAAAGTAAACTAAGGTTGGAGGATATGAGGGAATACATGCACACACAGAGTTTTTAATGAGGTGTCTAATCCCTGGAGGTCATGAAACCTTACCAGATAATAAAGCAGTTAATAAAAGGAGGAGCAATACAATATGAAACAATGTTATCTAGCTGCACCGAGCCAACATGAACCAACATGATCTGGAGTGACTGGTTTGGTGGTGGAGGTGAGCCAGCTATTCTTTAGCTCGGCCTTACACTAGCTTCCTACAGTACTGTTTATTGCTGTTTTGATTGCAATTATGGGATTCTGTCAGGTCTTCCAATGAAGGGAAACAGGAAAAGGAAAATGTTTGCTGTGTGTAATTTTGATCCTTTGTTGATAAAATGTGCAAGGAAGTGTTTAAATGGGACTGTGGCAAATGGAGTAGCAGCACTAAACTGGATGGTTGCTCCTACTAGTGAAAGGAATTAAGGTTGTTTAAAGAAAGAGTTTAGCAATTTGGGAAAAGTTTAAAAACCATTGCATTTTAATGTTTACACTTTTGTTTTTTGTGTGGGTTAAACAAACTAGTCTCAAGTGAGTCTGGAGGTGCTGGACGGTGGATTTCGGCAGTTTCGGACAACTGTTTCCCGCCTTTTTCAGTCTTCGTGCTAAGCTAAGCTAACCAGCTGCTGGCATTGTCTCAAATTTAGCATAGAGACATGAGAGTAGTATCAATTTTCTCATCTAATACTTGGCAAGAAAGTGAATTATCATATGTCCCAAAATGCTGTATTATTACTTGAATGAATTCACGTTTTATTTGATCACAATCAGTGACTGTACACACATAAAATCCAAACCAATAGGAAATGTCTCCATGGTACATACTGTGGTAAACTATAGTACATACCACAGTGTACCATAGCAGTACATGGTAGTTGTACCATAGTAAATATCCTTCTGCTTACTATGGTATGTATAGAAAGTGGTACCTAAGTAATGTACCATGGTGCATACTATAGTGTGAACCATAGGACTTGCAAAAGCACCACATTATCTGTACCATAGTAAGACCATGGTAAAATGTATTCGGGGACATTAGATACAGAGATCTAAAGTCAAAACCTCAGATGTCACTAGGATGTAGTATTTTGTGATACTTGTGATACTTTTTCATATTTTCAAATTCCTTCCCATGCACTATAACAAATCTGTTAATTTACTAAAGATGAAAACAATATGATGACTGATTTTAACCCCCAACTTCTTCAACAACTTCTCACAGGGACAATAAGTAAACTGGCCTGATGAAAATAGATTAGAACTGTATGTACTTTTTAACAGAAATATCTGCACATACAGGTTGAAGATTAAGCTCAGATTTAGCACCTGGTTGAACGTATAGTGAGGAGGATTGCTAAAAATGTTCTTTTTTTGCAGAGTTGCAAATGGACTTCAATACATACAGTAAATGTATGGTAATTAGTATGGTAGTCATGGAGACAAAAATAATTAATTTGACATATGTTGATTTGAAGGACATGACACTTACAGTACAGGGCTTTGCATCTAACTACAATTTAGTACAGGATTAGAACTTTTCTCAAGAACTGTAGACATATCCACATGTGTATCGTATCAACAACTGTCTACACATTAACACACGGTTCACATTTATAATCAACTCCGTAAGTCATCTGAGAGCTTGCTTCCTGTTCAAAACCTTAAATAACCACATGACTTCTGACCTGTTGCAGGATGATGGTGGATTGTGAAAATGGAGAAGATCACCCGGTTGCACTTTCACGAGGTCCGAGACGCATTTCTGCACTTCATCTGTTCCACAATTTTCACATTCAGGGAAACTTCTCTATGAAACTTTTTGATGCTTTTGTTTCACATCAATTGTAGAGAGAAGTCTTACTTACCTTACTCCTAACTCCATTATTGTATAAGATTTTGTATGTATTGCCTGATTTTATTTGTTTTGGTTGAATTTGTTGTTAAAATAATTGCTTGATTATGTAATTTCCATTCTGGAGTGTGCAGTGGAACCAAATGTGAATTAAACTGTAAATGTAAATAATCCTTTTTGTTTCTTTTATATGCTTCCCAGCTTTTTAGCAGGCTGTATATCAGGTGTCTGTGACATCACAACAGAAGCAAATGATACAGTATATTAATTATATAAAATTGTTAACTATTTGATGAAGTTTTAATTCTTGGATTTGTGCATAACTTGTGTGACCTCTCAAGGGGAAGTCAAGTTATTTCAATTCTGTGTAACTGTCAACATTAAAAACCTTTCTGACCAGCTCTTTTGCACAATGGTTTATATTAAATTTGACAACTTGATCTTAACTAATTAACTAAGTTAAAAACTGTCTCCAGATGTGAACTGCGCCAGCGTTATTTGCCCTCACACGCACTCATTAACTCTGATTATCTAGATGAAGAACTTCTGCAGAATCAGACTCTTTCTAAATGAATCACCTCTTGCTGTGCCCATGCAGCCAGACAGCCAGATCTAACAGGATTGTTGCACATCAAGACAGGGTCAAAGGTCACAACCCCCTGTGGACACTGAGAACATTACAGCTGCATAAACACTACACAATCTGGACCAGCGCCTGTTAGCCTAGGTCCAGGTTAAGCCCATAATCTTTTGTTGCCATGGAGCGACTTCGTGGTAATTGTTACCTAACTTTCGAGTTAAAAGCCTGTTGCAGAGCTGCACCCAGGTAAATATAGACACAGTATGTCTTGAGAGACACCAAATAGTCCAAAGCTGTAGCTCAAAGCTAAAACCTAACCTCCCTGGAAGCGCAGATTAATACTGCTTGAGTGGCCTCATTTTTACCCTTTTTCAGTAGCAGCCTCAGCAAGAGTGAGGTTTGTGTATGCGGCCAGGTGAATCAGGTTAGTGGACAAACAAATGAGCTCTTAGAGGAAATCATCCGCTCCATGTTTGGCTTCTAAATTCAAAAGTTCCTCACAGATCTGATGTTTGCGTTCACATATTTCCAGAACAGGAAGGAAATTTATGTTGCTGAGTGAAAAAAAAGCCTGTGCCCAGCACTGTGACCATCTTAGCTGACTGATTGGCCGGTGTTACGCAGCTCTCTTATATAATGCGCAGCACAAAGCGAGGAAGGAGCATAAGTGAGAGGAATCAGGAATAAAAGAATGGTGGGACAAAGGGAGGAAAACGGGAAGGGGGCCCATTCTCAGCCACTTCTAATGCAAATCGTAGCCACTCTGAAAGAATCCCGAGAGAGGCAAAGAAGTGCTTTTTTAATGGTGTGGTGGACAAACACACATGCATTGAGACTTGAAGGAGGTTCCCCAAAAATAGAGAGGGGAGGAAGGAGAAAGAAAGACAACAGGTCAAAAGAACAGTCGTTCCAGCGCAAAATTCTTATTATTCGCCTTGTGAACTCATTTAGACCCTGTGGTGAGGCCATTATTCAGAAATGTACCCCTTTCCCTAAAGTGAGCCCCTCCTGTCTGCTTTATCCCCTCTTTTCAAGCTTGACTGACAAAACAGAGAGGAGGCAAAAGAGAAATGCAGGACACTGAAGCAGAACTGGCTGGCATGGACTGGAATAGCATAAACAGACTTGGACAGAGATGGACGGCGATACAGCACAACTGATGATGATGATAACGTTAATATGCTTTTTATTAACCTGCTGCTCCTACAACAGCATGCCTGTGCTCCCCTTTTTACTTTTCTTATCTCATCTCTGGATGAGATCTCATCAGCACGCCCACAACCGCAGCATCATTCAAAAGCAACAGTCATGCTCTAACCGTCGGCCAAACAAACACAAATTTAAACCCAGACACACGTAACTGATAACTCAGCAGCGTCCACCACCCTGTTATTATATGAACCACACTACGAATGGCTCAAGCCACGCCACAAAGTAGTTTGTGTGAGTAGTTTGTGTACAAGTGTGTGAGCCAACGAGTCCAAAATCAATTAATTTTCAAGCTCAATTTGTACCCTGTTACTTATTTAGCTGTACTTTTAACCTCTTTGGTCAAGATGTGTTACTTTATACAGGATCTATAAGTACACTGACTTGACTTAAAGGAATACTTTGACATTTGGGGGAATACCAAGACTCAGATAAGAAAGCTGATCCACTCTCATATCTGTTTAAATTTAAATCTGACTAAATATGGGCGGGCGGTCAGTTGTCTTGCCTCAACTGGAAACAGCAAAAGGGGAAGTTGGGAAAAGTCAGATAGCAATCAAATAAGTATTTTCAAAAATGTTGGCCACATTCCTTTACTTGATCCAATAGTTTTCTTTTTAACGGTTCATGCTTCCATCTTTATATCTGATTATTGAGTTGGTTGTTGGATGCGAGAACAATTTCTGTTGTAACATTTGTTTAAAAAATGCTGACAGTACCTGCCTCACTGACTCTGAGACGTGACATTCAACGCTCAGACCGCACATTACCAACAAGACATCATGTCATATTTCTCATTTTACATCACTGCTTAATGGCAGCTCGCACATGAAAATGGACAAAGCGTAACAGAGCTGAATGACATAAATCCATCGGCTCTACTTTGCATGCATGAAGCTGAGGGATTTATGTCCAGTAGGATAAAGCAAGTCATGTGAAGGAAAATCTGAAAGGAAAAAAACTGAGCTAAGACCTGTGTCTGATGAAGCTAGAACCAAATGTAGTTTTCCTTAACTTTTAGTAATATGTAAATGACTGAAGAACCAACGTCTTATTCCACAAATGAGTCAGTAACTAAATGAGTATTCATCATCTCAGTGTCTGTGTCACCTCAGCCTTTAAATTAATGGTATTTAGTTTGGTTAAGCCAACTTTAAAATCACATATTTACATTCAAATTGTACATTTCATAATATATATTTATTGTAGACACACTGAGAGACACGTAGCAATACAGATGCATTTGCTTCCTATCAGCTACAACCAAATAAAGTGAATTTTCTTAAAAAAAACTAATCAAAAACAGACAATTGAGCTGAGAAAGCACATTTTAATGGTGAATACCGCTGAAGAATATCCAAAGACTTCAATATCTACATTTTTGGGGAACTATGATTGTTTGGGGGTAAAATAATCAAATGATAAAAAAAGGCATTAAATGAAGGCATCACAACTTCTTCATCTCATATGAAGTTTCCTTTCCAGCCTTAAAATTTCAACCCTATTTTCTCAACTTCACCCTCTTTTCCTCTTTGAAATGAGTAAAATAAGGGAATTTTCAATGACTGTTTATTATATAAGAGACTTTGAAACTTTAAAAAAAAGAATTTGAATAAAAAGACAGGAGTAAAGACAGTCTGCTGCTCTTTGCCCTCTGATTGTCTATTTACTAAATCCAGTTTTATCAGCTAGTTTGCATGGTATGTAGGAAACAGTCGTGGGTCACGCCCCTTCCAGTGTGCAGTTTAATGTAATCACTGATAACGATAAATATGCAGGAATTTCTCTTGATGACGTAGAGGTTAAAAAAAAAAGGTTACATTACTGCACAGAGAGAAAGGAGTACAACGAGGACAGTGAAACTGGCCAAAGCGACCTCAGCCAGTCAGTCCCGGTCCCGGCTCCACACAAGCATGCCAACATCAACAGAAAATCAACAAACCCTGGGTGTGGGAATGTCTGGAGGTCTGTGAGATGAGGGAGGGGACAAAAAAAAGGGGGGGGGCAGTAAACATTCACTCAGGCTGGCTCGAACCTGCAATAACTTAATTTCAATTTTTTTTAGACATAAGTGTAATGCTTTAGGATAAAACATCTCTTCAACAAGACATGGACTGCATAGTTTTTACAGGTAGAAGACCCTGCATAGTGACCTACCCTGCCATTTTTAAAAGTTCCTACTTCAATATATTCATCTCAAAAGGTATGGAGGTAATTTAAAATCAAATAAACCTGGATTTAGATGTCATTAGATGGGTGTGTGACACAGTTTTGAGCTCCTAGAACTCATAAATGTCTTGGACAGCCAAGAAAAGAGCACGTGGACACAAATGCAAGGCTGCAGAAAGATGTCTTTATTATTTGGATTTATAATAAAACCAAAAGTGCAGAGCAGAAAGCAACGGAGAAGAAGAACTTGACGAAGACTGACGAGAAACTAGAAAAAGGATCAAACAAAGACTGAGCTGAAATCTAAGACTTATATTAACAGAACTAACGAGGGAATGGGGGACAGGTGACGATACACAAGACTGGGATGACACTGGAGACAGGGCCGGGTTGACGAGAATGATACATGACAGGTGTGAAGAGGCTACGGAAAAACACTGAGGGCAAGGAAGGACTAATAAACCTGATGCAGGGCAGGTGTGGAGGAAGTGCATGAACACAGGAGGAAGGAAATACTTAGATAACCCAAATATATAAACAAGCAAATGACCAAAAGGACTGCACTGAAATACTAAGTCCAAAGTCCATGAGGCAATGACAATAAACCCCCTGTAGACTGTAAATGATGTTTTTTTCCCTGATGCAATACAAGCTCTTGATGATTCACATAAAATAAGTTGCCTGGGAAAGACAAATTCAAAGCATTGCAACATGATTTCTAAGAGAAACTCTACCCAAAATTGTGCATATTCTTTTCAGACTTTTAGCATATCTTGCATTACATTCAACTGTTATGCACATCAGCATCTGCAGCCTGTGAGGAAGGTTGCTTATTAAGGGTCACGAGCCGCAAAGGTTGGTAACCTGTGATTCAAGCTGAGTAACCCAACAGCTTAGAAAACTTATAATTTTCCTTAACCAAGCAATATATTTAAAGTTGATGCAGCGTGTCAGAACAATTATACAGTACATAAGGAGGCCTTCAGGACCTAAGATTGATGAATTCAGGAGCAGTAATGTTTGATTGAAAGTCATGGTCACCACCTGTTGTATCAGACATCCAATCAAGACACATCCCTTATTCACTGAATGTGTAAAAAGGTCATTCTGAGGTGTTTTCTCCTGCTTTAAAGCAGTGATGATGACTTTTTAAATGGTCTAATAAATAAAGCATGTTATTAATAGTTAAATTAAAGGTTAGTTTATACATTTCTCCATTTTTTAAATTTGGAAATGTGAACCCTTTCTTCCTCAGAACACCAGCGTTTCTGCATTTGAGCATTTTTTACTATACATTTTGAGATTTGGGCATATAACTTGACTACTTCAATTGTATTAGACTGTAACATTTTTAAATTATTTGTCCAAAACAACTTACAGTCTTTACCACATACACTTCGTATGTGAATTTGGGGTTTGATTATCTTGCTCAAAGGCCCTTTAACATGTAGCCAGGAGGAGCCTCGGATCAAAGCACCAACCCAGTATAATTAATGGCTAATCTGCTCTGTACAGCTAACTTTGCTCCACTACATTTATAGGACATGTACATCTATAATTCTGCAAAACATTTAAATGCACATCTTACATCAGATTAAGTATTTTCTGATTATGGATGGCGTACTTTGACTAAAGGTCACCCTTGTAACCTTCTCGTGACTCTTGTCTTCAACATTGCTGCACATTCACAGTCCTGCTATTCCTGTCTCTTGGCCAGTGGGGCACGGAGGGATTACATTACCACAGAGGCAAAAAATTCACAAGGTATGATGTCAGTATTATGACAATGCTGCTTTCCACTTGACATCTAGTTTGTACCTCTGGCTGAAAGTGTCTGATATCACGATGGCACTTGAGGCGTGGTTCAGTCCCTGATATCTGAGCCTCTTCATGGGTGCACAGGAAGCTACTGTGTTGGCTCATAATCATACTCGGCCCACCAGCAGACTGGCAGGGACACCTTACATGGAGAGGAACAAGTGTATGAATGCACAGAGGGGACCAATTGAGTCTGTGAAGGCATGGCAACAACCTCATTTCAAGTTTGGAGAAAGAGTTATTTAATGTGATTGCATAATTCCCAGTGTTCAGTTTATGAAATGAGAATCAAAGAGGGATATAAGGAAAAAAATAGGTTCATAAGTCCTAATTATATGAGACATTTCATTATAAACAGTGACAACAATGCTACGAATTAGTCTACACTTGGAAATAAAATCAAATATTTCTTCTTTGATGTCATGAGGGTCTCACCCTATAACTCCAGGTTAAAAAAAACAGCTGCCCTGCTGTTAATCATCCACACAGTCGATTTAAAATTAGAGACAATGTCCCACTGAAGCATGTCTGCCCTTCACACACATCCACAGGTGTAAATCTGTATGTGCGTATGCGATCATGCACATACTGAATGAATGAAAGACTCATGCACATCTTTGTAGTGTGAAAGAGAAAGCTTAGAATTTGAGGCTACGCTTAATATATGTGCAAAAGTTGGAGTTATAACGTTTTATTACACTGACAGACTGTTAAAGATCAACTTCAGTACATTTCATGTCAGTCCAGATAACAGATTTTACTCATATTCAAGTTGGAACTTTGCTCAAATGCCCATTTTGATGAATTCTACATAACTAAACGAGGCAGAAGTTAAACCCAATCATGATGGAGAAAAGCCAGATAAACTTGCCGCCCTTTAGAGTGTTTTCACCTCACCTTTGGCACACAGGACAACCAAACTAGTGCAAGAAAAATGCAGAATGTGAAATTAATACGCATTTTAACTTACACTGTGCTGACAAATGTTGTTCGTACGATTTATTTTTGTTTGATATCGTAGATTTGGAGCAAACAGTGAGCAACTCAGGTGCACCAACGCTACAAGTGCTCTTAGAGTTAAATTATGATAACAAAAATGGGAAAATATAGTGATGGCGTGTTGCACAAGAACTGAATTCAGTGTAATATTAAGACTTTTTCACATGCTATAAGATTAAATGGCCTCTGTTGCACAATGACAAAATATGTGAAAGTTGTCATCCTTTTACTTATAATTACGTGTGCTCATATGCTTTAAATGTCATTTGCATGGCTTATCAGTGCAATAAAAGGCTCATCTACATGTGAGTCCCTGTTGCAGTTCACAGTACAGAATCCGGCTTTAGAAACGTGCCTGCTGTTATGTGGACTGTTTCCTGGGGGATTTCTAATAGGCAGGCTCGGACTCTCTCTGAGAACTCATCTGGGTAAATTTCCACCAGGACAAATCTCTCCAACCAGTGAACCGCCCTCAATAAGCCTCAGTGAGTCCAGGCCAGAGAGCTAATAAACAGCAATAAAACATCTCATGGGGAAAGTAGCCACATCCATTAGTGTGTTACACAGTTTAATGGACACAAAGAAAGAGTTCGGTCAGGAAAAACCATTACAACCATTTTTAGAATATGAAGCGTTTAATATTAGAAACTATAATGCTATACTCTTCTTTAAACTGTCAATGGTTGAAATGTCTGCAGATTTGAATTCATTTTCAATGCTGGCTCAGGTTTTTCCTCTTGATAACTTGACTTCAGTGTTGGTTTCCAGCTACATGTCGGCTATCTTTCTGCATGTCCCTGCAAATCCTGCTTTGGGGTGTGACTTTGGCAGGATTGGGAAGGTTACTTTGGAAATGTAATAGGTTACAGATTACTAGTCTTCCTATTTAAAAAGTAATAAGTAATGTAACTATTTCAATTACTTAATCAAAGTATTGTAACTTATTACATTTCATCTGTTAGGGTAAGTTACCCATTAAGCACCAAAATCTGTTCAGGTGTTTCTCATGGATACTGACATGATTTATAATTTTTTATGATTGTTGCTTATAAAGCAAGATTTATCTCTCAGTTGAAAATGTATTCATTACTTCATGTAGAGTTTGGAATATAAAATAAAGATATTTTATGAAAATGGCTTTATTTGTTACTGTGATACCATTTAAGCCCACGTCCTGATTTATTTACAAAATATAAAAAAATATAGATTTCAAATAATTAAAAACAGCAATATATGTATTCAAAAACGTGTTAAATATTAAAAAATGAGGAAAAGAACCTCCTGAGCAAAATCTTTCAGGTCTAACTTCAGATGTAACCCCCTTGGTAATCATCAACATTTTCATAAGTAATTTAATTACACATTTAGTCTCAGTAACTAACAAATTACAGTTATATTTATTTTGTCATTAAATTACATGACGTCATTACATCTAACAAGTTACTCCCCAACACTGGACTTCAGTGTAACTTCGGTTGATGTTTTGAGTTGATGCAATTCGGGACATTTTGAGGTAAACCTGGAACATCTCTGCTGTTCTGTACGTTGCATATGGACATGAGGGTAAAACAATTTCAGCCCGCAGGCAGCAACCAGCTCGGCAGGAAGAATGCCATTGACCAAGAAAAAGCACCTGGCCACACCTTTATTCCTTGAAAGCATAACTCCTTTCTACTGAGAAGGTTATGCTTATGTCCTTGCCAGTTACCTTGTATTGCTCTCAACATGCTGCCTCATAACGCAGAGCAGAATTACATGAAATTTGTTGGAACTGAGTCAAGAAACGAGTGAATACAAGTTGGTGCTGATTTAAATTGTTGATTCCTGACATAACAATTTATTATTAAACTATCAGAGAATGACACTCATTCTTTGTACATACTGTTGTCACATTTGCATCTATTGAAATAAAGTGCTTTCTGGATGCCTTGTAGTCTGTAAGATGTCTTTTTTTGTCAAAGAGATTATGAGGAAGGGGCTTAGATGGACATTAGACTATGCACCTGAAGTGTCAGAAACGTGTTAATTCTTCTCGGTAGGTTTGAACAATCAGAGACTAAAACCCTCTCACCCTCACTCTAATAGGATAGGAGGGGATTTCCTTTACGTCTCTCTTTCCTCAAACACTAAATCGACAAAACCTTCACTGCGTTGTATGTGTTTCGAACGCAAACAGTTAAGTTTGGGCAATAAGCAAGAATTTAGAGGAAGGCTGTGCTGAGGTTTTGTTTGTGGTTAAACAAGCAAAACGTGTTCATATTAACTGAGTGCCACTTGAAGGTTAGTGCGTACACAAATCCACCATCTCAGCCTCCTTTATTACACTTTACATGTTCAATTATGTCAGTTTTTGGCCTGTAACATAACATAAAATAGCATTTTCTGTCACTGCCAAAGGAGTTTTGAGCTCAATATACATTTTAGTGGCCTATTCTTCTTCTTCTTCTTTATACTTACTTCTATCCCACTTTTTTTAACTGATGTTTCACTTTTTTTTAATGATGATATTTCTGCTTGGTTCTGTTTTTATCATCATTTTTTTGAGTGTGTGCCTGCAGGCGCATTTTAGAGACAACGTGCTCATTACGACTGTCATTTTCCCCAATTTCCTTTTCTAATTACAACAACAATCCTGCTCTAAATTGGTCTGGGAGGGAGAGAAAAAGAAAAAAAAACTTCCTACATGGATCAGTAAAGGGAGAATGAGCCAAAAGTGACTAATGAGTGTGTTGTTGGGCTGTAATTACCTCATGTTGATCACAGCATAAGAGGTCAATTCACGTTGATTCATAATTTTAGAGAGTATTTTTGTCATTTGACCTATTATGACTTCACCCTGCATGACACTGCAAGGAAGAGAAGCTATTTATACGCCACAGGCTATTTTTGATCTCTTTATTTTGTGTGTATGAAGAAATATATAGATAAGATGGAGGCAAAACAAAGCAAAGCATGCTGGAGGAAGTGCACCCAGGCCTATGAGCGTCTATATGGGATGGGTGAGAGGCAGCAAATGAGGAAAGAGGAGAGTTGGGAGCTCGAGAGGGTGGAGGGAGAGGAGGACAGAAGGAGGGAGGGTGTGAGACACAGCAGGCGTGTCCACTCACTCACCATGCTCCAGGGATTAGCTATTTAAAGTTCAGTCTCTCCGCGCCACAGAAACCTTTCCATACTGTCAATAAGGACGCACCAGGACGCAGCTTTTCTTATCAGGGACGCACTGAAGTGGGCTGCTGCGAGGAGAGGACGCATTTCAGAGAAGAAAGGGATAAAAGCCAAGTTTAAAAAAGAAAGAAAGAAAAAACGCAGATGAAGAGAGAATAGTGGTGTCGCAGGTGGAAAACTACCAAGAATACTCAGCTTTCATTGCCTATCATCAAGCCTACAGTTCATTTCACCAGGTAAGTGACGCCACTTTGCAAAAAAAAAAAAAAAAAGTATTTATAAGAGAGCTGCTTTCTAGATTTGCTCTGTGTAGACTATTGAATGTGCGAGCTGGGTTTCTATTGATAGAGAGATAAGCAGATAGATATATAATACTTGACATGTAAGCCTCTGTTATCAAAACAGCTTTAGTGTGAGGGTTGCTTTCTTGGTTCTGGAGCAGGGAGGTGTGTCAGCAGAAGGGGGGCCTGATCATAAATAAGCCTGTCTGGTATGCTGAGAGCTGTTTGAGTGTGTGTGTACGTGTGTGTGTGTGAACCGCTTGTCAAACTTTATTCTGCACGCCTCAGTGAATCACCCATTATTCTCGTTAACAGTCCAGTCGTTCATTTTAATTGGCATCACTGATTAGCACGAATATACAACGTGATTAATCGACTAGTTTAAAGCAAATAATGTCAGCGTCTCCTAGATGGTCGTCTGTAAAGGTTTATTCGCTAAGGCAGACAGATAAAGCGATGTGTAGTGCTCCAGGTGAAAGCTCAGATTAGCCTGTCTGTCAATCTGGCGCAGTTTCTTCATTCAACCTTCTACCTGCCCGCGCGCTGCAGAGCCCCGGGGGCCTGCGCCTTCTGCACGAGCGCCTGCGCACGTTCACCCAAACACACACCTGAAGCAACAAACTGAGTCTCACGTAAACTGATCATACTCTTGACTTGTCTTCACGGTGTCCTCTCATGAAAAGTATCTATAAACAAATGTCTGAACCATGAATCATCCATCATCGGTCACAGATAAATGGGTGATTAACTCTTAATCAAGCTTTCAGAGAGCAGAGAAAGTGTTCTTTAGTTTATAGAGGGAAAGGCATTAACAACCATACATATAATTATCCTGACACACATAACACAGAAGAACATAATGATTTCAATTATATAAAATGTGAAGAATGCAACAGTGTTTTTGAAGTTTTGGGGCAAATATGGGTTAAACACACTAACAAAAGTTTGAAAGAAGAAGGAATATTTTGCAATTATTGTACAATCTGGGTCACATTAGAAGAAGTCATTAAATGTAGGCTAAAAGCAAAGTGTTCAGGGTGTTTTTTTATACTGCGTTCAAAAGAAAAATGGGTCAAATCTGACCCTGAACAGTATGTAAGGGGTTAAGTACTTAACCAAAGTGTAAAAGCACTCAATTACAGGTATAGGCCTGCATTTTTTTTTTTTTTTAAAGTGCATAGGTATTATTAACAAATCGTACTTTGAGTTGCACATGCAAAACTCCCTATTTTGCAGATATGCCCCTTTATTACTGTATTTTCATGCTTGCATCACATATTACTTTACTGTACTATTTCTATTGGTGTATTATTTAAGCTGCATTTGATGCTTTATATGTTGCTGCGTGGTTGAATCTATAAAAATGTACCATATTTCATGAGCCTGAGTTTGTAAAGTCTTTATCAGTAACTCTTTGCTAAAGTACCATAAATTGGACGTATTTGAGTTACTTTCCATTACTGACAACATTAAGGCCATTATTTGATTTGTCTATTGTGTTAGATGTCTGCAGAAACACTTTGAAAGCTGATTTATCCACTGGCTTTGATGAATATTAATCAAAGAGGATTGTATGTTGCACATGTATACATGCACAGTGTGTGTGTGTGTATGTGTTTGTGTGTGTGTGTGTGTGTGTGTGTGTGTGTGTGTGTGTGTGTGTGTGTGTGTGTGTGTGTTTGTGTGTGCGTGCGTCATCCAGCCTGGCAGGCCTGTGTGAGACTCTATGTTGAGAGCTCTATGTTGCCACTGTGCCACTTTCTTCTAAAGCTCTAAAAAAAGGGGTGGACATGTTGTACTACACGGCTTTGGGAAGATTGTTATCAGGTTACTGTAAGCTTTACGTTCTCGAACGCTGTTTACAGAGCAGATAAGGAGCTGCTGAGTGGGGACAGAGGGGGACCTGTGAAGGGGGCTCGCTGGGCTGGGAGCAAAATTTGACTGGTGGTTTAAAAAAAATATGTAACGATCACAGTTAGCAAACATGTCTGAGTGGCTGAGCTCTCCTGCTGACTTTTCCTGTAAACACACATGCACAAACATGCACTCAGTGATGAAAAGATGCAACACGTTCCTCATCCGAGACAATAAATCATCAGCCAGGAGTCGCTTGCTAATGCTCCTCTGTGGGAAGGGAGAGGAGGAGGGAGGGGAGAGAGTGGGTGGGGTGGGTGAGGGGGTGATTGCTCAATTTTCGGCTCCATCACTGACCCACTGCTGATTGAACAAGTAAAACCGCATTATTCAGGGCTGCACGTCGCCCACTTCAGCTGCCTACAGGCCAGGGCCTCCAATTTGAGAACAACAAACAGGAGAGAGCAAAAAGGAGGCCAAGGCACAAGTCCAGACCCCCCTCTCCTCATGATCGTCATTCTTTACCCTCTTTAGCTTTGTTTTTATCCTCCTGCTCTCCTCCCATCCACCTCTGATCTTATGTTTTTTCAGCTTTTCCTTCTTCACTTTCTCCCCTCCTTCCCTCCCTCCCTCCCTCTCTCTCCTCCTCCTGCTCTCTGTCTGTGGTCAATGTGGCTACTGTCTCACTGCTTTCTAAGTGTGTGTGTGTGCGTGTGTGTGTCTGTGTGTGTGTGTGTGTGTGTGTGAGTGTTTACCATCTGGGTTGTTTTTCTCGTCCAAACTACCAGACCGCTGTGTGCTGCCAGACCCACACAGCCCAGTCATGATCTGGGCCCAAAATTCCTCACCACTGACCGAGGCCCTTGTGTCTCGTTAGCGTGTGTGTGAGCCGATTTTTTAGCTAGTTAATACAGAAAGAATTTATAATCAGCGTGCAAGTCGAATGAAACTATAGCAGGTGGGTGAAAACAGTGTCAGACTGTCCCCGTTTTGTGCTGCGCTATGAGTTCTTATCTCAAAGGCAGAACCTCTGCATTGACCTAAATATAATGGATTCACTGTCTGTAAATGGGATAGGATTTCAGAGCCACACCTGTGTGAAAGAGAGAAGCATTAAGAAGAAATGGAGGAGAGAGAGAGGGGGGGGAAAGATAGGTTTTTCTGTGTGAATTTACCCCAGAATGAGCCAATGAAATTAGATCTTTTTTTCACTTACAAGTCGCCTCTGTCTTCCTTTTTAATGTGCAAAAGCAGCTCGGTGACTGTGTGCGAGCTGTCACGTCTCCATTAAATTGCCTCACTGACTCAAGCTGCATGAGAAATCGGTGAAAAGAAAAAAAGATGTTAGCTGAACACTGAACTGCTGTGCTGTGCTGTATGTCGCAATCGCAGTTTACTATTTGACATCAGATATCCGAAATCTTTCCCCATTAATGAACAATGGGGCTCAGTGGATTATCACACACAAGTGGGTTTACCCTTCAGGGGTTTATATCAGGCGCTCTAGGGGAGGAATTTGATGAGAGCTGCGGGGATGAAGCATGTCAGAAGTCTGTTTAGATATTTAAGAAATCAGACTGATTGGCTGAATGGGAAGTCTGAAACACATGGAGTCACTTTCTACTGCTTTTTTCTAATAAAAAAAAAAAAAAGACATGAAAGCCTTAGAAAAAGAAGTAAAAATTGAGGATGTTGCCATGTGCTTTGCAGGAAATCATCCTCATCGTGAAGTCTCCCAGGAGCTATTTTAATTTGTTTTAATTAACGGAAGCCCTCATGAAATGCTTTAGTGTTATGCCTTTGTTCGTCCGGGAGAAGAAAAAAAAGAACAATCTTCTACTTCTCTGCACAATTACAATCAAATCTGCCCTCCCCCCCTCACCCCCCTTCCATTTAACCTGACCCATTTCTTAACCTGACTAGACCTGAATAAATACCCTTTTTTCCACTCTAAGCAAACACACAGCTCTTGCTCCAGTGTGCAGGCCTCCCTCGGTTTTGTTATCTTATCATTGAGCGAGGACACAGATAGACAGATAATCCTTTAGGGAAATGATGAATGACTGACTTGTTGCTCTAAGAATCCGATCTAGCAGGTATTAGATCAAAGATCGGGCATGCGTGTGTGTGTGTGTGTGTGTGGATCTGCAGTAGGATAGTTGAAGGTTGAGCAGTGTGTGAAGCAGCTACTGTTGAATGAAACTGCACAATGGCTCGTTTTAGTGTTCCCCGAAATGGAAACAGAAGCTTGTAGCTGGAGTTTAAGACATGCACTTGTCTGCTTGTTAGTCATGGCAGACATAGGTTGGATGACCTCTGTGTAATCTGTGTTTGATTGTGTGTGTGTGTGTCATGAGAGGGCTTATCAATTTCTCTGGCTGCTGTGTAGCTCATTGACGTCCTTTTCCAAGATTAGACGGCAGGAGGAGGAGGAGGAGGATGATGGCCCTTGAGTCGCAGGCTAATTGGTTGGCTGCTGGGCCACCGCCACCACGCCATTCAGTGATATTGTCAGCTTACATTAGGCTATCATGTCGCTGAGGCGCGGGATCATAATTCCATTAAACTGTGACCTGAGGATGAGACAAGGAGCTGTCAGCAGGCGCCGGGCACTCAGTGATAAAGCAGCTTAGACAGGAAGCGAGAACTTTCACTTAACGTGACGCTGGCTTAGTATTTAAGAGAAGTTTCAAATGTAACCTTGTGCATTTAAAAAGATATTCATGTTTCTGATAGCTGTCTTCTCTCTGCACAGACGTTCCTGTCATGGGTGTGAAGATGCTGCAGTGTTTTCCTTTCTACAGACGCTGTAAAGAGCGCTGCAAGGGCCGACAGTGCCCCCCAGCGGCAGGTGAGCAGCAACTACAGCCTGACTACTTTTTTCTGGGCAAAATACAATTTCCATTTTTTTTAATTTAACACCTGATTTAATCTGACTTCCTTTTCCTCCCTATCTTCCATCCTTCAGTGCCCATAGAGGATATGAAGCCGCGTCTGGCCTCCACAACCTCCTGGGGCAGCGACAGCGAAGGAGCGGGAAGCCTCAGTCGGGGCTCCCAAATTTATTTCTCCACCAAGGCCCGGCTGTCTTTTAGACACCAGCTGGACAGCAACATCAACGCAGTGGACGCCACCTACTGAGACACTGCGCAGGAGAAAATTGAAAATTGAAAAACGGACTCCAATATCTTGAAGTTTTTAGTATTCATGGTAGATGAATTTGAAGTTAGTTGTGCTCCGCCACAATTAGCATTTTAATGTCTCCTTCCGTGCTGCCCACAAAAGACATTCATCAGTTCAGACGCAGGAATGAAGCAGATAAAAACGGACTGAAGCCGACGTTTTCAGTCTCAGTGCATTAAATATCTGCTTTCGAGCGAGAAGACTGAACAGAGTGGATCCACGTCCCTAACGCACCTTTTACTGATGAGATTAAGACTTGTTTACAGCATTCACTACCAACAAGTGCATTGTTTTCTTGTTTTTCTACTGTTTGTTTTTATTTCTTCTTCTTTCTTTTTTTGACTACCTATTGTGGAATAAATTCACTTGATTAGGTCATGGTCTGTGTGAAATGTGGGGGTTTTACAAAGCAGGACAGATAACCTCAAACTATGATGGTCGATATCTGGTGAGATTTTATCATTATCAGTCTTCATCATGTGTAAATGTTCCTAAACTTTGTGATCCTGCTCTGTGATAAACCCCCCCCACACACGCACAGTGAAGCGTTACTGTACAAAACAGAAGAAAACTTTTCCTCTTTTACAAAACTGTAATCCTAGTAAGTGCATGAGCGTCATATTGACACATAATGTACAACAATTGCAGATCAGGTTTAAGGATGTTCAGCAGCTGTTTTTGCCTCTAAATACTTCTCTTTTTTTAAAATGTAAATTAAGCTGCACATTTTTTCTGTTGGGTGTTATGGCTAATTTCTTCTTTATTATTTTTATAATTAAAAAACTCCTGGTTACATTTCGTATTAAAATGAATTTATTTTTAACCGACAGAAACAGCAGATTTTTTTTAAGGACAAACGGGGTTCTGTATGTGCGTAAAAAAAGAACAGATGTGAATGTAAACGCTGATCCAAAATGAGTGTTAAAAAAAACAACTGGGAAACAAAAAGGTCAATGTTTGTCCTTTCATGCAAAAGTAATTGTCAATTATTCAAATCTACAATGAGTCAAAAAACCCTGCATCTTTATTCTTTACTAACAAATAATAACAGAATTTACACTAAACACTGTCTCCTGTGTTTTTTTTAAATTTTTTATTATTAATGCTGAATATCAAGTTTTGCAGCATATACTGTTTGTGGATTACATGTACATGGAAAAACATCACTACGACCACTAAATGTCATTCACATTATTTCATCATGTGGTTTCAGTCGCTCACATTATCCGAACAAAGACGCAGACAGTGTATCTTAACAATATTTATTTAAAAATGAACTTCTTAGTATAAAAAAAAGAAAAATAAACAAACAAAAAAACTGTCTATGGGGGATGACAGCAAAGCTCTCCAGACGTGTGTCCGCGGACGATGTCGTCGCTACATGTTCTTGGGTTTGGAGATGACGCCGTCTGGGTAGCGCTTCTTGAAGCGAGCAACGACTTCAGGATCCAAGAGGTGGATGCCATCCAGCTGATTTCCAAGAGTGACCCTGAGAAAGAAAGAGGAGAAATACAGCGTGGGACCATCAGTACACCACATTTTGATATATATTTAGAGTTGTTAGCTGGTGTGTAAAGGTTGATGATGATGATGATGATGATGATGATTATGTTACCAGTTGGGCTGGACGTTGTGGGGTCGACCGAACAGCTCGATCTTCCTGGTGCCGGGGGAGAGTCTCTCTATCATGCCGTAGATCTCATCTGGTTTGTGACTGGTGGAGCGGACCTGGGAGAGAGTGAGTGGAAGAAGTTAAATGAAGAAATATAATCTGTTTCATACCACAGAGGCTGTCATCTCAGGCTGTAGGGATCATATGAGTAACTACAATATGTTTGATCAAGATATTTACCTCCGCTACAATGACATCGCAGTCCAAACCTCTGTTGAATCCCTGAGGGTTTCCCTTCACGCCCACCTGAACAGAAACACAAATCACATGGCACATTTTTGACATTAATCACTTCTACAGACAGACGAGCACATATAACAGATTATAATACAGAACATAGAGGCACGTAAACGCACCAGGCAGTGCTCCTTCCCGTGGTTCAGCCAATGGCCGGTCCTCCCTGTGCGGATGATTCTCTGAAGCTGGTTGGTTTTCACCCAGATGATTTCATCGCAGCGCTCGTACCTGAGAGAGAAAACAAATACATGAGAAATGAATCAAATGGTGCATTAACAAAAGGATAACTTTATGGTGGTGGATGCACAGACAGGAAAACTTACCCCCATAGACTGAGACACTCTCTGCCCAGCTCCATAGCTCTGGAAAAACCCATAAAATGCACATGTGAGTCTGATTATAGACTAAATATTGCTAGATATAATAAAGTAAGCAAAAGGAAAGTGTATTTTTTATCTAAACTACTTGATTTAATTGACAAAACTTCTGAACCAAAACATTTAGTTGTTAAATAATACAACCTTCTTGCCAGCAGATCACTTTTGAGCATGTGTTTGGATAAACAAGTATGTTAAATCATATTTAAATTTAGACCTTGTGCTCCTGAGACTGAAATTGTGTAGTTGCACTAAAAAGCAAGAAGTTGAATGAATTGTATTCAGTGCTTACTTCAAGGACTCACTGACACTGTAGGACAGAGAAATTACTCACATCTAGTAAACAAGCCTTCTCACCTGTGTGGTTGGGATGTACAGTATCAAACACTCATGATTGAGCCATGTACTTAAGAATGTGTGCGTTGCCGTGGTTACCTGCCAGTGACCCAGAGGAAAAGGAAGCCGTCGTCCTGCAAGATGGGGATGTTGAGTTTTCTCATCTCGTCGTCAGTCAGCGTGCCGTAGGGCAGCTCCATGTGGATGTCCCAGGGAGGGTCGGCCATTACCACGGCGAACTTACCCAGGATGGAAACATCCAAGAAGCGAATATCGCAGCAGATCCACTGCAAATAAAAACACAAGAGACACTTTTATAACCTGCCGAAAAATGTATTAAACACAGTTTTCCCACCCTCTATTTAAATATCTGTTTCATTCAATCATTTATTATAAATTGTCAACTTCTTTTCCAGGCCCTACATTTCAAAATCTGTCTATCTGTCCCCTCTCTTCCTCACCTGTGACGGGAAGAGTTTGCCAACGTTGCCGTCCGGGTCTCCCTCATGCAAGCCCAGCTCCGTGGTCCCGGCCTGGGGCAGCAGGCTCCCCTCAGCTTCCGGAGGACTGTCGATCTCATAGTGGACGTATTTACAGGTGTCCATGTGGAAACAAGTGTTGAGGAAGGAGCAGTCGCCCAGGCTCTCATCTGTGTGCTTGTTGATGATGCGACTAAGAGAGGACAAATAAATCACCAAGTAAAACAGCTGTTTGTCTAAAGAAAAATGAAAAATGTTGTCTTTTCTGACATGAATTTTGCATGGTTTTTTAACCTTAAGTGCAGCACCATGTTGAAGGCAAACTGAGTATAAAAATGAAACAAAGTGCTTGTGAATTGTATCCATATTGTCCATATTTAGGGTCAAGCATGAGCCTTGAGGTCACAGTAAAAGGCTGCACTATCATCTTAGCAGAGAGACAGTAAACGCAGCTGTCTGTGGTGTTTTGGGGAAAGCAGGAGTCACTTTTGTGTTACTCCCTAAACGCACAGATGGATAACTGTGTTTCCTTATTTGCAGAATAACAAACCAATAGGCTAATTCATTACTGTAGATGCATCTAGTATGACCATTTATGGCCATAGAGTATTCGTGGTACTGTCTGTGAAGGCTTAAAGACGATCCACGGAGGACAGTTCGTGGTGGCATCATGTATCAGACGGGTGTGTTGATAATACTTTGATTCTCCTTGGCTGAGTTTCAATAAACATGTTCAGTGCAAGACATCCTGGAGTCCTGGGCTTTTTCTCAGCTGATGAGGTAACAAACAAATTCTCCAGAACAGTGCAAAGATGCCCCATTTGTCAAAATGATGTAATAGTCAGACTTGTGCTGTCAGATTTAGCTGCTGTGAAGTGTCAGATGTCATAGACAGAAAAAGTTTGAAAAGAAAAAAAAGTGCACTGACCGGAAGTGTAACTTTGTGCAGGGCTGAGGTGTGTCCCCAGAACGCACGCACTCCTCTTTGGTCCCGTGATCGCAGAACTCTTGGACCTGAGCACGGCCACGAGACCTGAACTTTTCCACGATGGACTGCTCTTTAGCCGTGCTGGTGTTCAGCAGCTCTAGGATCTCTCTGCTCACCTACACATTAAAAACATCCAGATAACGCCGCATCAGTAATCACACTCAAACCTCACCCCCCCCCCCAAAAACTCTCCTCCTCAACCCCTCCTACCTTCTTGCTCTGCTGCTCTTTTGTGGACTGCTGGTTCAGGAGGCTCTCTATCTCCATGTCCATATGAGACGACTGGCCTTTACTGCTCCTGCCCTTCTTGTCCGCCCCGCTCCCTGACGACGACGGCCCCGCCTGCTGCAAGGACAACGCTGGCGTCAGGGAGGTGGTGACAGAGCGCGGAGGAGAAGCAGAGCGTTGTAGCAAGGGCGAGAAGCCTGGAGCTCTTTTGTGCTGCGTTTGGTCCTCTGCTTTCCTCTTGACTCCCGCACGCTGAGCTCCGGCTACAGACCCGATCATAGCCCAAAGTTTTGTGTGATCCACCGCTACGACGACTGTGGCGGAAGAAGTCGTGGAAGACGAGGCTAAATTAGGCTGTCGGACATCGATGAGCTCCTGAGCTGAGAATTTCAACAGAAGACTCTGGATGCATCCGTGAGTGATGACGGATTCAGACTGTGAACAAGAAACATAAATAATAAATAAATATAATGTTTTTTGTTTTTTTTACCACAAGTATTTAAGTGCTTTGGATTCGGAGTCTTACACTGTTGAGTTCATTCGTGATGGCTAGGGAGTCTGTCGGCATTGAAAGACTCAGATCAGACAAATATCCCAGCAGCCTCTTCTCCAGTTCAGGGTCTGGAGGTTTTTCCGTCTCCTCCTGAGCGGGGAGCGGAGCTGACGGAGCCGGGCTGTCGCTCCTGGCTGTGGAGCCATCTGTGCTGCCTCCGCCGTCTGTCCGAGAGCAGACAAGAGAGGTTAATAGAGAACTTGGCCCGATTTAGAAAAAAGATATTCAATTCAAGGAGATATAAAACTGAACGAAGAAAAGAAGGAATAATTTAAGAGTTTGGTACCAGGAAATGTTTGGCAATTTGCTTGGAAAACTTAATTAATAAATTTAAAACTGCAATGATTAGTCCATTAATTATATTGAAGAATAATTTGGAGTAATTTCTTCAATAACAAATGCCCAAATTCTCTGATTCTAGCTTCTTAAATGTGAATTTAACTACTGCAACTATTAGTCAACCAACAGCCCATCTATTGACATGATATCCAATTAATCATTATGAGTAAGTTCTAGTGATCAACATTGTTCACAATAATTTGACATTAGGGGCCTTGGTGCTTTGGTGGATTTGCAGGCATGCATAAGGAAGTGTGTGTATGTATGTGTGTATTTTCAATGTATTGTTGTGTGTGCATTATCTATGTAGCCAGTGTATGTTTTGTGCTCATTATGTACATTTGGATCTATTGCATAACTAATGGAAGAAGAATAGGTGTAATAGGCAAATGCTTTTCAGTCAGAAACTGCTTTATTTATTTAGTTTTACTTTTGTTTTTCCCTTTTGGATTGTCACTAGTTCTGTTGGAGATGAAGGAAAAAGGAACGGGGACATATGATTGTTTGCTTTGTTTGTACATGAAAATAATCAACAGAAAAATCAATAATTAAGATAATAATTAGCTGCAGCCTTATTTTCCCCCACATACACTTTATAGATCAAAACGAACAATAGATTAATTGATAAGTAATCAACAGATCAACAGGATAAAATGCATGTAATTTCATACTTAAACCTGAAGTAAACTCTAAAGTTTGACTGAATTGTTGTGATAATTTGACTCAATCAGAGAGCAGGTTTAACACATCACTATGGCCTCTAGCACTTATAAAATGACATTTACTCCACAGTGTATACTCTACTTGACTAACTAATCAATTAGGTGACTACTACATTGATTATTTGACAATGAACCAGTGTTTAGTTTCCTCCCCCGCTGTGTTTAGTGTGCACCTACCCGCAGACAGCTGAGTCGGGTCTTTCCTCCGCCGCTGCAGTCTCTCCCGCAGAGAGTCCAGCTGCTTCTTGTGCGCCTGGATGTTGCTCCATGTGTCCGACATGACCAGCGGGACTCAAACACAGACACAAACACCGACACAGGACAATAATGTTGGAGATAAAAGTTGGTCTGGCGTTAGCGGGAGCAAAGATTGTATGGTGCACTGCGGTAAAAGTGTCCGGGCGGGAACAGTGAGTGAAAGGTTCCGGCTGCGAGAACAAACAAGCCTGGTGGTTAAATTATAAATCATTATTTAATTATGTATTTAAGAACAGAAACAAAACACACTGTATATAATAATAGCTTATAGTCAGTGATGGGGAGTTACTAGTTTAAACAAAGAGGGTTACATCTGAAATCAGACCTTTAAGATTTTGCTCAGGAGGAGCATTTTTCCTCATTTTTAAATATTTAACATGCTACTGGATACGTTTTTTTAATATTTTGTAAATAAATCATGATGTGGGCTTATTTGGAGCACACATGGGCTTAAATGGTGTCACAGTACCAATTAAGCCCATGACAGACTTTAGATTTTTTTTTTAAATAAGGTATCTTTGTTTTATATTCCAAAAACTACATTAACTAATGAATACATTTTCACATGAGAGTTAAAATCTTGCTTCATAAGAAATCTCCCTTATAAATCATGTCAGTATCCATGAAAAACACCTGAACTTTTTGGTGCTTAATGGGTACACTTACCCTAACAGCTGAAAACATTCACTAGAAAATTAGACAAGTTTTTAAAATGTAATCAAATGTAATAAGTTAATCAAATTACTTTGATTAAGTAATTGAAATAGTTACATTACTTATTACATCTTAAATCGGACAATTGCACACGCTGCACTTTAATGTCAAATACTCTGCAATATTGGTATTTCATGTATAGGGACAATACTAATAATTTGTGTACAATATTTATATAATATACATATATATTTATTTCACTTTAATCTGTGCAATAAGAATATCACCTCTGGTATATTACCACTCAATACCAATATTACTCTTGCAAATAATGTCACGATTATTTTTATTACATATTTTTACTATTATTGTTCTTATTGTTTTTGTACTTATTATTTATTGTTATTTATTATTTTCGTATTGTTACTCTTATACTCTATTTTACTGTACACTTTGCTGCTGTAACAATGCAAATTGTGGGACTAATAAAGGAATATTTTATCTTATCTTATCTTATACCAGTCCATCAATTAATGTGTAAAGATGTCTCTCCACGGAAGCATTTTGAGTACGGACTACTCCCACTTCCGGCGTCACTGATAAAAGCCTATTTCCTCTGTGCTAAAAGTTACTAGCTTTGTGTTATTTCCGTACAAAGAGATGCATGTTTTCCATCAGCACAAAAACACTACAGCCTTTGGTCTAACACTCATCTCTTAACTCGGTGTGGTGTTGTGCTCCTGTGAAGGCTGCTCCTCCTCTGAAGGCTGTTGCTCCTCTGAAATAGCTCCATAAAGATGGCGGAGGACGAGAAGAGCAGCGAGCCTGTGAAAGAGAAAAACGAGCTGCAAATCATGAAGGTAATTCCTACCTTAAAAATCTCACGTGTCTACTAAAATACAACATGTGTGTGTGTATGTGTGGTTATTTGTCATGCTCTGTTTTTTCTTGACTTCTTACACAGTCGGTTTCATGGGTCTCCTCTTTTAGTTTGGACATCTCGTTACTATAACAACTGCCTGCAACTGTCAAACCTTTTAATTTTAATCTTATTCACTCATATATATGTCTGACGCTATTTTGTGTAGAATGGCTTTATTGCCTTTATTGTTTCTGCGTAAACTACCTTTTAAAATAATTTAAAGTGTGCACAGTTTGCTTGCATTCATCCTTCTTGCTGAGTCACTAGATTGTCAGGTAGCTTGAGGACATTTAATGCAGCAGAGATGCTCTAATGCTTCCTCTGCAGTCATGAGCATGTTTTATTAAGCTGTGTAGACCGACAGGGTGCAAAATTGATTTTTTCTTTTGTCCACTAGCCAAATGACTAGTTAATGTTGAAATATTGACAGCCACTGAGTAGATTACTATTGGGGTTTTATGGCTAGTGAGTGAAGCAAATCCATTAGCCACTTGCTTGTTGTACCAGGATTTGGCTGGAGCTAATTGTGTGCTCTTGTTAGACGGTTTAAGCCTTTCAAATGTGCAATATATCTCATCTTAACTTTCTTTTATAAGCATCTGTTGGTAGGTGAATGTGAACTGTGTGTGTGTGTGTGTGTGTGTATGATAAATCTTTCTTTTTATGTAGATATCTTGAGTCCAGTTTTAGGCAGTGTACTGAATTTCTTTGTGTATTTGTGACGCTATGACAAAGAAAAAAATGCTTATGATAAAAGGTAAATCTGTGCTTAATTTGTTAACAAGTCAACTGTGATGCTTTTCAGACTCAGAATAAGATTTATTAACATGTAGGTTTGCACATGCAAAGAATTTGCCTTGTCATTGTGGTGTATTACAGTCACAAACATGCATAATCGAAATGAAATGTACACAAAATTACAAAAAATCATCTTAAATAATATGAAAAATTAGACATTTAAAATAAAAATTAGAATATATTTTGAGTGAAAAGAGCTGCAACAGGTTTAAATTTGTATTTTTATTTGTGTATTTTAGTGTATTCTAAGATACCGTCAAACTTGGTTTCATTGTGTTTTTTTTATGCTGGAATTTTCTTGTATTGAGCTCTTAATTAATTTAAAATTAAAATTAAAATATATTCTGAATGATAAGAGCTGCAACAGGCTTACATTTTTATTTATTATTAGTGTATTTTTAGATACCGTCAAACTTTTGTCTTTGTTTCCAATATTTAATTGGCCAAACATAGAATCTCTATCTTGATAAATGTTATGCGATAAGACCAAGACTTCATTATTATATATCTTATTATTATTATTAATTGAGATTTTGTCAATAAACCAAAGCAAACCCAAAACATTCATGACCATTTTACTGAGTTTCAGATTTGAAACAAGAATCATAAAAAACCATTCATCGTCTAGTCCTGATGATGTGCTGTCATACTGGACAATGGTGGCCTAGTTTTTCACCCAATCAGAGTTGCACACCAGGCAGATTTAGCAGAGGGAAAAAAAGGTGCCTTTGGTCTATTTTTAGCCGCTGTCAAGATTTCACAATCCATTTTTCAGCATCTACCCTCCTTCTCTCTGCCCTGCCGTTACAGGAGCTCGTGGATGAGATGTATAACTACAGAGATTGTTACTTTGAGACTCACAGTGTGGAGGAGGCTGGAAGGAAACAGCAGGATGTCGCACAGGAGATGGAAAAGACGCTGAAGAAGCTGGAGGAGAAAGAAGGTGTGTGTGTGTCTTAACTGTACAAAAGCCTATGTATACAGCTTATATGCAGAATATCATCCAATCCCACTTTCTTTCTGATCTCCCGCAGAGCGATTTAAACACAAAGCAGAGTTCCTGCTGCAGAAGGGCAGGTGTCTGAACGTAGCTCCTGATTTCAGCACCGTAGCAGAAGAGTGCCTTTCCCGGGCCGTGAAGCTGGAACCCGGCCTGGTCGAGGGCTGGAACACGCTGGGGGAGCAGTACTGGAAAAAAGGAGATCTTACTGGTGCCAAGAACTGCTTCACTGGTGCCTTGCAACAGGTACATTAAGGACAGAGAGACGGGGGATATGTATTTCACTTGGTCTGTTTCCATCGGGTCCCCTTGGCTTTACACATAGTACATAATTAGACCGTTGGCTTTCTAGATGTTCAGTTCACTCATAATGTTTTGTTTTAAAGGGTTGAAAATGAAGCCTGAGCTGTTCCAAACTAGAACAATCTTGCAAATAGTTTTTCTATTAACATTGAGACATTACAGAAAATCTACTCTCATCATTTTCTATTTCTATATCTACATGCTAAGTCTGTGCCTCATTATATTTTTTTTCTTCCTTCCTCTTTAGAGCAAGAACAAAGTTTCTCTGCGCAACCTGTCCATGGTGCTGAGGCAGCTGCCGGCAGCGAACAGCGATGCACACGGCAAGCAGGTGCTGGAGAGTGTGGACATGGCCCGAAATGCTGTCCAGCTTGACGTCACTGATGGGACGTCCTGGTGTGAGTAGAGCCTCAGGGGTATTTTCTTCTTCATGGGGTGCTGGGTAGAGCTCTTTTAGATCTCTGTAATGAAGGAGCTCTTAGTTATACAGACCCAGAGTTAGATGGAAGTCATAATGCAGATTGTGTTTAAATGTTATTCTTTTTTTACAGATATCCTGGGAAATGCTTACGTGTCGCTGTTTTTCACCTGTGGACAGAATCCACAGCTGTCTCAACAAGCTCTAAGTGCCTATGCACAGTCTGTGAGTAAAAACATGCCGACTTAAACAGTGAACTCGTTTTCAAAAATCCACAAAAAAAGGTACAAATTCATGTTTGATTCTTCTCTTTTTATCCCCTTTTATAGGAGAAGGTGGACAGAGCCGCGTCTTGTTACCCGGAGCTGCATTTCAACCGGGCCACGCTGTTCCAGTACGAGGAGATGTACGGTTCGGCGCTCGGCGGCTACAGCCGAGCGGCAGCACTCGACCCGGGCTGGGAGGAGCCTCCGGAGAGGGAGAGGCAGCTGCTGGAGTACCTGGGGAAAGTCACAGAACTCATACAGAACAAGGTGAGTTACTGCTGCCAGTGTCAGGACAAGATATGCGTGAAAACTCATTCTTTTATCGCACTTTTTTTATTCAATAAAAGCAAAATATAAAGAATACTATGTTTTAACTAAATGTATTTAATAGATTGTATTGTTTTTTTACCTAATTTGGGAGCAAATAAATGGAGAAATGGATAAAAGCATTTGAAATCTTCTCTAGTAGCCTAAAACTAAGGATTATTTTCATTCTGCATTGACTTCTAGATTATTTCTAAATAGAATACAGTGAAACATGAAATTTGGGGGAGAACGTACAGAAATTGTTGTTGCATGTAACTAAAAGAGAAATGAAACTAAAGACCAAAATCAAAAAGGGTAGAGGCTGGGGTAGGGGAGGTGAAAGAAAAGGGCAAGTGGCTAATCTCCCCGACGATCTCAGTCCGCTCAACAGGCTCCTGCAACTAGACGCCAAGGAGTCCGAAACAAAGAGAGTCATCACAAAGTTCAAACTAAATTATGGTTACAGAAATAATGTAGCTGGTCCCTGCAGTCAAATCTGGAACAAAGTTATGGGAAAATTCAATATAGCAAATTGCATTTCAGTAAAGAGGGAACATGCAGTTACATAAAGGAGATGGATAAAATGCTGTCATTAAAAATAAAGATACACTCCTGAACTTTTTAAGAAGGAAATATCATGTAAGAAGTGAACGTGTATTATACTTTTATCATCTCCTTTTGTTTTTCCTGTCATTTTTATTTATGTCAGCATCATAGAATACGTATATTAATACATTTCTTCTAATAAAATGTAATTTTTTTTAGCATGTTTGCTAGTATTAATATTTGTAGTAATAATTATTGTATATAAACTAATACTATCAAGATGTTAGGATCCTGTTTTTGACCACAAGGTGGCAGCAAAGTCCTGCCCTGTTGTTCGATTAGCCTCTTACATCCAGTCTGTGCCTCTCTTCAGGGGAAGGTGAAGGCGCGTCGGTTACGGACGATGCTCTCTAACCTCAACACGTCGGCTCTGGGTCCCTGCTCCTCCCCTCAGTTTCGTTCTCCGACGGGCCGCGTGGGCAGCCTGGAGCCCCGAACTCTGTCGTCCCTCACGCACGGCCACAACGCCGGGGTGGCCGCCCTGGGCAAGGTGGTGTTCAGTCTGGCCTCGGAGGGTCGCATGGCTTTGTAAGTGCACTTAATCCTCGTGCAGTTTGCTTCAGTTTTGTTGTGAATTTCGGAGCGGTGTTGTAAAATCTTACTCGTTTTTCTCCCAGTACATTCGGCATGGTGGACAGCGAGGAGACATGCATAGTGGTGATGGTGTACAACACGGCAGACAGCTGGGGCGTCCTCATAGGAGACACTGTAGTCATTCCTGAACCTCAGGTCAAACGACACAGTATAACACATAAAGATAAGGTCAGTGTTCGTGTGGCGGTAAATATTTGAGCGTCTTTGAGTCCCAGTTCTTATTATAATGTTGTGTAATTTTTCTTTTTTCTTCCTTTTCTAGTCGTTTGACTTCAAAAGTATTCGAGTGGACTCTCCTCTGCTCACTATTGTGAACGGCAAAAGACAAAATGCCCAAAGTCAAATCGCTGCCTCTGTCAGCTACAAGCCTCAGAGCGAATGAGCACGAAGCAAAGAGGACCAAGCTTGGATGCTGGATGTGGAAGAAGAGTATGGATAATTTTTTGGGTGTATGAAGATTCCAAAGTTTGTGCCTGTTTCATTTTGTTTTGTACATACTGGTCTACATGTTACATTGTCTTTAGAGACACAGTTTGTTAATATTTATAAATAATTCCTTCTTTTTTTAAAAAAAATTCTGTTGTTGTGTGAGCGAAATGAGTTATTTTGTAAATGATGAACAAACCTGTGATGACTTCAGTTTAGCCAGAGAAAAGAAAAAAATCCTCTTATACCTCAAATGGTGCTGTGTCGATTCTCAAAGTGAGGTTTGGAGGGAGAGAAAAAAATGTTTAAATTCATAGTTTTGGTGTTTTATTCATTCAACAATCAGCAAAATGGACGAAATGTTTAAGGACTATTTCTATCAAACGTCTCTTTTTTTTCCTTCACTGGTGCAAAAGACGTTGTCGGATGTTTGTGGTCTCAAACAACTTGTTGTGCTGCGTATTCAACACACTGTTTAAAATTGTACAGTATTTATGATTTCCTTTCAGTAAGTCTTAACGCAATCATTCCTGATCACATCCAGAGACAGGAATGACTTTATGGGCCTTTTTACACAGCAGACATGTTGACACGTCATATTAGGAGAAGTGCAGGTGTTACTAATGACATTAACAATGTCTCCTTATATTAAAGTATCTGAATGAAGAAAAGTAAATTCTGCCATCATTAATTTTTACTACTTACATCTGCACTTTTCCTACTGTTGCATGTTAAAAGGTCCTCTGTGAAAAAGGTTACCAGGTGTTACTGTTGTTTTTAAAACAAAACAAATCTGTACAAAAGACACTTTCTGTTGCGGTTTGGGTTAACAAGCTTCTTTGGTTGTTTGCTGTGAAGTAGCAAAATTCACATTACACACAATATCCAATCCACCCTTCACTGTTTCTCCTGCTATCTGCAATCAACAGCCCAGATTGCTGCAAATCTGTCAATTTAAACTTGTTCTGCTGTTTACAATGCTGCAAATCAAATTACAACCTATATTTAGTGAGTTCAGTAACATGTACAGTATTTACCATGTAAGGAAAATGTGATTTTTTTTTTTTTTTTTTTTAAAGCTGATCTGATGTGGCAATAACACCACCAACCTTTTGATGTCACACTGTGTTGTCCTTTGGTTTTCTTCACTCCAGTTAGAGTTAAACTGTCCATGACTAGAAAAAACCTTTTGTATATTTCAAATGTTAATAACACATGAAATTACTGACAGGAAAAAAAACTTTAAGGGCTGAATTCTACAGTGATGTCTTAAATGTTTTATTTCTTTAAATCTGTCTGTTTTTGACAAGGAGCAGGTGATGCTTACTCATTTTTGGCTTATCGGATACAGTCTACATTAACAGAACAGTTTTCTGTGTAAACAAAGTCTTAATGTTGTATTTACATTGGTCTAATACTTGGATAAAGAGCAGGACTGAAGATTCAAATTGGCTTTCACTGCCGGTTGTAGCCTAGTATTTGTTATTACTGGCCAAAAACACATTTAGGTCTGGAAACGACCAACACTATAAGATGCCTCCAGGCAACACCTCCAACTTAAATATTGAATCAAGAGAACATTTTGTTATAACATATACGAATAAATGCAGTTAAGCTGATGCTCCTCATCCACTGTGAAACCTGTGCCTGTCTCAGTGCTTCTTGGTGAAGGCTCGGCCTTTGTCTCTGGTGGGGGAGCTGAACTGGAAGAAGGTCTTGGCTCCGTCAGCCTCCAGGCAGGAGAAGAATCGGCTGTCCCCGGCGTGGTTCACCGAGAGAAACTGAGGGCTCTTCTGGGGAGTCGCCTGCCGAACCACCCCTGGGTGACACACGGGAGGTTGACGGATGTCCCTCATTGTTAGACAGAGTAAAATTCCCTTACATAGACAGTCAGCTCATTAGTCCCAGTGTTACTTCTTGATGAGTGTCTCTTATCAGCAGAACACCCACAGATGTGTCGCCCTTTGTGCTGTTTAACATCATACTTGCTGAGTTTACTTCCTTTACTCATTAATCAACGTGGGCACGACTCAAATGTGACAACTGATCTTATTAAAGCTTTAAATTCTTCAGCCAAGGGCAAACAAACTCCTCACATTATCTTTTTTAATCTCAACTAAATGAATGTGATATTTTTGCAGCTTACTATTATTTTCATTATTAGTTAATCTGCCATTTTTTTTCTCAATTTATTGGTCTATAAATATACATGAAAATGGCCAATTTCCCAAAGGTAATTTTACCTGATCAAGAGTCCAAAACCCCCCCAACTTAACTTAACTTACCATCATTGAAGAGTTAAAAAAACAGTAAACATTCACATTTGAGAGGGTTGATCCAAAGAAATGTGTAGCAAAAAATTGTAGCAAATTGATTGTAGAACTGATTAATTGACTAATAATAATAACAGTTTATGTATTTTCTTAACTTGTTTCGTAGTTAAATATATCTGTACTCTAACACATTTGAAACCCTGAAAACATTTAGATTGATGTTTCTTTGACAGCAGAAGTTGATCCCCATAACAGAATAATATATGTAATTATAAAATACCATATTTGAAAACATTTCTTTGCTTTACTTCTTTAATCCTGTAAAATGATGCGCACTTAAAAGTTTTTTATCTATCCTTTAATTGTTGCACATTTAAGTTTAGAAAGGCGTTAACCTGAGATCAAATTATTGTTCTTACCGGTGCTGAAGTCATAATGTCCTGGATGTGGCGGGGTGTCTCTGTCCCCGACACCCACCACCATATTACGCAGCCTCAGAGAGTCGTACAGCCCCTGTAGTTTCTGGTACTGCCTGTTCCTCTCCATCAGCCTCTCAGACACCTCGCTGTACTTCCTCTTATACTCCTCCATCACCTGGCGGAAGAAAGATTTTCCTGATTTCGAAAGTTGACATCTAACATCACATATCCTGTACTGACGTGTTTTTAATAGTTTACTGGCCAAATTTGAACTTTTTTGTGGATATTTGTGGAGATGAAGACATTCTGCATTGACCTTTTGTATATGAGGTTCACTGCTCCTATTTCTTTCTCTATCATCTAATGTCAAGAAAAGATGTTTCAACACTATTCCTTAGCATGTCAGAGGGTAAACTGAAGCCATTTTACCCAAATTACAATTAAAAAACAACTTAAGCACTTGATAACAGTCTTAGGGACTCATTTCAAACATGAGATTACAAAACTGCACTTGAATTTAAGAGTTGCTGATTACTTTCTTCAGGGAGACAATTTCCCCCCTCATGGCACTGAGCTCCAGTTCTCTGCTCTGGTTCTGCTGGGTCAACACCTTCTCCATCTGCTTCAGCTGCGCCTCGGCCCGTGACAGACTGTACTCTTGATACATGCGTTCCTGATGGACCTGGATACAAAGAGACTGATGAGCTCAGTGTTTTATAGGAAAAGACAACCAGACTGACATAGAAAACAACACACCTTTATCTTCTAGGAGTGTCTGTAAGATTTAATTCTCACTTTGTTCATATACATACAGACCTGATAGCTCCAGAAGGCCAGAGCGCGGGCACTGATGTCCAGGACTACATCTGGTCGCAGACCTGCCAACACCATGGCTTTGTAGTCCTCTGAGGGCGACAGCTCTGTCCTCACAATGTCCAGCTTCCCAGACAGAGCAGAGGAGCAGGCCGGGCAGATTGCAGGAGAGCGGCTGAACTCACCGGACCCGTGCTGATCACAGAAAACGTGTGAGCAGGCTGTGACCCAGGCAAAGCCGTTCAGCTTGGTCCGACACTTTGGGAAATTACACAGGAGCGTGTCATCGCATAGAGACATGGTCATGACTGCAAAAAAGTACAGAAACAGTTCAGCAATGAAGATTAGTGCAGCAGGTATTGTCATAAACTGATGGTAGAGGATTTCACCCATGTTGTACAGTCCTACTGTATGTGATATATTACAGTTTAATATTGATCATAGATGTCATGAATGCTTTAATTTAGACTCCTTATCTTATCAAGTACAGAAATAAAGAGTGAATAATACTTTAGTACTTTTTATAATTGGAGCAGCTCTACTTCTCAGTATTTAAATGTAACATGAAGAGCTGCAATAAGCTATATATTTACAAAGATAGTTTCATTACATTTTAATAAAGCCTACAACTTCCCTGAATAATTAAGGCCCACTGGATCAACATATCTGTTTATATGTTTTCTGGAGGTGTGTTTGCTAATTTAGTTAGTAAAAACAAACAGTAATGCTCCTGTTTGTGCTGGCAGCTCTTTAATAGTGAATAAATAAAGGACCGCACTGCACAGTGAATCTGGTTGCTAGGTTAAATCTCCCCTAGCAACCACCTGATATAACTTTACCTCATATTCAATGTTTCGTGCAATTTTAACCCGTTTCAAAGTGTCAATTAGGAAAATGCTAAGTAAGAAATATTTGTTAGCGTTATATATTTCATAACTATCATAAATGTGTTAAATGACGTAGTTGTTAACTTTAACTGCCATTAATGCTAACTAGCATTAGCTCCCAGTCTTCTTGTCTACTCAGGCTAATTATATGTTAATATCGGCTATCTTTTCTTCAACTGCCGTTTTAAAAACATATTTGACTACTAAAACTACTTTTTTTTTCTCTGTTAAACTCGAAACTGACACTTTAACTATAACAGGGGAGCGCATTTGTGTCCTTATTAATTGTAAATTTCAGCAGGTACGCAACTTACCAGTTGAGGCTTCTCTCGCCAGGTGGCAATAGGTGACGCTTAATCAGCCCTGTAATGTGATTGCCTGATTTAAACTCGTATGATACGTCATTAATTGTATAATTGATATCATAACAGTAATAATAAAGAAAACAGTATCCTAAATTATCCAGCAATTAACAATTTGTAATTAATCTGCTCATTATTTTAATCAACTTCTACATTCATAAATTGAAATTATTGAATAAATTACTATCCTATTCGACTTTTAACAAACTGACCTAAACATTATTTTAAAACTCTATAAGTCTAAAAACCTGTAATCAAAAATTAACCAAAATGCAAACGCCTCAACTTTTTTTTATCTGATTAATTAAACTTCTTTTGTGTGTTCATATATGGTGTTATTTTTATTGTGTGTTACTGTATTATGTTTTTACTCACTGCTCACATGAAAATGACATGACATGACACTGATTGTTTTTGTTTTGTTTTTTTGTTTTGTATGTTCTTTCCTATGACACAAATCCATTGTGACATATCAACAAGTTGTTTTTTTACGTTAAATTTGGACAGCACTTTTCATTCTTCATTTAAAGTTGTGAATACACGTTTTCAACACTGATAAGAATATTATCAAGGAGAAAATTGACACCTGAAACAGCATTTTGGATTTTGACTCTCCAGCACCATTTTTCTGTTTATTTTCCAGGTGATGCTAATTATCTTGAATGAGGTTAAACAGTTCAATAAACAGCCCAGACTGTAACCTTTTGTAAAAATATAGGAGGCTGTAATTTCCCCCAATTCAAACAATCCCCTATTTTCTTACAAAGTCTCTAAGTGGATATATATGTAGCTTATAATGTGAGACACCTACTTAAATATGGCCCCCCTCTTCCTCCTCCTACACCTCCTCCTCCTACTTTTTTCTCTCTCTCTTTTATCCATTTCTCCACGTGGTACAGGAGTAAAGGCAGGGGGTGAAAGAGGGGCATTGTGCTGTGCAGCAGTGGATCCGGGGATTCAGTGAGAGAGGGGAGATGCTCACTCAACTGTGTCCAGCACGCCATTGTCAAAGATTCCCATCTATTCTCTGCCTTTTAAATAGAGCTCCAGTGTAAGATGCTTTTTTGGGGTGGGGTGGGGTAGGGTGGGGGGTATTATGCGCTTGGTGATAACACACGGAATACATGCATGCATGTGGAATGGCTGTGTGGCCCCACTTGCACACATTGGGCGACTCACTGTTGTAGATAATTGGCCCTATAGAAATCAAAGGGTAGAAATATTGCCTGTGCACTCCTCATCTGGCACAATAACCGCTGGGAAAATGTGGGATTTTTGACTCTTTACCGATGCAGACCACCTGCCACTCCATTATTATTGCTATGATTTCATTATCCACCTTGCTTAGACAGTAGACTAGTACACCTGGAGGCTCATAAACGGATGTCACCTGATTCATTAGTAGCCTAACCTGTATAATGCTTATTTTGCGTATATTATTAAACCTTAATTTGGCTCCTGATTATTTGATTTATATCCCAGCAATGATTAAAACATTTATCTTTAACAAATGGCCAATTCTAACGCCCTTTTTAATGTTTTTTAAGCATCCAACGGCTCTGACACCTCATTGTCATGTTTTATTGAAAGTTTATGGCTGCTGTGTGAGTGTGTAAAGAAAAAATAAAGCTGGGGAGAAAGAGAAAGAGAGAACCAGGGAGGCTGTGTGTTACACGCCATTGAAATGCAAATATCATTGAAGAACAAGGAGTGGTTCTGTGTGTGTGTGTGACTGTGTGTGTGTGAGACTGTGTGTGTGTTTGCATGTGTGTGTTACTGTGTGTGTGTGTTCCCCTGTATGTGCATGCAGCGGGGCAGCAGTGGGAGAGGAGGGGCGCAAATTGGACAAGTTTTTTGGGGGAGAGGAGACTTTAGAAAACAGCCACACACACGCACTCACGGCAGCTTCACATGACACGACGCAGACCTGCGGATTTCCAAAACACCTCTGCCCTCCTTTTTTTACCTTCTTCCACGGAAAACGGCTCTCTTCATCATTTACAACTGCTTCTACGCTATTTTTTCTACTAAATATCCATTTAACCTAAGAACTTGCGGGAACTGCAAGACTTTTTTTTATTGTTTTTATTGTTGATGGTTGGATGGTTTCAGGAGCGCGTCCAAGTGCGCAAAAACGTGCCTGGTGCCATTCAATCGACTGATGCCCCCCTCTCTGTCTGACTCGCCGTGAATCATGTCACGCCGGAAGCAGAAGCGACCCCAGCATCTCGTTAATGCGGATCCGGGGGGCCCAAGGCTGCTATCTCACGGTGAGAAAACATCTTTATGAGTGTGCATGGCATGCGTTTGTGACTTGAATTTCTTGAGAGAGAGAGTGAATGAGAGAGAGAAAGCATCCACCCTGCAACACATTGCCAAATGTTGCTCTTCTTTGCATGTTGAATTTTACTCACAAAGTTCGAAAACTTAAAAAAAAAAAAAAAAACTTAACAAAAGCAAAAGTTTGGATTTAGAGTGAAATCTTTTATGTGTATTGTGTGGTTTCTCTTTGATTGCTGTGGTTTTTTTTCAGTCACTTAAACATGCATGGCCACATTCCATCAAACACACCTGATTTAACAGACTAAAAAGTTTAAGGTCTAAGTTTGTCAACTGTAGAAACCCCTCCTGCTTAGTCATTCACTGTAATGGGCCCCACTAAATGGAGGCCTTAGGCACTTTGGTCGGGGCCAATAAACTTGTCCCTGTGAAGTGAATAGAGAAGGATTAACTAACATACATCTGTGGCCATTTTCATGTGCTGGTTCATCCTCTAGGAAACCAACAGGCTGCTCAGCGCTGACTGCTGGAGGTCTTTGATTAGTATAGAGCACTCTCTTATTTGTTAACAATAAGGTGCATGGGTTTGGGGGAAGGGAAGGCAGTGTTTTTGGTAAAGATTAATCTTCCACCCTTCTATTCTCTCCTTCTTTTGCTCTTCATCCTTGCTATTCTTCTTTATGTTCCCCTCTTCCCCCCATTTTCTACTTTCTCATTACTTCCCTCCCCCTTTCTTTCTCCCTCTTTCTCGCCCCCCAGCCCTATTGACTGTATACTCCTACAGAGTTGGGAGGAAGGGGGGTGGGGGGTGTCAGATGGATCAAAAAAAGATTGAGAGGTGATAGAGAGATTGCTTTCGCAGTTATATACTGGGTGATCACTGATCACTTAAAGTGCATGCACCTTTGAATCTCTCCAGGTAAACTTCCACAAATGAAAGTCGGATTTCAGATTGTGCATTATTTATTTATATTCATCCTGCAGGATCAGCTTTGTTTATAAGTCACTGGGGAGGAATTTCACTGAGGTACAGTCTTTCATTCCATCACTATATCTCTCCAGGAGGGAATAGTTAGTTTGTCTCTCCATTGTTGTTACCCTCCCCCTTCTTTCTTTTTACTCTTTCTCACTCTGTGCTCAAGATTTTGAAAGAATTTGACCCCTGAGAGGCAGAGGTCAGATTAGTTGACCAATCAGAGTGTCTGGACAGTGCCCAGAACCCTTAGCATGGCCTGACCCTTGACCTCCACTGTGACGTAAGGGGGGAAGGGTGAATAGGGAGATGAAAGACGTAACTGCTGAGGGGAGGGGGTGGGTTAAGAGGGGTTATGGGTTGTCTTGGTGATGCTCATTGTCCTCTAAAATGTGTTGCCATAGCAGCAAGGTGGTCTGTAAGCTTTTTTGTGTGTGCAAGATGTTTGAGGAGTTTTGCTCCGTAGAGCACAGATTGAGACAAGACATTACAAAGACTCATAGACTGCAGAGTTCTCCCACTTGTTTATTTGCTTGTTCAAGGCAATTTCCTCATAGGCATTTCTTTTGAAGTTGTAATGGGATATTTTGGCATGCACACAAATTGGCAAACAAAAATTGTAAACAATAAGTGGAAGCAATGACATTAAAAACACTTTGTAACTGAAGCAGAACATTTGAATTAATTTACATACCTGGATATTCAGGCTGATATTGGAGACTACAAAAAAACACTCACTGTGATTGTTCAGTTCGTTAAAAGTTGTTTCTTCTTTTTTATGTCAATCCTCAGATGATCACCTGGGCATGAAGTCACCATCCACATCTCTTGGCTCAGAAGTGACCTCATCAGGATCTTCCTCTTCATCCCCCACCTCTCTCCAAGACTGCCAGCCTCCTCTGGCCCCTCGCCCATCCCCCGGTGGGCTCCACGCGCCCTCCTTACCCAGCGAGAGCTCGCCTCCTCCCCACTGGCCAAGCCACATCGCCCCCTTCACCACCTCCCTCCCCAATACCCACTCTTCCCTTTCCCCAGACTTTCCTCACCCGTCGCTGTCTTCCCAGACTCACTCACCTCCTCCCCTGGGTCAAACCTCAGGCTCCCACACTCTGTCTCATCAAGGAAATTCTCACTCCACCATGACCTCCCCACCAATGGGCAGTTCAGCCACCACCACTACCTCCTCCTCCTCTTCCACCTCCTCATCCTGTGTGCCACCCCACCGTGACAGCTCCAGCCCAGGCCAACTACAGGCCTCCAGCTCTCCAGGACAGCAGGGACAGATCCAGGTGTCTCCAACCCTGGCGGTACTTTTGGAGGAGCTTAGGGTTTTACAGCAGAGGCAAATCCACCAGATGCAAATAACAGAGGAAATCTGCAGGCATGTTCTACGGCTTGGAGGGGCTGTCTTTGGCCAAGATAGTAACACACAGGCTAGTGGTGCTGACAGCAACCAGAAAACTGCAGGGGTAGTATCTTCACCATCACCGACACACCCCTCTACTGCCACTCCAGTAACTACGGCGCCATCGCTTTTGAGCAGCCTTCCCTCTTCACTCTTTCCCCAGCCACTCATCTCCAAATCAGGAGCTTCACATGGTAATGGCAGCAGGGTGCCATCCTCCTCATCCTCGTCTTCCTCATGTCTTTCATCCACTATCAGCTCCTCTGTTGCATCCTTACACCCGCTGTCTTTGTCACTGGGGCTACCACCACGCTACCTCCATGAGAAATCATCCAACACCTCCTCATTTGGTCACAGTAATGGTATCAGTTTCTCTACTCCTCCCCTTCCTCCCACCAGCCATTCCCAGGACCTCCAACCCAGCTCCTCCCTCGGCTCTGCCTCCTCAGCGGGACGCCATCAGCATGTCTGCCGTTTTTGCGGCAAGGTGCTAAGCAGTGATTCATCACTCCAGATCCATCTGAGATCGCACACAGGTGAAAGGCCTTACCAGTGTCCGGTCTGCTTGAGCCGTTTTACAACCAGAGGGAACCTCAAAGCCCATTTCCTGCGACACAGAGAGCAGAACCCAGAGCTGTCTCTCTCACTGCTGCCCCCAGCGCTGACAGAGCAGACACCTGCTCCTGGTGCCATCCAGAGAAGAAGAAAAAGGCGGGCTGATGATGATGAGCCATTTAATGGAGTGAAAGGCATGACAGAGAACATGGCTTTGGGATTCTTGTCTGGTGCGTCCACTCGCCCCTCACCTTCCTCTCTACCTCTGCCCCCCTCAGTGGACATGGCGCTGCTGTCCACAGCCCATTCACTTCTACAGCTGAACAGAGCTTCAGCTGCAGCTGCTGCCAGCGCATCTGGCACTGTAATGCCTTCCTCTTCATCCTCATCTTCATCCTCTTCCATGGGCAGTCAGTTCAAAGGAGCAAAGCAGCAGCGATTTGATGAGAATACACCTCCTCACTCAGCCCTCCATACAACCTCTCCATACTCCCAGCTAGCCCACCTTCCTAAGATTCTCTTCCCTGGAGGTACCTCCCCTCACCACCTTGCACTTCTCAGACCTCCAGGCCACCCATCCACCTCTCACCTCTCCTCTCCTCATCAGCTACCCTTCCCCTTCCCACCTTTCCCCAAACCATCAAGCTCATCTCCCTCTTCGTCTTCTCCCAACACCTCTACTCAAACCTCGGACACCTCCAAGTTGCAGCGACTGGTTCAGAAACTTGAAAAGCAACCACAGGGAGGCTCCTCCACCTCCTTACTAAACCCTTCTGAATCTAACGGGGACACACATGGCCATGACCTGAGCACATCCTCCAGTGCCTATCGCAGGGAAATGTTGGCTGCTCTCGGCTTGAGCCCAAGTGCCAATGCTTCAGGTCTACTGACCAGCCATGGAGTCTCAAGATCTAGCACTACAACCACCACAACTACCCCTTCTCTGCCTACTGTTCAGGCTAACCAGTGTGGGGTGTGCCTGCGCGTCCTCAGCTGCCCTAGAGCTCTGCGTTTGCACCAGGCCACACATCTGGGAGAGCGGCCGTTCCCTTGTAAGCTGTGCGGTCGTTCTTTCTCCACCAAGGGCAGCCTCAGGGCCCACCAAGCTACTCACCGTGCAAGACCACCCAACACCCGTGCCATGAACTCCTGCCCACTGTGCCCACGTAAGTTCACGAATGCTTTGGTTCTTCAGCACCACATCCGCTTGCATCTAGGTGGGCAAATACCACCTGATGAAGACCTGACACCTGAAGATGGCGCAGAGACTTCTGTCTTTGATGATAGTGAGCGTGGCTCCATTGGTTCCCCATCTAAAGCCCAACAGCTCCTTCCCCTGGCCTTAACAACTAGCTCCAAGTCTCCAGTTGGTGCTCTTGACTCAGGGTCCACTTCCAAGCAAGCCACAGCTGCTGATGCAACTTCTGTGAAGACAGAAGAATCTGAGGGCTCAACACCCAGTGTTAGCCCACCCCTGACCCGTAATCCCCCCTCAGCGGGAACCGAGGACCCCCTGCATGTGAGAGACAACACACTAATTGATGGTACCCCTGTGAATGGCTCCAAATACTCTGAGGAGGAGACCCACGCTGACCTGGGCAAAGCACCCATAGCTACTTTTAATTCAGCTGTAGTGAATGGAGATTCAGAGGCAGATGACACCCCTCTTTCCCTCTGTGTGTCAAAGCCCGCTGCAGAAAATGATATGCCGCACGGAGCGATTAATAATGATGTCACCTCATCTGAAGAGAATAAAGATTGCTCCACAGAAGAACAAACTACTAGTCCTGATTCTAACCCAAAACCTCCAGGTACAAACCCTTTACCTGCACTCACCCCTCCCGCCACCCCCAAAGCCAGGGTAGAAGCAGAAGAGGCTTGTGGCAGTGTAACCCAGGAACCACAGGAGAGGGATGCTACCCAAAGTAAAGGGATGGGTGAGGCCAGCACACCCAGAGAGCCTTTGCCAGCATTAGACACAGAGAAGGACACTCCAGTTGAGGAGGGTAACAGCGTGCCAGAAGAGCCTTTAGAGGATCCAGAGCCCTCTGTCCCAGCACCAGCAACACATTCCCAGCCTCCTCGTCCAGATAAACCCTACAGCTGCTCCCAGTGTGGAAAGGCATATGCCAGCCGTAGTGGACTGAAGGTAAGAGTTTAAGATATTAAGGATCAACACTGTTCTGGAGTTACAAATTTGTGATGATACAATTTCATGTCAGATTTCATCTTTTTCGACTTGTGAGTAATTTTTTTCTTCTTCTTGTTTCTCCCAACAACAGGGGCACATGAAAACTCACCCTGGAGCGTTGACCAATACCTCCTCCAAGGCTCAAACCAATGACAATGACAATGACATTGCGGAGGATCACAATTCTCTTTCAGCCAATAAGAACCCAGGGGAACAGGAAGAAAAGCAGGGATTGGCTGAATCCCCCGAGAAAGGTGACAGCACAGACCCACCAACAATCAGCGTTGGTTCGGATGAGGCGGGCGAGCCTATGGACACTGCTGTGTAGAAAAAGTTAGTTTTGTTAAATGGCTGCAGTCAGTTTTTAAAGGGTCCTGACAAGGGAATGTATTTTTTTAATAGAATAAGATTTGTTTTCTAGAGTTATTGATTCTAATTCATGTTTACCTTTCATTTTAGGCAGATAGATCTAGTTTGTACTGTAGTAAAATTGCGAGAGATTTGTGAATGTAGTACATGAGTCATCTTAGCTATGTATTTTTGTACTTCAAAGACCACAGTGAGGCCTTATCTTCCACACTTCACAGCATTGTCATGATGAGAATTAATTGTTTGCGCCTTTTTTTGCTGACATTTTTCAGCACATACTGTATAAACAACCAGTATAAGCTGATTTGTAAAAGAGGAGGGTCCAGAAAAAGAAACGTACAAAATGAACTCAATACCAAAACAGGCCAAATTAGTAATGGCCAATGTCTGTAAATATGAGCTGCGGTTACATTTTATGACTTTTTTTGTTACTTTCTTCTTTCCTTTTTTTAATGCGATGCTGCTGAATGCATTTTTCTGATGTGCTGAGTTGCACTGTGAGTTGCACTGTGTCCTGTGCTGCCGAAAAACATCTGCTGAAACAAACAAATGCTAGCAATGATGATGATGATGTTGATGATGTTGATGATGATGGCGATGAATGTGTTAGATTATCAGTAACTCTGTGAACAGTCCTGTACTTATAGCTGTAATCTTTTGCTAGCGGCAAATTACTGTACTCATATTGATGATTGTAAATGGTTTTCCTGATTGTCGAGGCGATCTGCAGATTCACGCTGGACTCTTGCAGAACCAACGACAATGATGAGCCCCGTCCGTTAAAGTTCCCCCTCCCTTATCTTTCCTTTTTTACCCCCTCTTCCCTCTACTCTCCTCTCTCAAAGCACTTGAGAGTTTTCTGCTCCTGCAGAAATTGTCTGCACTCACTGCATTCCTGCTTAGCCCAGTTTAGTATTTGTATGCTTTTCTTTACCCTTTGTATCCCTTTTTTGTAGCAATGACACAAAATATGTTCCCATGGTTCCCATGTGATGTATAAAAGATAAATAAAACAATGGTGATGTGAAGAGGAGACCTGTTTGTTGCTCGTCTGTGGTTTTCCAGGCCATGGGATTCGTATTTTTTTTGTCTGGGTTCAGTTGAAGCCCGTGTCTCTCTGAATTAATTTATCTGTTTAAGCATTCTGTTTGCATGACTCTGATTCGGTGTGTGCCTGCATGTTGGTCAGTTTTTTCTTGTTTGTTCCAGCTCTGTGTGTCTGGATCGGGGGGTCCTTTGTCTGGGGCGCTGGGCTAGCTGTCTCCTAATTCTGCCTTTTTTTGCCCTCAATGTCTTTTAATATGTTTCAGTTCCCCAGTACTTTGTGTGTGAGTTTGTGTGTGCGTGTGTGTGCGTGCGTGTGTGTGAAAAGGATAATCAGAGCCTGTATGAGTGTGATTGAGGGTGCAGCTGTAGAGGCCGCCACCCCCCCTCCCCCCACCCCGCCTTTCCCTCCCCTCTGTGTCATACTCTCTTTCATACGCACTCTCTTTCATTTTCTCTTTCATTTCTCTCCCTCACTCTTTCTGCCCCCTCCACCCCCTCCACCCCCCCACTGCCTCACCCCCTCACCCCTAATACTCCCCCCTATGCCCTCCCCCTCCCTCTCCGAACCCATGTAATGAGCTGACACACAGGAAGCTCTAATCCTCACACAATGCCACCCCTCTTCCCCCCAGAGTGACTGGGAGCGGGACAGGGGGCAACAGGGACCAACCTGGCCCAGCTGTCCCCAAAATGGCCGCCTTTAATCCCTCCAGTTTTTAGCCTACAGGGGCTCCCGAAACCATGACAACCGGTAACCAAGGAAAAGAATGCCCAGGGGACAAAAGGATTGAAAGGAGCCATGTGTGAGAAGTTTGTCTACATGCGTTCGTGAGCGACAAGGGACGTGTCTCAATCAAATAAAAAAAAAGAAAATAATGAAAAGAAATGAATTTTAATAGTTATAGCAAAGAGAGAGAGGGGAGAGGTGAATACAGAAGTCCACAGGTGTGATGGTGAGGGTATAGCAGCCTTTGATCACATAGCCTATAACACATTTATCGCTTATCAATAAGCATCAATCAACACTTTGCGGACATCAATCATCTTCAGTGTGAAGGACAAAAGTTTTTCTTAGGTGTTAAAGGTCGTGTAATGTGCATATTTAACCCGCAATTAATGAAGAAATGGCAGCAATCTGGGAGACAAAGAAGTTGTTTCCTCCACATTGGGCCTTATTCATTTCCTATTAGTGATTAAACATGCCACTCAACATGACTCCATTTCCAGTTACAGACAAAGAGTTTTTGTTTTAAATGTTAGTCACAGAAATGTATCTATAGTTTTTTTTGCAGGAGAGGTTATTGAAAGGTATTCAAACTATCTCTACATTCATTACAACACTGCACAAAGCAAAGGGACTTTAAAGCTATGTATATATTTTTTCTTTAGTATTTTTTGTAACAAGCTTAACCATGCAAAAAACTACATGCTGAATCCAGTTTAAACGATTTATAGAAATGTGATATGAGCTGAATGCTGAAATATAGGTGCCGCTAAAGTTGATATAAACTCCAATTATCAGTTTTTTTAAAGAGCCACAAGAGGGAGCTATGATCCATAGTTTTTACATCCTCAAACAAGTAAAATCATTTGCCAACACATACTCAGTCCTCAGCATTATTTTACACTGACATATTATTATTTTTTGAATCCTGCACAGAAACAATGAACATTTTCTGATTTATTCATTTATTTATTTTAATTTATTAACTGTATTTTATTAGAAGTACGATATATATGTTTATTTTCCTTTGTTTTTTTTTCTTTAGAAGGGTTTTCATGTACAGACAGATGACAGATTTTTCTTTTACAAATAACTATTTATCATTTTATCCTCCCAGATGATGTGATTTAAGACTGATTCATGAATGCATGCTGTTCTTATCAGTGGAGGATCACTTCTTTCCTCAACCATTTATACTTATGATTACCAGTGATAGAGAACCGCTAATCATTCACTTTACATACAATTAGAAATATAGCATAACAAGTAAAAGTCATGCATTGAAAATGTCACAGGTTTATAATTCAAGTGTGTCTTAAAACAACAGTCAGGTGTCCATGTGAACCCTGAAAGAGGTTTTCCTCGCTGTAATCATCCCTCCTGTTCATACTGACTGTTAAAAGTTCCTTTTCAAATGTGCTTTAGATCTAAGTGACGGGGGCCAAAATCCACAGTGTGTCCACACAGTTATTTGTGCAAAAATGTATCTAACCCTTACATACTGTTCATTTGACAGCTGTAAAAATCACCCCCAAATATTGCTCCTTTACCCTGAAATTTGATGACTTCTCAAAAAGTGGCCCAAATTATACAAAAATGAAAACTTTTTAAGATTATATACTATTGTATTGTTGCCCCAAATGTTTGTCCATTGAGGCTGTTCTGGGTCAAATTGAATAGTTCATGGTTTTAATAAGATAGTAGTCATGAGGATTTCTTTTTATGATCCAGATTCCATTAAGTTTTATAATTTTCAGTTTCAATAGAATACATTTAAATAATTATTGCTATGTTCAGGTAAAATAGGACATGAAAAAAATCCAAAAATGAGTGATGTAAAACCTAAAAAAATACACTGTCTCTGCTCTCTGAAACATTAATCAAAGTTTAATGGCTCGTTTATCGATCAGTCAGTCATTATAAACAGATCTGTGGTTCAAAATTTGGTATAGAGCCTTTTTATAAGGGGATTCCTAGACTGGGTCAAAATTGACTGCGAGGTGTAGAATATCAACAGTATGTAAGGGTTAAAAGCTTATTTGAAGCTTATATGAGGCTTCTGCAGTCTGACTTAGTCATATCAAGTGGATATCTGACACATTAAAGTCTTTTTAGTATCACATTCCCTCTTTGTGTCTCCTTAGACAGTGTTGAGCTGTTGAGCTGCAGTGAGGGTAGTTAAACTTAATTCTTCCCTGAAGGGCAGCATAAGATGCACCATAACACAAACATGAAATTATATTAATGAGAGTAACACAGACTCAGCAGCTTCGCATCGATGAACAAGCATGATCACTGATGACTATCCTATCATCCCCCTACATAAAGTATGACCATTACAATCAAAATGCATCAACAAATCCGTCCAGCGACATCAACATAATCAAAAACTAACATGAACGCCATTCTATAAGATGGCCTTCAAACTCATGATAGGCAAGCTACCTCCTTTTCCCTGAGTTGAGGAGGGTAATGTGTGGGGATGAATGAGTGTTTGTATCTGTTTGTCTTGACTGAGAGGAATCTGAGGCGGGTGCCAGAGGGCAGGGATTGAAACTCCTGATGAAGAGGTTGAGTGCAGTCAGACAGGATGGAATTTGCCCTCTTCACCACCTGACTGTTATACACAACAGGCAGTCTACTCTGCTGGACACCTGTAATTTTTCTGCTTGTATTCACCATTATAGCAACTGCATTCTTGGCTTTGATATTTAGACTGCCATACCACCCGATGAGGGGAAATTATAAAAAATGTAATCTATGTGGGATTTATAGAAAGAGAGTCAACAGCGACCTTAAATTTGAGGAGTTTGTTTAGTCAGAAAAGTTGTTGCTGATGTCTACTACAAACCATTTCAGTATTAGGCTCCATTAAAAAGTGTTACAGATGATTAAATCAAGGTGTTCAAGCTCAGAAAAAAGCTTCTTCCTCTTGACCTTCAATTATGGAGTGGGAGGAGGATGGCGTCTGAAGTCTAGTCCCATGTCTTTATCTTTGAAATGCTGAGTTGGAGGAATGAGTTTTGGCACCAATTTAAAAACAAATCAACCACAGAACCATGACTTGATTCATCATCATGGAGGCGACTGACTATAATAGTATTATGATAATCAGTCATCTGCAAACTTAAGAATATATCTGTGACAAAACGAGAGGCTTTGGTACTAAATGTTGAAAGATATCTACTTGATTTGACTCATTTGGACTGCTGAAGCTTCACATTAGCTTCAGATAAACTTTTAAATACATTTTTGCACAGTAGGAAGCTTGTGGATTTTGGACTCCGTCAATTACATTGTAAATGCATTATGAAGGGATCTAGTATGAACAGGAGGAATGATAATGGGTGGAAAAAACCCTCAGTGCTCATTTGGGGCCCTGACTATAAGACGGACATGAAAAATGGTGAACCCGTCTTTTAAGTTAAAGCACATAGCCTACTAGGAAAATTAACTTAATGTATCAAAAACATAATCCTAATTCAAAAAAATAGTTAAATCAAATGTTATAAAATTGCTGTATTCAAATTTTAGATTACCGTCACTCAAGATGGGATAATTTTACTGTAGATGACTGAAGTGAAAGTCATTTTAACCACTTTCTTTTCTGTTTTTTCACTGTTTTGTAGTTAAATCTATGAAAAATTCATATTTTCATGTAACATTTTAATCTTCAAAGCAGCTAATAGCTAAACCTGCCATACACATACAGTACAGTGGAGTAAAATGTACAATATGTCCCTTTAAAATGTAGTGGAGTTCTAAAGTTTAAAGTTGCAGGAAATGTAAGTACTTAAGTTTAATTGTGCTTAGTTCAATTCCACCACTGTTTAATAGACCCTAATGGAAAATCAATACATACTTTAGAGTGTATATGTGCTACTTTAATTAATTAAAATAAAATGACTCAAGCTGTATTTGCATGATCATTTTTTTTATAATCGCATGGCGCTGCTGTTACATTTATCAAACGTGCTTGATGTGCGTGATAATTTAATTAAACTCATTCAGGAGACACAATGCGGGGCAATTAAGCCCACCCCCCCTCCCCCCCCCCTCCTCCTCCCCTCAAGCCCCCACCTCCTCCCTTCGTCTCACCCGTTTCCTTGGTAGTAAAGCTATAGAAACCAGAAGTGCATAAAAGCCACAAGTGCATCAGCTGAGGAGTGCAGTGGTGGAAGTCAAAACAAGAGGAAACAGGACGTACTGTACGGAGGCTTCATTACACTGACAAAAACACAGAGAGAGAGAAAGAGAAAGATCAATAATGAGACGGCGAGTCGATGAGGAGAGATAAGACATTCGTACATTTTATGTGTGTGATCAGTGATTAAACTGCTGCTGCTCCTGCTGCGCCTGTTGGACACCAGGAAGGAGACCCCAAAAAAACGGAGCTTGAACGCGTCTGGAAAAGGTGAGTCTCCCCCCCCCCCCTCCAAACAGCTGCTTGTGCTTCACTGTCTTCATCAGGGTAATTTCCACTGATATGAAATCATTATAGCCTCGTTTACAACACATGCTCGGGTCTGCTTATCATTTATTAACTTAATGTTTTTCCGCGTTGACTTTTGGCACTGCCTGTACAGCTGCATCCTTAAAATCAAAGCAACAGTGGCTCTGTGACACTGGCAACGAGCTTAGAAGACACTTTTTCAGGCAAGTGTGTTACATTTAGCTAATTTATATTTCAAATAAGAAAAAATTGGATTTTGAATGTTTGATAGAAGCTGAACCTGATATCTCAAAAGCACCTTTCAAATCTAATTAAAATAAATAAATCCTCATGACAATGAAAGGTGGGTTTCATTGATTAATGATTCATCCATCTCTTAAAATGAGCTGAATAACCTCCACTATACGCCCCCAGTGAAGAGGATTTTCATGATCCAGGATGTAACCTTGAGTAACTCATGTAAGGCTGTACTTATCAGCAGCTTTTGGACCTTGCACTGTCTTTCTGTAAGAGCCTCGCCTCTCAGTGTCTCCAGCACGCATTTGATCACATGCAAAGACACTCAATCTACTGTCCTTCTCCTTTGCAGTCACTCCTTCATGAACCCACGTGCTGCTGATCTGCTGCCGCTGTGCCACAAGGTATCTGAACTTTTCAATATCCTCACAGGCTTCACACTTTCATTTGTACTTCTAACTTGCATTTTGAATATATGGTTGATTGCACTGTAAAATAGATCTTTGCACATGTTGATTGAGTTACCTGACTCAGTTTGACGATCCTTTCTCTGCCTGTATCACTTATTTGGTGTCCTCTGTCTGCTATCTTGGGATCAATTGCTGTTGACTCCCTGAGGTCTTTTTGTGTTTCTAAGCTACATTTTGTCTCAGTATGAGTCACTGTTCTTGGTTGTTTGATCAATGTCTGCTCATTAAAAAAATACTTAAACAGCCCAAGAAACATTTTGGGTGATTTTAAGGTGAGAACATGCCTTGTAGATGCCTACATGGAGCCATAACAGCTTTAAAATAAAGTAAGAGGGTACAAATAGTTGATAAGATGATGGATAATTATCTCAAAATCAAGCAGATCCTTTAAAATCACATTGAAACAACTGTTAAATCTAAAATTTCACTATACAACCAGTTATTTTTGTATGCTTCTCATCATTAGATCCCTTTTTAAAAGTATCAGATAGGAGTGTATATTTCAGGATAGTTAAAATTTGTTTGTTCAATCTTAATATAACGTTACTGGAATCTCAGCCTTTATTTAGGTCATTCAAAACCTCATTAAATGTGTGAGTTTTATTAAGATTGCAGCAAATTGGAGCCCATTAACACAATGTCATTCAATTACTGAAGCGGAAAGGTGAATGGTGCCCTACATGTGTCTGACTCATCATCAAACTCCATGCTGATGATAATGAACTTTGGAAAACATGTGACCAGCCACTATGCTGACACTCTAAAACCCTACAAGCTAATGTGTGTGTGTTGGCTAATAATCAAAGTGTGTGTCTCAGTCGGAAATTCTTCCTCAGCTAGACGTATGGTTTCTAGTGAAAAGCCGGTGTTTTCAGGCATGTTTGCTCCTCTCTCTCTCTCTCTCTCTCTCTCTCTCTCTCTCTCTCTCTCTCTCTCTCTCTCTCTCTCTCTCTCTCTCTCTCTCTCTCTCTCTCTCTCTCTCTCTCTCTCTCTCTCTCTCTGTCAATACACTCAACCTTAAAAGGCCATTTGCCGTGAGGCCTAATGGCTCTCCAATCCACCAAACTGTGGTATTCTTGCATGTTTGTTCCCACATTAGTGCCTGTGACATAAAAATATGTTTTCGTCTGACTAGATTTGCACAAGATTGAAACAACGTGGGTATTTATATTTGTGCTATGTAAAATCAGTCTCCATGGTAACAGCATCACTGACATGACCTTCTGCGTTGCCCCCACAGATGGCAGGAGATGATCAACGATAGCTGAGGGAAAAGTTGAAGTCTTCAGTGTCACATCAAGGAGAAAAACACTACTTTTGTGACTGAAATCTCATTAAAAGAACTGTTTTTTAGTTTTTTAATTGATATATAATAAATAAGACACCAAAACACGAACAATGGCTTCCTACAGCCCTGCCCCAACACAAGAGGCACCAAACGGCAGCCCCCCGTCTGAGAAGCCTAAAGACGAGTCCATGAAGCTGAAGAAAGAGATCTCCCTCCTGAACGGGGTGTGCCTGATCGTGGGCAACATGATCGGCTCGGGGATCTTCGTCTCACCTAAGGGTGTCCTCATCCACAGCGCTTCCTACGGCCTGTCCCTGGTGGTGTGGACCATCGGTGGGATCTTCTCCGTGTTCGGCGCCCTTTGCTACGCCGAGCTGGGGACCACCATCACCAAGTCCGGCGCATCCTACGCCTACATCCTGGAGGCATTTGGAGGTTTCATGGCCTTCATCCGCCTGTGGACGTCGCTGCTGATCATCGAGCCGACCAGCCAGGCCGTCATAGCCATCACCTTCTCCAACTACATGGTGCAGCCCGTCTTCCCCACCTGTATCGCTCCATACTTGGCCAACAGGATGCTGGCTGCTGCTTGTATATGTAAGTACACATCTGGAGTGTGTGTGTGAATGTGCGTCTATTGCTTGTGCATGACATAGAATGACAGATGAGTCAGTGTAAGTGGTGAATTATGAGTCAGAGAAGATTTTCGGTTACAACCACATTCAATTGCACGTGGGAAAGAAAGCATGTGAGTTGTGGTTTACAGACAGGAGAACTGAAAAATGGTGACAGCACAGCTGCAGTCAGCAGAAGAACACATCCACAGCACATGAAAGAGGAACCAAGTGACCCCAAGGCTCCTGTGCCAATTAAGCAGAGTAAGGGGAAAAGCCATTTTACTCAATCTTCGAGAACTGATTTAGAAATCCTGGCATGGCGTCTTGCACATAAGGATTCGGGTCACAGGGTTTTTGCCCTGGAAACAGCAAGAAACTCTTCATAAATGTAAAGGGTAACATTTCTGATGGAGGCAGCCCAGATTGCTGCGGTAACTAGAACACAATGGCACAGAGAAAGGGCAAAGCTGACAAACTGTATTAATCAAACTAACGAGAAATTCACAAAACTGCTCACTAAGCAACTGGAAACAACTCTTGAGGTGATGAAATACCAGCACGCGGACAACCAGACTCTGAGACAAGAAGAGAAAGATGGACAGAGAGATTAGGCAATAGCACACAGATAAGACCTATTATTAAAGATAAAAATATACAAATTGTACACGTGCTGGCAATAAATATTACTCATTCATCCATTAAACCCCCATCTGAACACACACTCACATAGCGTACATACTCGTGCCACGCACCGATAAGCAGTGCTCTGAGGAGGGCTGAGAGTGCTGATAGCTGTGAGGTAAAGTCCTTATTGCAGGGAGACTCTGACCTGAGCAGCATCTGATAGCTCAGCACAGGAGTCCAGCTTAAAACCAAATTAAACCTGTTTCCTGTTAGTGAAGGTCTCATTGATAAACTTTTACTCTTTGAGACTGGGAAACTGTGTGGAAACTATGTGATCAGACCGGACTTTTACAGTTCCTCTATGCCACAATTTTGACTTTTCCTGTTTCTGCTGAGATCAAGGTTTTGGTCATATCATTATAATTTTATATAATTTTTTAATATCCTACTTTAGTTCTTTTTAACTTAAGTTTAATTAGGAAAAGGCCCATCTTCAGACTATTGCCTGTTAACTTTAACAGAAGTTGGTCCAAAACTACGGAAGCTCCTTTATGCCAAGTACCGAATAAATAGTGATAGAAACTAAAAAATCTAAATAAAAGTTAGAATTATACAAGATATAGTTTTGACTTACTAAATCAAAATTATGACTTAATGAGTGAAGATGATTAGATACTGAGTCAAAACCTTGAATTACTATTGGATAATTATGATTTACAAGGTAAAAAGCTTTTACTATTGAGTCATAATTTACTTACTATTTCGTAATTTTGACTCAGTAAGTCAGATACTTGATTCAGCATCTCATACTTTTGAATATAGAGCAAGTGGGTCTGAAAATTTAAGCCAATGGAGAAGTTCTTTAATCTCTATTCTATCTAATGGCCAGTAGGGGATAACCTGCTGGCTCCATAAAGAAGTTAGTTTGTATAGTTTATGTGTTTATGGGAAAATGACTCACTTCTCACGTGAATTATTAGCTCAGTAAAGGGTGTCCTAATGACTTTATGGTCTCTATCCATATCCAATCACTAGTTCCAAGTTCATCGTGATGGTCATTTAGTAAATTATGGCTCAATTTAATCTGAATTTGATGATAAAGCAGATTATACTTAAGGGAGTGACTAACTTGTGATTGACTAGTCACTGCAATGGGAGCCTCGGGAGCTCCGTCTTCTTATCACTTCTGGCTTCAATATCCAAGATGGTGATGGTCAAAATGTTAAACTCGAGGCTTCAGAATGGGAGTCCACAAACCAATGGCACCTCTGATATTTTTATATAGTCTATTACATTTTGTCTTTGAATCTTATAATTATAGACGAAGTAATTAAAACTTTTTTAAAACTTTTTTTATCAACTTAAACTTAAACTAAATCAATCACAGTTAAAAAAAACCCATCTTCATTACACAGAAAAAAACATTATTAACCCTTTAAGTTAAGAAGGAGCCAAATCAGTACTAACATTTTAAAGAGCTCCATAGTTGTTAACTTATTTTCCAATACAATAACAATCATGTTTTTTAGCTGCTCCCATCCAGAGTCCTGGATTCACAGTTAGTGAACAAATGAATCACTCTTCAGGATCTCTATTTCACCTCACATCTGGAGCACATTTGACCTGTACTACCAGTCAAGCCATCCTCCTACACTCGATCTCACACCTCCCACCGTTCTAACCTTCCACTGTCAACACACCACGCCTCTACTTCTGTGTGGCAACGTCTCCCCGGCCACCGCTCATCGCTGGCTGCCTCCCTGTAAAACGTTGTGTTTTATTGTGTTTGACTGGGCCTCGTGCTGTTAATGGATTTGTTATGATCCTCTACCTGTCACTGTGGTGGAAGATGATAGTGTTATGATTCATCACTGAAGCCTCCTCTCACTGCGGCCTGAGTGGGAGGCCTTTCGGTGGTCAGCGTGGAGGGGGAAAAGGACAGTGATGTTACGCTGTTTTGGTCCGATCATTAAACGTCTGGCTGATGTGGAGGTCAGTGAGAGGTGATAAGAACTTAACTGTAGATAAAATATGTTCACTCAGCTGGTTTGTAGCTGAACTTGTTTAGTCAGTGTGCACAAGACAAGTGGAGTCAGGACAAATGTTTAAACAATCACCTCCTTAAAATACCATTAATTATTCATTATTTCCCCCCTGAAAACACACCCAACCCCTTAGGCTTGTTTTGTATGATCGTCAAAGATCCTTTTTATTTGGTTTTAAAGGTAAACACAAACCCCTTAAAATACCTTCATCTTAGAAACCTTTAAAGGTGCAATATACGATATTCATCCCCACTAGATGTCAGCAAACAACTATTTACTATGTAAGGATATAGTAAAGTAATGGCATCCTAAGCAGACAATGAAGTCCCACCACCTGTGTGTGTTGTAATCTCAGCCTCTGTTCTTTGTTTTCGTAGCCTGTCCAGTCGTGCGTGCATCTGTGTCTCTCTCATGGCCTCCTCAGTTTCCAACATGCGGGCTCACAAAGTTTCTCATATTAAAGCCAAAGAGTACACTGAAAGTTTGATCTGAGTTTCGTGAGCTGTTGTTTCAGGTGTCGCACATTTGTTTTGATCTGAGATGCTGTTGCTCTAGTGCGACATCTAGTGGGGCTCGATGTCATACATTGCACTTTAAATTTACAAATTAGGTACTATTTAAGGGCTACATAATCCCTGATTTATTAGTTTAAGAAATAATTAAGGGATTCTTAAAGAGCATAAACGAAACCCCTTAAAAACACCCTAGATTGAAAACTCCTTAATCATCCAATGTCACTTAATTAATACATGCATTTTCTTTTAAGGTATAAATAAAGGGGTGTTTTTATACGGCTTTTGGAAAAATGAAGGTTTTTTACCCTGAAAAATTCAATTTCCCATTTACAATATCTGAATTAATTTTAATCCATTAATCCCATTAAAAAAAAAATTGAAATTCTACATGGGTAAATTAGTAGAAATGTAAGGTTAAAAAAGGAGATTCAACTTCATAGTGAAATAATGAAATACTTTTCAGAGCAGGGTTTATTTGACAGAAATTAAAGACATTTTGAGTCTCTATGTTGTTTCTTATGCAGTTGACCACTATTGGGACACTGGAGGATTCAAAAGGAGCAGATATCCTGCTCCTTACTGTCCTAACATTTATGAACTGGAGGGATCATGTGCTGATAAGGGTCAAGACAGAGATAAGTCTCAGAAAGAAAGAAGCATGAAAACATCCAAAAACATCAATGCTGCTTTAAGTGAAGGAGGGCAGCAAGGAAAAAGCAGCAGCTGAGCAGAGTAAATGGTTAAAAAATCACCGAGTAGAAATTCACAAGGAGCTTGGATTAAATTTGATAAAAGCTCTTTTACATTTTCTCTCATCTCTATGATTGTACTAGCGGGCCCTTGTGTTTGTGTGTGTATGTGTAAGTGTGTGTGAGTGTGTGTGGGGTTGTATGTGCTGCACTCAGCTGTTTCCTCGTCTGACAAACAACAGTCTGCTTGAGTCAGCAGCACCGTTTCCTTAAACCCAGCAAACTCTCACACGGAAACGAGCGCTGAGTTTACAGAGCAAATGTCACCACCGAGACTGTTGAGGGATTCATTTGGTTCTCAAGAAATCCATTTGGATGTTTGTATCAGTAATACATCCATGTTTATTGAGTGTATATGAACTTATTGTGGGTATTTCCCCTCAGGTTTGCTGACCTTTGTGAACTGCGCCTATGTGAAGTGGGGCACCAGAGTCCAGGACTTCTTCACGTACGCCAAAGTCATCGCTCTCATTGCGGTCATCATCACTGGCCTGGTGAAGATTGGAGAAGGTCTTTCATCTTATATTCGCCTTGAAATAACAGTCAAATAATCATGACATCATATTCCATTACTTACCTTTTCCTTTGTGTCTGTGTTTTCAGGTCACACGCAGAACTTTGAGGGTTTGTTCGAAGGCTCATCCCAGGACCCCGGAGGCATCGCTCTGGCTCTGTACTCGGCTTTGTTCTCCTACTCTGGATGGGACACCCTCAACTTTGTCACAGAGGAGATCAAGGACCCAGAGAGGTGAGGAAGGCGGGCAGGAGGGAGATAAAGATGATGGCATTTGATTGCTTTCAGTTTATCGGGTTTTTAAATACATTTTGGGACACGAGCTGATATTTCATATTTTACAGTGATAATTCACTTTGGTAGAACATTTATTATTCACCACTGCACCAGCTGTAATGATTTCCCATCACTTCATACAAGAAATTATGGCCATCGTTATTGTGGATATACATGTTTTGGATCTACGTGTCTGCACTGACTTTTGAGCCGGATGAGACTCCTGAATAGTCGTAAAAAAGAATCATTAAGCAACTTTGTTTTTACTTAATTCCTTTACTATTTTTTTTAACCATGTTTCACTATACTTGTTTACCGAATCCACAGTGTGTTTACTCCACCACAGTGATTCAGGGCAGAAAACAGGAAATCAGTTCCCAGAGGAGAAGCAGTGCCTTAAATAAGATCTCAGTCTCCATTCATTGACCTTTCCTAGACAGGCACAAAGATTAATTAGTTATGTCATAATTTTAAATGAAATGATTGGTAGCACTATCTTAACATGAACATTATTGGGAGATTGTAGATTGTTCACCTTCATTATGTCCACACATTTATGAATTTGTACTCATTATATGTGAAGGAAAAAATACGACAGTTAGTCTAAAAGTGGAGACACAATGATCATCCAGTTCTGTCCCAAACACAACATATTTAACAGTTATTTTTAGGGTATTTCGCACAAATTATTAGAACATTTGAAAGAAAAAAGGCTCATTCATTATATACTATTTGGTTTCACACTGTATGCAATGTAGACTCTTAACAATTCCTTTTTAATGTGATTGATACCTTGTCTTTCTGACATGTCAGCCACAAACTCACGTAGTAAACAGGATGTGACAGACAAAATGAAGAGCGAGGGGAAAGAAAGGTTTGTGTTGATGTCTTTGAAGGAGACCACATTAAAAGTATGTGTGTGCCTGAGCCTGTTGCTGTGACTCAAACAGCCAAAAACTAATCAAATGAAGCGAGGGTACACATGTGATTGGATCACAGGCCTCTCTCCGAGTTCCCAGGCAGATTAAGTGATAAACACCCCCACCTCACCCCAATCCTCATTCTTCCCCTCACCCATGGAGTCAATTGGCTCTTGACCCGGAGACTCATGAGGAACCCTTGAATCTATGTATCGTCTCACTTTTTTGCTTCCCTCTGCTGTTTATTTGTGTTAATTACAGGAATCTGCCGCTGGCCATCGCTATTTCCATGCCTATAGTGACAGTGATCTACATTTTGACCAATGTGGCCTACTACACCATCCTACCCATGAACGCCATCTTAGACAGTGATGCTGTAGCAGTGGTAAGTGCCTGTAACCTCACAATAAATCACCTTATTTAAGCTTTATATTCATCATATTTAGTTAAAAACTCCTCTGTTGTCTCTCTCCAGACATTTGCAGACAAGGTGTTTGGAGTGATGAACTGGACTATCCCCTTAGCTGTGGCTCTGTCCTGCTTCGGAGGACTAAACGCCTCCATCCTGGCGTCCTCCAGGTGAGTGATTCTGTGCTTTTTAGGAACATTTTGTGCCGTCATTTCATCCTTGCGTTATCAGAAGCCCACTAGTTGTTACTTGTGTCCATCAGCGTCACTCATCACCACTCTGTTCCATATTTTTGTGTCTCAAAAGGCTGTTCTTCGTGGGCTCCAGAGAGGGCCACCTGCCCGACACCCTGTGCATGATCCATGTCACCCGCTACACTCCCATCCCTGCCCTGCTCTTCAACGTCAGTCTGCCCTTATCATCTAGTTTGTCTGTTAAATAAGGGGTTCAAAATTTTATTTAAAGTGGTGCATCCTTGCCAAAAAAGCTGACCCATCCTCACATTTCTCTACCTGACTTGCTTTTTATACTCTGCAGGGGCTCATGGCTCTCATTTACCTGTGCGTAGAGGACGTCTTCAGGCTGATCAACTACTACAGCTTCAGCTATTGGTTCTTCGTGGGTTTGTCCATTTTGGGACAACTGTATCTGCGCTGGAAGCAGCCGGACAGAAAGAGACCACTGAAGGTAGTGTATTGCAATATTTCATCAACAATTCACGGCCACAATAGACTAAATATATGTAGATTCTTTCTAGATTCAAGACATCTAAGTCTAATCTCTCTTCCGCCCTCTCTTCGTCCCTCAGCTCAGTCTCTTCTATCCCATCATTTTCTGTTTGCTCACCGTCTTCCTGGTGGTGGTGCCGCTCTACAGTGACACCATCAACTCCCTCATCGGCATTGGCATCGCCCTGTCAGGAGTGCCCGTTTACTTCCTGTTCTGCAAAACTCCAGCCTATAAGAGGCCAAAGCTGCTAAAGGACTTCATCGGTAAGAAAACGGCAGGATTTTCCTCCTCTTTTTAAAGCAGAGGGCTCATAGTATTACTTGGGGATCAATGTCTAGGTTGGTCAAAGGAGGTCCATGATCACTTTTTTAAACAGTGAAAGCCAATAACGTTTATTGCAAACACCACCACAGAACTCTCACATCTAACATAATGCTCTACATGTTTAGCAAAGTAATGGTGCTTGATATCATGGGTAAATCAGACCGCTGCTGGTCATAGTTAAAGTGTTTATGTCGACAGCTATGTGCAACTTACTGAATATTAAATGTGAAATAAAGATAAAATACATTTTTATGCTCCAATTTTGCAACTAGAAAATGCCATAAAGAAACAACTGAAAAAACAAAATAAAAATAACAATGGGGGTTTTAAAAGAAACGCAGGCCAGATGTGAGGAACATGTGAGGGGCCTTATGATAACGTCTTGTGGGCCAACCTTGTTTTAAAGAGATCCATCAGTATCATTCAGCATTAACGGAATGTACTTAAATGCAGGCTGGATGAAATACAAGAAACTGTATTTACTTAAAGGAACATTTATTTTATTTTTTTACTTTGGGAAAAAATAATAATGAAAACATATTAATTTCTTTAACTGACCATATCTTTTTTTATTATTGTGAGCCTAAACCAAATAGTAGAAATGTCCATTTACATTTAAAGTACACTCAATGTAGTTTACTTTTTGTACTAAATAAAATATTAAATAAATATTTTATTTAACTTTAACTAAGGGGATAAAATGTCAATAAAGTGAAAAAAGATATTTTTTGTTTGACTAATTTAGTTGAAATCTCATTGGATTTTGAAGACTTTGTATTCCAGACAATATTTAATAAATAAATAAATAAATAAAATGTGAGTAATACATTACTCCTACCATTAATGGACATTTCTATCAATTGGTGGAGCATGATCTGAAGAATTGTTACGAAGTCATTAGACTTTTGGGATTTTTACAAATGTTCAGTGAGATGTTTAAAACTAAATCGAATTTAATAATTAGAAATGGTTCACTCTGGTTAATTAGAAAACATAAATGAATAAATAAGATATCACTGCTCAAAAGCTAAAGTGTTAATAAACTGAAATAGTCATATATTGACTACTTAGCTCGGACCCAGCACTGAACTGCAGATTTTTACAGATGTCAAATTAAATTCCTACAGCTGGATTTGGCTTAACTCTTCTCTCGTCTTCACCTCTTTCAGCTAAGTCCGGCCTGTTCATTCAGAAGGTGTGCTACTGCGTCCTGACTGAAATGGACGTCGAGAAGGAAGAGTAGAGACGTTTGGTTTTAACACCCTGCCGGAGACTGACAACGCACAAAAAAAACCACACAGAGGCTCAAACCTGAACTCATCCTGGCCAGTCACTGCTGCTCTTAGGCCTCGACGGACTAACATCGGGCTTGAGCTGGACCCGGCTCTCTGACCTGTCAATCATCACCCCGGTGATAATGTTAATGAATGCATGCATGATGGCGCCCGGGTGCTCGTTGGCAAGAGTTCATTCAAGCTGACTGTGACTTCAGAGAGAACATTTTAATGCACTCCTGAAGAAATCAACTACATCTGTTTGTTTGTTTTTTTTATCACTGAACGCATTATTGTAGAGGATTATTTAATTGATATGTCATGTGTGACGTCACATAACCCGAGAGATTGATTTTACTGGAAGGTTACAGATTATTGTTATTATGGTCAAATTGTTAAAAGTGGACAGGAGAACATTTTGAAACTAAAAGCACTGCTGACCATAGAAACAGCTTTGATAATATTATTATTATTATCTGCACAAAGTAAAAACAAAGATTTGAATATAACTCCTCATTCACTCATGTGGAGAAAAAGTTTTGTACTTTGAGCTGTAAGGTCTAGTAAAGTAAAGGGCTATTTTTACTCAAATTAACTTTTTTTTTCTTCAGTGTCTCTCAAAGATGGGCTGTTAAACGTAGAAGAGTTTGAGACAGTTGAACTGCAAAGACATATTTATAATAAAATTTCTTGTTGACAACATAAAAGAGTCATTTCTTTCTTTTTGCTGCGAGGATATTACTGGTAAAGTGTATTCATGTGTTGTGTAGTGATATAAAATGACAATATATGCACCAAAGTGGTTGTTTTGAGGCAGGTTTTACATTTTAATTAGAATAACATACATAATGACAACTCTCACCCACCCTGTCCTCTTTTCCCTCCTCCTCCTTCTATAAATATGTACACAATTCATCATACTCTCAAACTATCAGCCGCTCTGATTCATCCAATAGTGTCCTTCCATGGCCTCGCTTTGCCACCGGCTGTCTTGTCTTTGGCTGATCCTGCGCTTACGGGAGGGGTCTGCTGGAGAGGATTGTGGGTAAACGTCTGCCTCAGTGGACCTGCAAAAAAAAGAGAGAGAAGGAATTTCAGAAATGACAAACTGAATGAAACATGTGCTGCAGTTTTCTTTGTAAACAGCTTCAGGTGTCGAATGCTTGGCAGCAGCCAGACGACCGTGCTGACGGCTCCACCTAGCGGCCAGGATGAGGAAGTACATGATACAAACACAAAGTAGTTTCAAACCTAAAGAGTGATCTTTTCTGGATCTTTGGCTTGTTTGAAGGGTACAAGCATTTAAAATAGTGCACAACAGGCATTAATAAATAAGAAATTGCAACCACATAAGATGGCTTTTTTTCCTTCTTTTTCTTTTTACAGCATCATGTATAAACCTGAAATGGCCTCAATAAATGATTTATTTTCAAATGCAAACATACAGAAAATGAAATAAAGTGTGTTTAATGTAGGAGTGCAACTCACAAATATTTTGATTAACTGACCAATTGTGTTCTCGCTCACACAAGGCTATAACAAGGCAGCAAACAACAAAACCCAGATTACAGGGACCTTGAGCTGATGGTGACATCACAAAATGCTAAAAACCCAAAGTTAGCAAGTCTACTTTATACCAAGAAAACCAACGGACTGAAATAGTTACCAATTAACATTACATCTGTTAATTAATGTATTGACAGACTGTTTCAACACACAGCACTAAAACTTTAAAGTTAGGTGCTAAATATTCATATCAGTCGTCTAATACCTGCTGATTTTGCAGTAAAACAAACTTTATGGCCTTATTGATTGAACAGTAGGACAACCTGCAGTTTGTAAATCTGTACCACCAATATATAAAGGTGATCATTTTTATTACAACAATTTCTGACTCTCAATCTAACGTCAATACCCATTAATACTCTTTTTTTCTTACTATAATTATCTTTTTATTGTTCAAGCGTCATTGTTGCAATACCTGACTATGGCCACAAGGGGGAGCACCTCCTCCATTTCTACATTACTGCAAATAATGTACAAACTGTGTTGTGGAGTTTCATTTCTTTAACTGCACATTATTTTCTTGATAACACTGATTTGATTTTTAATTGCCTTTAAATATCTTCAAGTTTTGAGCTTTAGTTCATTAAAATTATGGAACTACTGTTTTATGCATTTAACGGGTTGCATCTTTTAGAGACTATTCTTTTTCATTTTAGATAATTTTAGCCAACTATAATATTTTTATATTACCACATACATATATTTCTCTCAATCCTTTATTTGCATTTAGAAACAACAGCCACCTCTTTCTTCTGATGTCACAAACTGTAAAATCAAGCCAAGCTACGATTTGGATGAGAGAGGATCGACATATGTGAAGCTGCTGCTGGTGGGACTGACCTTTGGCAGCGAGGTCCAGATGATTTTTGATCCTTCGTTCCCTCTCTTCCAGCTGCTGAGCCAGCTGTGCGTTCTTCCAGCCTGGAGACACAACCAAAGAAAAATAAATCAGTGTTTTTTTAAAAACTTGTAATATAATGTAACAGGTTTAAGTAGTTTAAAACACCAACCTTTCTTCATGCTTTCAATGAAGCCTTCGTTTTGAGGCAGGGCGGACTCCGGGTGTTTGATCCGTTCCGGGATCCCCAGTTTCTGTCTGACGAAGGGGTGTTTGAGCAGGGCGACTTGACCCAAGGAGAAGAAGTTGGAGGTCGTCCAGTAGGTAAATACAGCCTGAGGTTTGTTTGAGGAGGAAAAAAAGACTTTAGACACTGAATGTGACAAAGAGTTTTAGAGATTTAAGTTGTATTTACTGGTAATAAGATGAAGGAAAACACTTGTAAAAAGAGTAGAAACAGATACGAGTGAGAGGCAAACTGACCGTGGGGAAGTTGATGGTGAGAGGGAGGATGACGAAGGGCATGATCCTGAACACAGTCTTCATAGCTTTCAGATTGGGGTTGTCAACACCGGACTCTGCACCCAGCTGGAAGCGACAAATGTGGAAGTTATTTAGGTGACCGTCAGCCCGATGATAATCCTGATATACTAATAATCTAGAGTTTGTGCTGATTGTTTATTCTGTCTGGATAAAAAAGAGAGTAAGAGAGACAGGGTTCATATTACCGTATTGACATGAATATAAGACAACCCCCCTTTTTCCAACCCCTGTTTATGGAAAAAGATATTTATAAGATATAACACGCAGCTTGTCTATCAGTCACTCACACTCTTGGAAACGGTCAAGTTAGCATTTTTCTGATTGTCTATTTAAGCTCTTCATCATCTGTGACAGCAGTAATTCATCGCAGCTTCAAAGACGGCTCAGACCCCGGTACGTTTTTATAGTAAAGATGTTGAAAGACGCTTGTTCAACTTGTTAATTTATTTCTTCTGTGGCAAAAAAACCCACATTATACAAACCTTCAGAAATTCTGGTTAGTTAAAGTGAGCTAATGACACTTTTACTTCTGACATACACAGACTTGAATATACTCACTAGCCTAGCAACACCAAGCGAGGAGCTGCTGCTACATCAGTACGCTCTCCGTTCCAAAAGAATATTGTAAATTGGGGAACGTGTAACAGTCTAGTCCTCGAATATGAGACGCAAACCAAATGTAATTTCCTGAATAAATCATCCAATAAGCATCCTCAATTCAGGTCAACAGGTTTTTTACAGTCCTGTCAGACCAGTTGAGTTTAAGGTTGGCTCACCTCCAGGATGAAAAACATTGTTCCAGTGACGACAAAAGGCAGGATGTAGAACGGATCTGACATCGTCAGATCTGGAAACCAGAGCATACCACCAGTCTGCAAGCTGGGCACCGGCAGGTAAGCCATCTTCCTCAGTGCGATGAAGAAAGAGACGAAGATTGGTGCCTGCGGGAGATGGACAGAGGAGTGAGTCGTCCTGATAAATAACTGATACAAAGGCTGGAGAGAAATTGCACGAAAACAACCTACAAAGCAGTTAATGCATTACTGTCCTTCAGAGGCTGAACTGGGCTCAGTTTTGGAGCTAATGAAGCGAAGAAACTGATATCATTAAAAACCAGATGACGTAAGGCAGGTTGTCAGGAAGGCGGCTAAATATCACTCCAAAGTTAGGATACATTTCATCAAGAGAAAAGGGATAACTTTGAGCTCTCCGTCTTTATGTGAATTAAGCATCTTTCTAGTTCTTTTTTTCATATTTTCGTGGACTATTGAGGACCTTGTTGAAATTCATCTGGCACTTGAACATGAAACACATTTACTGTTTTTAATTGTCGTTTGTATGAGAGCATATGAGAAATAATTACCTTCTTATGTCTTATGTTATCTAATTTTAATGGCCTTGATGGTTTTAAAATTCAGCAGGTTTTACTGGAAATCTGCAGTTCACAGGAGAGAATCTGTGTCCAAAGTTTAAAAAAAAAAGATGCTATTAAACATCAGTATTTCAATCTATTTCTTTGGAGTTGTTTCTATAATAAATTAGTTTTTAGCTCCTTATATTGAATCCATTATTATGATTATTTTGTTACATTCAGGTTTTTCCCCAGATAAGGGCAACATAAAAAATCTTGCTTTAATCAGTTAGATGTATGCTGTGTTTTAAATATGATTGAATTTAAGATCAATTGTTCGAGAATCCATTTTTAGTCATAAAACTGACCTGCACCAAAGGAACCAGGAAGCCACGGAGAGGATTCACGTCATGTTTCTTCTGGAACAAGTTCAGGTCAGAGTAGGCTTTGGCAACTGCAATGTGAAAAAAAACAGCAGCTCATTTCTGAGAGCGCGCACATGCATGAGCATCTGCACTGTGACTGAAAAGAAAAACGCAATCAAGAAACAGGAGCGAAAGCTTACAGTCAAATTTATTTCCACTCTGTTTGGCCTCGTTCATCCGGGTGGTGAGTTTGGTCATCTCAGGCATGACGTTGTTCAGTTTGGCCGCCTCCCTCTGGCCCTTCACTATGACTGGAAACACAGCCAGACGAGCGACCACGGTTCCTAAACGAGGGCGGAAAGATTTATAGAAACAAAGAAGAGAGACAAGACGATGAGTGACGCATAAAGAAAAATCACCCTCTGATACCGATATAACCTTCACTATTTTCTCATAATGCTACTATACTGCTTACCGACAACGATGGCACCCCACCAGGGCAAACCCAGATCCACGTGCATGACCTCTAACAAGTTCTGGATCAGTCCCACTGGTGTGTGCGCGGCGAGTCCCAGCTCCGCTAAAGTGGGTTCTGTAGCCGCAGCCTGCAGGACCTCCACTGCTGTCGGTGCAGCGTCGGCCACCTGCTCAATGATCGGCTGCGTTATGACGGGGGCGCCTGGGATCTGAAAATGTGAATCCGAACACAGAAAAACACGATTCAAGTGAGAATGTAAGAGAGGCCTTCGTCAGAGTATTTATCAGCAGATGTAGCTTCAGCCACCTGTTCAATGATTGGTTGTGCGATGATGGGGGTGGGGTCTGCCGGCAGGACTGGAGGTTCATAGGAAGCTCCCTCAGGTGGGATCTGGTGACAAGAATATCACTTTAGCAGGAGTTTAATCCGACAGTTCTTTAATGTGAATTTGACTCTTGTAGCAAAGATTTAGAGCTTCATAAAATCTCACACTGTGGCCACAATTTGATTCAGTTTGCTTTGATTCTTGTCCTTCCAAACCCACCCTCCTCATGCCCTTTACAAATCTTTGTAACAAGTGTTCTATAACCACATTTATTAGATTTTTTTAACTCCCTGATATCTGTCAGCCGCAAAAACCCAGCATCAGTTGGGCCCTAATCTAAATTTGACGATACATATTAATATTGCAGGATATAATTACAAATACTGTGATAATGATCTTTTATGATCTTGCTGAAGATCTATTTACATTAATAATGATTGAAAAAAGGCTTATATTTCTAATTCTTGTCACTTTTATAACAGAAACCTGCAACTCAGAATCTTAAATAAATATTTGAATCTTTCTTTCATGTACTTGGTTAAAAAATACAAACTGAACATAAGCAGCCACGGGATAATCTAACTTTCCTGAACAGTAACTTTTCCCTCAGATGAATCACCTGTATGCAGACTCACCTGTGAGCTGTTGTGTCGGACCGCCACGGCGCTCACCCACAGAAACTTCCCATGCTGTCTCCGGCCCAGCAGAGTCCTGGTGGTCGGACTGCTGCACTCAAACACTGTGTGCAGGTGGGACCTCTGCAGAAAACGCTGTTAGCAAAAGCAGAGGGAATGAACGTCAGGCAGGTGATCACTTTACCCAACAATGACATATGTTGGTGCTGCAGCCATGAATGAATTCAGCAGAAATACCAATGAGCAATATACAATGTTTTATCATTCAGAGCCTAGATGCATTAAAAATACTTTAGAGCTGCAATGAATACTTGATTAATTCATCATCAGGACATTGATATACAATTATTTTGATAATCAATCAATCGTTTAAGCCACTGGTTAAGAAAAATTATCTACTTTCAGCTATTCCAATGTGAAGATTTTCAGCTTTTCTTTCAGGGTCACAATTTTTCATGTACGTGTCAGGTGTCCATATGAACATTAAAGAGGTTTTCCTCACTGTAATCATCCCTCCTGTTAGCTTATATGAGGCTTCAGTAGTCTGAGTTAGTCATATCAAGAGGATATCTGTCACATTTACATCTTTTGAGCATCAAATTCCCTCTTTGTGTTTCCCTGTTGACCTGTGGTGGAAGAATAGTAACAAAAAGAAGGACTTTGATATGAATCATTTCAGAAGCTGAAGCTTCATATTAGCTTCAGATAAACTTTTAAATACATTTTGAATATATATTGCAAGGTCAAGTTAAAGTTCTTTAATGTGACATCTCATTAGACGAGAATAAGGGAGTAAAAGTCTCTTAAAGTTTAAGCTCTTCATCAGGATGTTGTAGAGTACATGTATGCATAAGTGCACCATGAAATGATCATCTGATGGTCAGTACAAACAGGACAGCAAGAAAGCCATATTTCCAATGTTCATTTGACACCCTGATTGTTGTTTTAAGACAGAATTGAAAACCTGTGGACTGGTCCTTTAACACAAGTATCAGGTTTAAGTTGAACACAGTGACCTCTAGGGGCATTCAGGTGATTTCTACAGCGCTCTGTGTTAAATCTCAGCTTAGTTACTTTGAATTTGAACCTATATTAAAAGCAGCTAAACAAAGGAGAGAGCAACAGCTGTAATATCTGTAGCTTTAGGAGAGATTTCTGCAGGACCCACAGAGATAAAGGGTAAACCTCAATAATGTCATAAAAACGGTCATATTAACTAGAAGCAAGCAGTTAGTTGTTTTTAACCTAATTATATAAGTTGTCGCATATGAACTGTAGTGATTAACACTTAAACTGAGTGTCTGCTACAGAGGCTGCTGCTGTCAAAGTCACAGAAGACAAGCTCATAACAGCGCTGTGACGATGCTAACCGGCTAGCGAGTTAGCCGGGGGAAAGTCTCTGTTGTGTCTTTAATTCAGAAGCAGCGGTGAAATAGCAGGCGGCGGGTTGTAAGTAAGACCTACGTGCTTCCAAATGTCTGGAAGAGGATGGCTGCCCCGGCTCGGTTTTCCAGTTTGTTTCAGGAAACATCTCGCTAAGCAGCCCGGAGTCACCCCACTCCGCATGGCGGCCATGTTGACTTAGATTACAACCTGCTACGGAAAGCGCGAAGAGACAATTCACTCGCATTTTCCTCACCAAGCTACGTTTAACATTATTATCTGCCTCTTTTACACATTTCTGCCTTTACTTGTCCACAGTAGTGAGGAAAAACGAACCGTATAGCTTAATAGTCATAATTTTAAAATCAGATAAAACCATTCCACTGTTAAACTGTATCATGCCTCCTTTACAAATCTTTGTAACAAGTGTTTTATAATCACATTTGATGGATCATTGCAAGAAATGTGTTTATGTATGGCTCAGTAAAGAAAAAACGGTTGGCAAGATGAGCAATTCAAAAATATCTTTAATAATTGTCTTGGTTTTATGTCATTTGAAATGACATTTGCACCATTTAAAAAAACAAAAACAAAAGTAAGACTGAATGCTGAATGAATGGTTCCTGGTTTAAATGATTTTTCAGGTTAAATTGAATATTTAGAACAATTGTATTCCATTACCCTTATATAATATAAAACAGTTATAATCTAAGATCATGCCAAACTACATGATGTGTATTTATTGAGAATTTAGCTTTTTTAAGCAAGTTTAATTATTTGGCACAAAGTTTGATGAAGCTCACATCAAAAATTGGGCCCCTGTGGTTCTGGCCCCACATTTGAAGCAGAGTTTTTAACAGCCAGTATGAACAGGAGGAATGATTACAGAGAGGAAAACCTCTTTCTTTGTTCATATAGACACTTGACTGCTGTTTTAACAGACACGACTTTGACATGTTACTCATTCAGTCCTCCTATGTCAAGTTTATACTGAAATACAACCTATAGACAAAGAATACACAGCACCCCCCTCCCATTTATATCAATAACACACTCATGTATTCATTTCAATGTCAAAAACATGATGAGCTTTCATAAAACACTGGTCCGAGGCTATGATTTATATATGTCCTTAATTCTTCATCAAAGTTTAATGACATGACAATAGTAAATAATAATAAGAGCCAAGATAATAAAATGAAAAAAGTCAATTATATGGTTTCTCCAAATATATATGGGACTTAACTTCCTGTACAAGATAAACAGTGAATTATAACATTTATTCACCTGCAATATGAAATTCAAACTATCAAACAGATATTTTACATGCAGTGTAGCTGAAAAGTGGGAACATTTTATTCAAGCAGGAGTAGAAGTGTAATAGTGCTTTAACCTTTCATACTGAATAACTCAGGAGGAGCTGTAGCTCCCTCTACAGGTCAATCCCTAAATAACCCTGAACAATGAAGACACTGATGATTAAAAAAATAAGTGGATTAAGCGACCTGCAGGGACACTTCGACCACTACTGGTGTGACAGTAGAGAGAAAAGGAGACATTAAAGTTTCACTGTAGGACACAGTTCAGATCTCAGGGGGTTTCAAAATTGGCAAGTCTTTCTTTACTTGCATTTCTGCCATCTTTGTCACCCATCCCACCATCTCCAGTCCCAGGCTCGGGCCACTCTCCTCCTCCCGGTATCTTCATAACCATTTGAATGACGGACAAATGTGTGATTCCATATTCGGACAGCAGGGCGGAGTCTACATGCAGATCCTTGTTTGTGAAGATCAGTCGTATGTTATCTGAATGAACTGCACGCAGAGGAATACACACACCACACATACACACAGGGAGTTTTTATAGCTTAAAAATGACCAACAGTATTTAAATTAAGTAGATTAACAGTCACCAGCTTCATTAAACAGCTGCGAGTTCAACGCACGTGTTTCTTTTACCTCCGTACTCTGGAAACCTCTCTATTATCTTGTCTTTCAGCTGCTTCACAGTCATGCTCCGCATCTGCTCCTCTGTGTTACACAGGTTGACCATCTTCATCTCCCCACCTAAACCAAAAATCTTGACCTGGTAGGTTTTAACCATTTTGCGCTGTTTATAATGAGCTGCTGTTCTTCTTTCAGCTTTTGCCACTTCAGGGTGTTGTCTGTAAAAAACTAAACATACTGACGTCAGAGAGGCGCAGATGACACTTTCAGTTTCGTCTTAACAAAATGTTCCTCGTGATAATTACAATAATGAAATCGTATAGCTGACACCCTTTTTGTAAACTTCATAACAGCATCGAGTCTTTTTCTTTTTAAAGCCTCATCATTTACAAATTTATTGAACACTGATTCTGAGTCAGTTTACTGAGTTAACTTAGTCTGTTAATCAGAACAGCTCAATGTCATGTGTGTCTCCTCTGTCCTGCAGAGACATTTCCTCATTCATTCAGTTTATGTCAAAGTGAATTAATTAACAGAGTTTAATATCAGAATGAATCCCAGTCAGATATTAACTATAGTTACACAGTTACCTCAGTATCAGTCATTTCTTTAAACAAAAAAAGGAAAACCTCTTTCTCTGTTCATATGGACACCTGACTGCTGTTTTAACACAGAGAAGACTTTGACATGTAACACATTCATTCCTTCTGTGTCAACTTTATACTGAAATACAACCTATTGACAAAGAATACACATCAGCCCCCTCCCATTTATGTCAATGAAACACTCATCTAATTGTTTTAATCTAAAAACATGATGATCTTCCATAAAACACTGAGGCTACAATTGTATTTAATTTTTTTAAGTCTCCATCAAAAATCATTGACAAAATAAGTTTAATGATGTAATAATATTTAATGAGAAGAAGAACCAAGACAAAAAAAAAAATGTTTACTTGATGGTTTCTCCAAATGTAACAATAACAATGACATTATAACATTTATTCACATGCAATACAAATATCAAAAATATTTTGTATATAGTGTAGCTGATAATAAAGCAAAGTTGTTCACACAAATACAAAAGTGTGAAAATGTCATTCATTTTAGGCTATAAACTCCCATAGTGAACAAAACTTGATTTTGCTGATGCCCAGGAGCAGCTGTAGCTCCCTCTATAGGTCAGTCCTCAAATAACTTTTAACAATGATGACAAAATAGTGTAAGTTCCAACAAACTCAGAAACAGTTTTACAAAATAGCATTATTCAATATTCTTTTACAATTCAGGATAAAAACAATAGACAATGAGCTAAAATGCTACGGTTTAATACTAAAGTCTGTAAAGTCAAAGAATACAAATCAAAGCAGAATAAACAGAAGCACTGGGGCAGACTCAAACTTTTCTTCTTTATAACAAGTGTAGATATACATATTCACATGGGTTTCTGTGCAAGACACAAAGATTAAAAACAGTGTCCCAGTCTGACTGATGAGGATTTGGTGTGAACGGGTTCTCTAACACACACCTGAGCAGAGCTTGAGCGACCTGCAGGGACACTTAGACCACTATCGGTGTGACAGTAGAGAGAAAATGAGACATGAAAGTTTCACAGTAGGGCACAGTTCTGTCCTGGGGGGGTTTGAAAACCTGCCAGCTGTTCCATACTTACATTCCTGCCCTCCCTGTCACCCATCCCACCACCTTCAGTCCCTGAAATGTCTCTTTGGCCCTCCTCCTCTGGCAGACCTCCCCCCGAAGCCTGAGTTGTAAGTGAAGTGTACATTCGCATGAGACATTATAATCAGACAGTGTGCGGCCGTCCTCCAGTTGCCTTCCAGCGAAGATCAGTCTCTGATCATCTACACACACACACACACACACACACACACACACACACACACACACACACACACACACACACACACACACACACACACACAGGGGTAAGAAAGGTTAATTAACTATCTACCAAGACTGAACAAAATTAATTCCAAAGATATATAATTTATAATTCATAAAAGGTCAAGTGAATATTGGACCTGCAACCATATCTGAAGTCCACATTATGGTGTACAATATATTTAAAATATATGTATTCAGTTTTGAGGGGGACAAATCACAGCGCAGCAACAAGAAAATAGTTAAAAAGACAGTTAAACATAACAATAACCAGCCTTCCCTACTGTCTCATTCAGACCTACAGGGTCACTGAGAAGAACAAAACCAGATGAACTATATCCTGAATAGGAACTTTGAACAACTGAACAATGTGCCTAAAATCATCAATGATGGACTTGTGTTTGATTCCATTTTCACCATAACAGCTGTAAGTTCAAATCATGTTTTTCTTTTAGTGAGTTACCTATGGGGGTGCCCTCCACTTTTTCTATCCTTGCCTTCAGGCTCTCCACTGTCATGTGATTGGATACTTTAATCGTAATCACCTTTCCTGTCTGTGTTCTCACAAAGACAGGGAAGGAGCCGATGTCAATGACGGACATGTGTTGGATTCCACATTCAGAGAGCAGCTCGAAGTCTTCCAGAAACCCGTCTTTCAGCCACAGATCCATGCCAGGCTTACCATATGTATCTGCACAAAGAGGAACACACAAATGACACACACACACAGTCAGGAGTGTAGTGGGAAAGAAATCCAGCCCTGAACTTATCCGCTGGGACCGGGGTTACAGAATATTCAGACTCTCTTTCACATGACCGTGCACACACTTCCTGCTACAAGCTGCTCACAGTTTATACTTCTGTTTAAATATGTTTACTGTCTTGTTATCTGTGGTTTACTCAAGGATGAATAATGTAGGCTAAGAATATTAAATCAACAGTAGAATGTTTTTTTTTTCATTTCACTTAATTAGGGCCCGAGCACTGACCAGTGCGAAGGCCCTATTGTTATTTCCCGAATTATTATTATTATCATTATTATTATTATTATTATTATTATTATTATTATTCCTGTTCATAGTAAAAAACGCTTTTTTGGTGGCCATACCTCAAAAGTCATGAAATTCTGCACACGTCACATCTGGTGAAAATGTTTATTTAACGTGCTTGGGTGCGAGTGTGGCCGGGGGACTCCATGGAGCCCCCAAACGTCAGGTCATGTGACCAAAAATCTTCTCTGATATGCATGAAATTTCCAGGAGTCATAGCTCTCATCGGAATATCAGGGAATTAATTAAAGTCCCCTGTATTAAAAGTCTGTATTATACAATTTAAGGTGCAACACAGACAAAATCCCTTTGTTGACATATCTGGTAGAAACGTGAGCGACTGAGGGGAGAGTCGTGTTAGTTTTTAAACCAAAAGTCTGACCCCCCACCTGATATTAAAAATGCAAGCTGTGACTCACACTGAAATCACTCAGTCTCTCAACCTCTACTACTCATATACAAAATCATTTGTAACTACTGGCAACAGGACAAAGATTAAGAGGGTCAGGGTGTCAAATTTTGTTGGGTCCCTTTTTGCATCTAACACAATCTGACTGTCCTCTGACATTTAAATGCAAGATCACACATTCAAAATTACATTATGCTACTTTAAATATATTTACTTTAAATATAAATATAATTCCTGGTTACGCTATAAATGGCAAACAGTTGACCGCAATTGCGATAATTTGGTTAAAAGAAATCTTCTAAATGTAACTCTGATGAGTTACATGAAGACATATTGAGACAGAAAAAACATTTCAGTATCAAATTAAGAGCTGGAATCAATTTTTGGCAAGTAAAAAAAACTGCATTTTATGCGTTGCACTGGCCCTTTATGCAGTTTTCAACAGGTAAAGAGTAGCTACTGGTTATGGTATAATCTTCAAATCATAATTGTGGTGAGTGATTTGAAGTCATTTTGAGGGAGAAAACCCTTTCAGTCCCAAATGTCTTTATTGCATACAAAAGCCAGACATAAATCATGTCAATTACAGTCTATTTAACAAGTATATATGAGACATAACAAACATACAAACATAAACATAACATTATTGACTGTAATCCCGTTAATATCATGTCTGATTAACAGCAAACATGTTTATGGCCGCAAATTCTGTGGAAATAAACGTTATCGTCTCACACATACATGCCATCACTATATAAACTGCGCTTTTCAGATTTTAACAGGCTGCGCGCGCTCCCGCGGACGGGAATCACTTTTGGGAGGCAGTCACTTTTTGGCACGACACCGCCTTTGTCGTCCGTCAACATGAACTAATGTTTATAACTTATCGTCCACGTCCGCATCACAATGCATCGTATTGTAAGAGGATAAAATATTATTTCTATGATGGTTAATGATTTGATAAATATATTCTTTATATTATTATTGAGATTGGGTAACTACTTCTTCCAATGTAGTTTGTATCCATAGGGTTCACCGTAGTTAGATTGGGCGGAGTGATACGCCGCACACAAGAGTCTAGTTTTCAAGTTTGTTACCGGCGACAAGGGTGCCACTTGTCTGTTTTCTTGAGCGGAGAATAAAACATACACAAGTTGCTCTGAAGAAGCTGTCCCCGTGCTGTTCTTACCCACGACCCCAAAAATAGACTTTATTAAGGTGACGCTAACTTACACCCAGCGTTACAGTATAATCGAGAAATTTCGCCACCCCTATTAAGTTATTATGCAAAGGTTTTACTGGCCCAGCCCACTTGAGATCAAATTGGCTGTAGGTTATGGCCCTTGAACTAAAATGCGTGTGACACCCCTGCATCATAGTTTCGCAGATACATATTTTCACAGTTCACTGTTAGTACAGACATAAAGTTGTGTACATTTGCACATTATGGCTGTTTGGTCTAAATAAAAGCAGCTCAATCATGTTTTTCTTTTAGTGTCTTTACCTGCGTACTCAGGAAGCCTCTCTAACAGCTTCTCCTTCAGCTGCAGCACTGTCATACTCCGCATCTCCTCCTCTGTGTCGCACAAGTCTATCTCTGTCTTCCTCCGGTCTAAAACCACCACCTTGATGGTTTCACCTTTGCACTTTGTTGGCGCACTCATTTTAAAGACGTGTGCCACGAATTAAGTTCAGCAAAAGGCTTTGTTAATGTGAGCTCGATCCACTTTCGTTTTTAACCAAACCATTTCCTGTTTTTATTCTTCTTCCGCATAAAATAGACCTATCACATGCCGTCTACTTTAGTCAAGAGGAACAAGTAATTATAACGGAGAACTATGAAGATTAGAATATAAAGACATTATTAGAGCAAAAGGCGACACTGTCACTGCAATTAAGGCGAGAAGAAATATGCTTAAAAAAAGAACCGCTGATCGTGTGATTTCTTTATGTATTTATTACTCAGTGCACAGTGTCTCCCACACTAAGAGCTCCCCAACTTTAAACTTAATGCAGCAGATTTAAACAGTATACTGAAGAAGTGCATTTAGGTCTTGCGGTGTCCCATAATGTAGGATATAAGTGTCCAAATCAAAATGAAATTAATTTATAGTGACAGTGTGAGGAACTTGCATTGGGGTCGTTCCCAAATGTTGAGCCCCCTAATATCTTTCAGCATTTTTTGAAGTGTTGCTCAAAAACTCATGAAACTTTGCACATGCGAAGTGGCGTAACTTGAAAGGGCCAGGTGTGAACGGTGAAGCCAATGTATAAGAGCCTTAAACCTGCATTCTCTGAAATGGCCAGCATGGTGCAGAGCATATCATATGATTACATTGCACTGTGTAGCAATGTGTGACAAGCTCCACAAATTACATTTAAAACCCCCATGAGAAGTCCCCTGCAGCTTCACAGTATTCAGAAATATTATTCTCTATTAAAGCGACTCTTAGTGTAAAAAAAAAAAGTGTAAAAATGTAACGAAGGTAAGGGTAGCTTTAAGCCATCAATCCTTGCACAGTTTTCTCTGCACAATGTGAATTCAAACCCATTAAAACATGAGATGAATGTGGGTTTCCCCCCATAATTTCACAAGCTTGGGCCATGATACCAATACAAATGCATGCACAAACATCCACCCTGTTCCTACAGTCACACAACAATACACACACTAGGAGGAAACACCTTTCTCAAGGAAAGTTGGATTTTATTTGTTACCTCAGCCTAAATATAATTTTGCTAAAAGAGGGCCCTGGTCTTGAAATTCAGTTAAACAAGTTCAGTCCAATCCTGCAGGTGGTCACAGACAATGGCACTCCAGTATTCTAATCAAGAGACTGAGAAATAATTATACATGGTCATTATAGCATTGCTAAAACAACACATTTAATGGTGACCTAAGACTTTTGCACATTACTGTATATCAGGGGCACAGACTGCCTTTAACACTTTAACACATCAGACATAAAGCACCCTTGTACGATGTCAACATATAATCAACATAAATATTGAGGTGGCATAAATGAAACTGGTGATCGTAAAAGTTTATTTTATTTTTATTTTTATAATCTATGCATACTCACCTCAGCTTTATTTATATAGTATGGCATGCACAGCACAGTCGAAGTGTCATGCACACAGAGAGAGGGACACAACAAAGGAAAAGAAAAGGGAAATTAAGTGTGTGTAAATCTATGTGCTGTGACTTAATTGACAACAATTAGGAGGACAAGCAGACACCACATAGATCATAAATGAGCAGACTTCTAGTTTTATGGTGGTTTACTGACAGTTACACTGTGGCGTTAACAGAACTAGCCAACAAATCTCTTCCTCGTTATCTGGACAGTTTCCAGATGTGACATCATATGAGATACATGTAACTACGTCAGCACACGTTAAAGTATGATATCAATTAAAACCAAGATGAAGTTCAGCTTTGGAGGTTCATTACTGGCTTTTTACAAAAAAACAAAAACACTTGGCTCAAGGTCCACTCTCCTGAGGTTTCAGTCACATCAGCCTTCACCAGCAGGTAGAGTGTGCTAAGGTAGATCAGGTATACAGGTAAGGTAAAGTTGGAGAACATTAAATATAATACAGTTAACAGAAAAATATCAAAAGTTACTTCTAGAGTATTTTAAGTAATATTATACTTGTGCTCATCAGCCCTGTTATGAATTTTGTTTGAATGTGTTTTAAATACAGTAAAATATAAAAAAAATTATACTTTTTGTTTATTGTACATTTTATATATTGTTAAGCAGAATTGTGCATTTTCTTAATTCTTAATTTTCCAATGTGTAACTTTGATTTCACATTTCATTTCATCAAAAGTTTGGTAACAAATATGAGGTCAATACACGGTGATTGCCATTCACATTGTTCTTACATCTTATTCTCGTGTATTAATCACACCAATAAAATCCTCTTTTTACGTGCAATTTAAGGGAGGTAAAGAAAAGAAAGTTGCAGATAGCATAATTGTGACAGCTGTTTGTAAATATCTATGACTACCTTTTAAAAACTTGGTTTTCACCTCTCATTTTTTAGATTTTCTATTAAATGGATCAATCATTAATCAAGTAAAGACAGAGCTTCTTTTTTTTCATTTCCTCTGCCATACAGGGATCGAGGTCTGTCTAGGAGCCACTCCACCAGGACAGATTTTGTATGGTGAGCTGGTGGGGCCACATATACGCTTCAGTTTCAGGCACACGAAACAGAACTCCAGATGGCAGCGAGGGCAGTTTATATTTTTGCAGTATTGCCTGCTATGTTCCACCTTCATGCCGCATGTGGGACAGGCTCGGATAGAGGGGCAGTCAGTGACCCCCTCCACCTCTGGCAGACTGATGGTCTTACATGTCTGCAGAAGTTGCAGGTCCTTATTGATGCAGCCGTCATTGTCGCAGCAATCAGAACGAGGGCCCGGACCTTTCCATTGCCTCTGACACTGCCAGCAGAATTGGTAGGTCTTCTTCTGATCCGCTGTGCAGATGGAGCAGGTCACACACAGGTTGGAGAGAGCTTTCCTTTCCACTGTTGTTTTGCAACATGGGCACTGATGTGGAAGAACATCCATAGTATTTTAAACACAGTGTGCTTTCTTTTGTTTGTTGAAAATATCTAAATATCCCACAGAAAAATCAACATCCAAAACAACCTAAAACATTTGACCACTCACCGGCTTGAATTCACAGTATTCTGCAGCAGCCAGGCGGGCCATGGTCTCCTCAAAGTACTGCATTTCCTCAACAGACAAATCAGCCAGTCTGCGCACTTCTCGGTATGACCACAGTTCATTGCACAGTTTGGTCCCCTCTACCACTGCAGGGCATTTGAATTTGTAAATGCCCTATAAAAAAACAACAAAGACAAGAATCAGTTCAGGATCACAGAAAACAGGCAGAGACTCTCTGCTGGCTTTTGGCGTTAATATAACAATGTCTCAACAAAAGTTTTTCTGCTGAAGTTTGTGGGGAAGAACCGAAAAAACAAAAAATAGTCAACTCTGAAATAAATTACATGCCAATGTAATGGCATGGCGTATAAAGACACATGCCAATAATAAAAATGAAGCAATATCAGCAACAGTGCAGTCAACATGTTTTCACTTAAATCTGTTAAAAAGCAAAGTTTTTATCACATAATCTTTCATTGGCAGATTGTCATCCCATAATAACACATGTTTTAGTGTTGCAGACATTCTTAAAACTTGTAATCTAGTTTTAGTTTCAGAGTTACATGTGTCGTGAAGTCGCCAGTAGATGGCAGAATAAGCACTATGTTGTATATTACTGGCAGCGAGAATAACACTAGTTGTTAGTCTGAGTCCAGATACACGTGTATATCTATCTATGGACGGAGCTCATGAGTTTTCATGGAGGTTTCTTTTCCCAGTGTTGTTTTGCTGATTCTTGCACAGTCTGATGGGGGAAGCTGTTTGCATAGTCCCTTTCTCCTTCCTAGTTGGATCAGATTGCTTTAATTAAAGTGTACATATTGAAAAATGTGATTTTAAGATGTGAGGTACCTGATCCAGCTGGCTGCGACACCATCGGGTCAGAGACTCAGGAGTGACAGCGTGACCGCAGGACATCTCAGCTCTGAGACAGTCGTCTTCATCATCTGAACCTGAAGTGCACAAAATAAAAACATTAGAGAAATATCATCTGTGCGATTGCCAGATACAGAGGAGGAGGAAGAGGAGGAGTGCTTTGGGTAACAATGAGTTTCAGTAAAATGCAGCAGCTCATTAAAAGAAAATGAAACAATAATACTTTAAACAGGACGTTTAAGTTTGTATGTCATTGATAAAATATTAACCGCATGCATAACTAATAAATATGTCCTTGTTTGTTGCACTTTTCTGTCCCTCTGCTCAGTGAGAAAGAAAACAAATCTTACCCAGTGGGTCCAAGTCATCCCCCCTGTTAACAAACGTCAGAGTCGTATCTAGTGGATCGTATCTCTTCTGCAGCTGTTCCTGTTCTTGAATGCTCATTATGATGTTCCTAAATGCAAAGAGTTGCAAATTGAAAGATTAATTACACTTTTAATAGTGTGGAAATATGTGATTTAAAGTAACACCCCAGTTTATAGACTAAATGCCATGACTATGGTTATCATCTGAGTTATTATGGTCGCACACATGAGCGTTACTAATCCTGAGGGGATTTCCATCTGGTTTCAAAGGTGTGATAGTTAAACATGCCTACGAAAAACACCTTGTTAAATTATTTCGGAATTTAAGTTATTATTCAAGTGAATGTTACAGAAAATGTAAAATGTTCTCACTTAAAAAACAAAAAATCAAATATGCACTTCAACACAGTTTATTGCATTAATGTGTGAAGTAATACAGGTGGATTTTAATTTAGATGAAGTGTTGAAGCCTAAAGTTAAAGATAAAACCTCCTCAATCCTTAGACTGCTGAATAAAAGTGGATTTATGAGGAGAAATGTTATGTCTTACCTTAGTGGCGCAGCTTTTTCTCTCTATAGTTTTATAAGGATTGTCCCTTTAGTGTCTAGCTCGACCGGAAGCACGACAGCCACACCTGAAACTACGCTAACTCTGTCTTTTCACATGAATTCAGTACTTTAGAGTAAAGTCTTCAGGGTCTGGGTCTAGTTTTTAAGGGTTTGCCCCCTCCCTCTGTCCGTCAGTCAGTTTCTTCCTCATCAAAGCTCGTATCGAAAGTGAAAGAAGACTGAAGGAAAGGCGTCGGGCGTAGATAGGCTGCATGGTGAGTTCTCTAGTGTTTTACCCTCCCATTTGACCACATGGATAAAGTCACCATCCTCTTTACACACCGTAAGAGTTTTAGTGTTTGTGTGGGACACTTTAAGGCGTATTTATTGTGGGTTCACGGTCCTCTACGCGTATCCTTTTTTAAACTGTGTTTTGAGGCGGTGGGTAATGGAGGACTGAGGCTGCATGCGTTTCCATAACACCCAAACACACCATCTGCGTTCAATGCTTCCCCTTTTTTTATGAAGTTAATCTGCTGCTGTAGAGTTGCTTTGAGTCTTAAAGTTACAGTTTCAGCTTGAAGTTGCCTTGTTACATTATTAATATGCATGCTCACAAGTATTTTAGGGTATCCTTGTGTGCAGACTTTCTTAAAGGAGCGGTTCATAATATCACTAGTCGCAATGATTGTGTGTCATGTCAACTAATTTATATTTGATTGACAAAAACTTGATCATTGTATAGCCTAATCATTTCGAGGCAGGACAGCTATGAGATCAACAGATTTTGAGAGATTACGTTAAAAAAGATTTACTAATTCAGAGATTACAGGCTATTTTTTGCTAAATTACCTCTTAACACATACATAGCTATATCTAATTACAAAAAAGTAACATGTTTCTGCATTCAACCTGTATAACAATAGAGTAATAGTAAAATTTTTTTTAAAAAAAACCTCAGTCAAAATTAATTAATGCCAATGTTACTCAAATCATAATAAGTGCTATATTGTATGTGCTAATAATAGGTTGGTTAAAACACATAATACTAAATCACAACACACATACAATGATAAATAACAACAGGCATACTACAAACACCAATAACGGACATTGTTTTGGTGTGAATGATGTCATGATTTAAGCAAAGTTATCTGATTTTAAATGCAAGACCTCTTGTAAATGTTCTTGGTTGCTGCAGCGGCTCTATGGCGTCTTCCTGAGGGTGTTTTTATGACTTTATTAAAAAGGGGATGAACAGGATCAGATGTAATTTGTTGGGCTTTTTGGTTCACGTAAGTTTTAAAAATTCATCCCAGTTGTTCTGTTCTTTAACAATAATTTTACCGGCAATGTTAGCAATTAAAATGGTATCAAAACAATTGTAAAACCTTCTGTATCTACTCACGTTGCCCAACCTGAGCTCCAATTATCCTTTTTTGTGCTTAGCTTGACTCAAAAACGTACATTTCTGAAACCCTGTGGTTAAAAATACACTATAGTTTAATCCTGTAACGCTTCCCCCTGGCTGTTTTTACCATCATCATTAAAATGAACGCTTCTCCTCCAGTTTATAAGCAGTAAGTGTAAATAATGCCACACTTGTCCTTCTGCATGTGTTTTGTATTAACTTATTTTCTGTCCCTTCTGCTGTATCATGTGTCTCAGCAGGCTGAATCCATCAGTGATCTAAAAATGTCAACGCTCTCACTCGAAGGACATCAGTATGAATCACTATATTGTTGAACATTTCATACACAAATTAGACCGCATTACTATCTCAGGTGAGTGACATGAAATAATACGTTTTATAATAATATGCATGTCAGTGTTTCTTTCACTTCGCTTCACTTCTTTTGATTTTGTTCATTTTTTTCTCTCTTGATCTTCTTTGTCTTTAGATTACAATGGTCTGAACAGTCCGGGTCTTACGTGCTATTTGAACAGCGTGCTTCAGGTGCTTTTCATGACGAAAGACTTCCGGGAGGCAATAAAAAGGTTTGTAACTTCAGCTTTGATAGGGTTGCTTTTTGATTTGATCAAATGAGAGTCAAAAGAAATAGGTTAATTTACGTCTTTTTATATTAACTCAAGGCTCAAATGTGAAAATGTCTGACGTTGTTTCACATCTGACTCATATACTAACTAAAGTGACATTTCTCATATGTGCCACAGATGCTGCAATGGAGATTCAACAGCCATTGACTCACACCTGGAAAGCTTGTTCACTGTTTTAGAGAAAAATGTGGCCAAAACACATAACATCACAGAAACGCTGGGCATCACAGATGGTAAGTTATGATAAAACATAAACATAAACATCATGTTGCTGCTGTAGGTGCTTGTGGATCTTGAGCCTGGCACAGTCTCAGACAAGTCTACACACATAGTAATGATACTAGCCTTACATAAAATCCCTTTGCTTGTCCAATCATTTCTACTTTCAGTATACATGCAACGTGATGCTGCTGAGTATTTTGAGAAGATCTTGTGTCTGACCAATCCGGACGCATCAAAGGTAGGGAAAAATCACAAAACATGCAATTAAAGGATAAGGCTGATGTTTTTCCTACATTTTTCTTATTGTTAACAAATCTTGTTGCATGCAGAACCAAACCAACAACAAACTGATATACTTACAAGCATTGTGTGTGTGCATCCAACGCCTGATATATCGTATTCCTCTGTGCTGTAGACCTCTGTTGTTGTCCAAAAACTGTTAAAAACACGTCAATAAGTTGCATCATTGCACCTGACTTTGTGCTGAAGTCAAGAGGTTTCAATATGTAGCACAACAAACTAGCAAAGCTCCTTAAACATGAGTGTTCCCATGAATTCACAGTGACGTCTGCCTTACAAAGAAATACTCTGTTATTAGTATTTTGGAGCCGTTTCTTAACAAACTAACAGGGTTCATTAATACCCATTAATTAATGAATACAACAATGCATTATTGCATCCTGCAGGTACTAGAAGGAAGTCATACCTTCTCAGCAAAGTGGATACAGTCTACTCTTGTCTTTGCAATAAGGAACATACATGTAACTATATTAAAAGTACAATCTGGTGGATGCACACAACAATCAGAACCAAACTTCTTGACATTCTTGAACTCATCAAGAAAAAGCTCCTGAACTACGCTGTGTAGATGCAACATCAGTCAAAGAGAAGGAGATCAGAATATTCCAAGTGGTGCTGGCGTCTTTATTTTTGATCATTTAAAAAAAAAAAAAAAAAGGAGGGAAAAAAGGGATTATTTTCAGTGGTGTACTCCTTTAATTGCCAGGCTACACAGCACTTATTGAATCTTTCCTGTACCTTTGTGTCCAGATATTTAGAGGAGAGCTGAATCACAAGACCACATGCCTCGAGTGCAAGGAGAGGAACGACTGCAGGAGCCTCTTTTGGACTCTGCCACTTGCGGTGGAAAACCCATTTGGTCAAATCTACAGCGTGGTAACATTCTCTTTACTAAGGTACATTTTTTTTATTAAGGGAGAAAAGAAGAACATGACAAGTTAATCAATGTATTATGTTTACAGAAGAAAGGGTTGAAGGCATTCTTCAAAAAAGAAAATGTCTGCGGGGACAACAAGATGTACTGCAACCGCTGTAATAAAAAGCAAGATGCACGCTTTGTGAGTGATACATTTGATCTTCTGAACTCTTCAGTAGGATAGTTGATTTTATGGCCTCCTCTCGTTCATGCAGTTGTTTTCATTCTGTGGGGCAGGAATGTGAGATGACACAAAATCCAGAAAATCTGACCCTGCTGCTGAAGAGATTCAGATTCGACTACAAGCGAAGATGTTACGTCAAGCTCCACTGTGAAGTTGACGTACCCCAGACTTTACACATGGAGGTAGGTTTTGATTTTCTCAGCTGAAAATAGTTTAAACTTAACATTTCTAAAATTACTGAAGTTACTTTGTTCTTTCTCTCTTCAGAGTTGCACGTATGATCTCTATGCCATAGTGAACCACTTTGGTAACATAATGGGAGGTCATTATATCGCACAAATCAAATCGTTTGAAACTGGCGCCTGGTATCAGTTTGATGACCACACTGTTAAAAGTGTAAGTGAGTCAAGTTTTCTATCACTTATTCCACAAGCTGTCTAATTTCAGAGTTTAAAAAAACAACATCAATTTTAACGACATATCAGTTATTGAGATGTCATTTTTACTTCCTACAGGTCCAACGATCACTCTTCATGTCTGGAAAGAAGTTTTTGAGGTACATGTTGCCTGTGTTATAACCAGAGATGAGCATAATTTGTGCTCATCATGGACACTTTGCAGTTTTTTTTGCAAATAATACATATTTTAGGCCATAAAAGCCTATAAACAAGCTGAAAATACACAAAATACAAATTTAAAAAGCAAAATTAATATACGCAAAAACCTTGAACAGTCATTAAAAATTTTAGATACACTCAATCAAAATGTTATATTCATATAACAATGATGATCCATTTTTATTGTGCAAAATATATACTGTCTCACTCACTGTGTTAATCTAAGCATGTTTAAACACTTCACTAATGGCATGTATGTTGTGTGATGCAGCAGCTTGAAGGCCAGGACAAATTTCCCTTGTGGGACATTAAACTACATTTTATCTTAAAGCCTGTGCACCAACTCTATAAATACTTAAAATACTTGGACATAAATTGGCGCAGTAGTTGTGGACAACAGCAATCACCACTGAATTTCTGTGGTCACTTGAAAACAATCCACAGACCAACAGAGATTATTTATTGCAATCTAAAACCTCTAACAAAAATCTAACATTCAATATTGCTTTTGTTGTTTTTTCATATCTCCCAGGTCTTCCTCAGCTTACCTCCTCATGTACAGGAAGGGTAAGTTCACAAATGTATAACATGCTCTCTTTGGTTTTTTGATTTGTTTTAATTTCTAGTTAAATTTGCTGTATTTGCTTTTAAAAATCAGCCCAATACTTTATTTAGATCCCTTTTATTAGACCTTTGTCAGCCAATTAAAGACAGAGATTACTTCATATAGTTTATTACTAGGCTAAGTCTGTACACTTGTGCTGTGTGTGTATGTATGTTATACTATAACCGCCCTTCTTTCTCTTCAAAGTGAACAAACATCCCACAAAAACCGATGAAAGTGACCACAAAGCTCCGTTTGTACATTCAGATGTCAGATCTGAAAGAAGACGTGACGGGGCAGAGAGAGGAGATCAGCTGAAGGACGATAGTTACAACGGAGAAAAAAACTTGAGACACTTGAATGGTGATATCTTAAAGAGCGATGACGATACAGTTTCGAAGAAAATGACGAACTCTCCCGTAGAGCTGAAAAAACAGACAAATCAGAGAGCAGCATGCGATTGGGCGCATGAAGACATTTGGCCTCAAATAGACTCTGTACTGGATGGAGACATTTACAGTGTGTCTAATTTTGCAGAGCCACAAAAATATGAAGCACAAACATGTAATGGACCAAACATTTGGCAGCATGCTACAAACTCAGAGAACATCTGTCATCTGAACACTAGAGGGACCCCTGACGACATATATAAGAAAACACTCAGAAGATATCCATTAGAGCAAAACCACAACTCCCAAAAGCAAAGACTAAAAGCAAATGAGATGAAGTGGGAAACACAGAGTAGCTCTGTTACAAAGACTGGGACAAAAGCAAAAACTGATCATGGCCTTATAAGAAATACAGTCAAGCTTTCAGAAACCAGAGGTGTGAAAAATAAAGAGGAGGCAGTAGCAGATGTAAACATAGAAAGAGACAATAGTAAACAGAGAAGAGATGCTGCTGTCAGGGTAAAGAAGGGAGATTGTGATGTTAAGTCGTCTGGTGTTTCCTCCAATGGCTACTCTTCCTCAGGTCCGCACTCACGCAGTCTGTTGGCACCAAAGGAACCCAACGAGTGTAATTCACACAATCCAAGCAGAAAATCAAGCAACTTAAAGAGGAACCAGGTGAAAGTGCAGCATGTTGTCCTTGCAGAGGGCGGCTGCAAACTGGAGGCAACTAAAGGAGAAAACGCTGCAAGTCTGAGAGGAGAAAGAAATGCTAAAAAGAGTTCTTGCAAAGTCAGAAAAGATCCATGGAGGTCATGAAAGAGAACAGGAGGAGCCCTGTGATTTTTATTACTCTGAACAACATATCTGGTATTAAGATGATACCCATTGAAAACAGCGTTTCTGTAGCAAGACAACTTAAAAGAGAAACACGCTCTGCAGTACATGTTCATGGATATTACAATTGTCTTATTACATTGCATTTGATATGTTCATTGATATTTGCATACTGTATATTTATTGCTAATCATCTGGCAATTGGTAACCTCAGCACTCCAATCAAGATGTTGCAAGCAAAATTATCCCACCATGTTCAGGGAGTTTAAGTTCGGGGCGTCACTTCCGGATTCTGGCTGCATGAACTAAAATGACTAAATCCTGCAGTGACTTTGGGGTTTTTTGTGCTGGATTTGAGTCCTTTTTCAGGGTTTGGATGAAACAATCAGGGATCTTTTAATTTCATTTTATTTTTATTTTTTACAATACCTGTGTTAGACTCTGTTAGGTTGTATCGTGTTTTATGACTTATATTAGTTGACGTATGACTAAATGATGTAGCTGCAAAACAACCTTTGTACTAACCTAATTAAAACCAAGTTGTTTTACCTTGTGTTGTTCCTCTAAATGATAATAAACACTTTGGAGCTGTTTATTCTGACCATAAAGCTGATTAAAAACATCTAAATGTTATCCTTAAATCTTAAATAGGGTTAGGGTAAGGCATAATCTGCATCAGTTTTTAAAAAAATTATTCTTTATTTTATATACACCTATGAGACTTTACACACATTAGTATAAAACAAACATTTTTTATGGGTTCATGTTCAGAAAATGAGACTCAGAAAGATGTAAAGAAAATTTTAAAGTGTCGTGCATGAAGGACGAGGGGTCTGTTGGTTGTTTTTTACACTGTAATAGTGTAATATATTAAATTACATATTTTCAAATTCTGCTTTTATTTGAAATGAACTTGTTTGTCATTAGTGTCATCGTTGTGTCAGACTTTATGCTATACATGTCATGTACAACATACAGGAAATTCAGTCACACACCAATTCATAGGACATAAACACCACAAAGACACTTTACATTAATCTAAATATAAACTTTATTGAGCGATGCAGATATTAATGATGAAACATCATTGAGCAAACATTAATTCAGAATGAACTTTGAGTGGCAATATAAACAATTGTGAATTATAAAGAATTAAGAGAATACAACAGATACATTCTAATATTTATTTAAATGAAGACTAAACGTTTGGCACGTGTCACATGAGAGAAAAAAGCTGTGAATACACGTTACAAGTACAGGTTGTGTGTGCATATCCCTCTTAGTTTCTGTGCCACACAGGTATGGAGGTTTGTCTGGGAGCCACACCATCGCTGCAGGGGATGAAGTAGGAGCTTGTTTCCATACACTCAGGAGTTAGCTTCAGGCACACAAAGCAGAACTCAATCTGACAGCGAGGACAGATGATGTTCTTGCAGCCTGTCTTGTCGTGCTCCACAATCTTTCCACAGGTGGGACAGGCTCGGATGGAGGGACACTCATCTACTCCTTGCACCTGAGGGAGGTTGGTCATCTTGCAGTTCTTGAGAAGCTCGAGGTCGTGGTTGATGCAACCGACGTTGTCACAGCGGTCAGAGCGTGGAGCGCTACCTTTCCACGGCTTCAGACACTGCCAGCAGAACTGATAGACCTCCCGCTTATCTGCTTTGCAGATTGTGCAGTGCACACTGAGATTGGTGAGGTCCTCTCTCTCCACACAGGTTTTACACCCAGGACACTGTTGGGAGGGACACGAGAAACATAAAGGTATTTACATATTTTTCTGGATGTTTCCACAAAACTCATAATTGAACTAGTCAGTATCTTTTTAAAGGGTAGATGACACTCACTGTTTTGAATTCACAGTACTCTCTGGCAGCCAGACGAGCCATGTTCTCTTCAAAGTACTGCATCTCTGCAGCTGTCAGCACTGCCAGTCTGCGCACCTCTTGGTAAGGCCACACTTTACCACAGAGCTGCACGGTGCCATCCTTCAAAGCAGGGCACTTAAATTTGTACTGACCCTAAAAATTAAACGACAGATTAAGTTATAGTTAAGTGATGCAACTCAAAGATGTGGTGTACCTGTCAACGGTTGTCATGACAGCAGCCAGTTAAACATATCTTACAGACTTAAGAAAAGTTTAATTCAGAATAATTTATCAACAACACTTTAAACTACTTACAAATGTTTCATCAGAACAGACCTGGGCAAAACTCACACAAACTGAGAACATGATACTGTGGAATTTTGTCTTAATGTACAAGAATGAAATAAAATTTAAGTGGTAGTTAAAAGTCAGTTTGCCATTACTAATTTTAAGGGAACATGAATCAAAATATGAAATACAGTAGCTTTGTGGTGTTGGATATTAAATTATTCTGTGCCATTAACACAGCAGAATTTCAAATGTTTTTTTTATGTTTTGTGTTTTGTGTCCCATATTGCAGTAAATGGAAAATAATCCTTAGTAGAGTTCGAACACTACATCTTATAACATGGAGCACAGCCTGTTTAGTGTAAGTGAGGTGATGGAAAGTACCTGATCCAGCAGGCTGCGACACCACCCAGTGAGAGACTGTGGAGTCACAGCGTGACCGCAGGACATCTCTGCACGGAGACCCAGGTCTCCTTCCTCCGGGGCTGGGGAGCAACAACAACAAGACAGTTCAACATCACGGTCATATAGTTGCACAACACGAGAAGGAAACCGATCCCACATAATTCATTTAGACAAGAAAGCTTAACACCATCTTTCGTTACATAGCCTATCAATGAAGTGACATTTTTAATCATGCATTTCCTTTTCAGCAAAGACGCCATAGTTACCACTGGGTGCGTTAATTGACTTGATTAAGTTAACCTACTGTAATGTAAGCACCACATTAATAAAGCCCGACCGTTTTAATAATTTGGGTCATTTCTTCTTAGGACTTACGTAGTGGATCCAGATCATCTGGTCTGTTGACAAATTTCAGAGTCGTGTCTCTGCGGTCGTATCTTTTTTCCTCCTGATTCTGTGTAGACATTTTGTTTCAGATCAGCTGCTGTTTCCTCCGCCGACAAACTTCGTCTGCACTCTGTGAACACTGAGGCTGCCTGCTGTGGCAGTATCAATACATTCAGTGCACCAGGATGAATTTTCTACTTTCGATTTCTCCCTGGTTGGCTAGTTACAAGAAGTCACCTGATTCTATGTCTCTACGTTTCATTTGATTAACATTTAAAGTTTCCTTGATGTATTCACTTGACTTAACTTTGACTTTATTTGTAATTGCATTGTTTCAAACTGGCAGATAAACTCTTCTATCTTATTCAATGTTAATAATTATTTAGATACTGTTCATGAATATTGATTTTACTCTGTGATATTGATAAAATGTTAATTTAAAAAAAACCCAAAACAAAAGACCTCCAGAAAGTGCTGCAGGTAGGCTAGTGAACAAACACAGCTAGAATGTCAGGGGATTTCCGGTTATCTGTCTGATAATAACAGCGTCATATATTAAAGTTGAACAAAGTCAAGACGAGAGGACAAACCCTTCAAAGCTGGTGAAGTCCCTTATGTTATAGATAAAGGCCTAGTTATAAAAAAAAATAGGGCGCAATAAAAACAAATACTGTGCCATTATAAAGGAATGAACTATATCAAAGGTCATGCTGGACGTGTGTTAAGACATACACAGAGAACTTGGCTCTCACTTTGCATTGCAAAATAGGGTTAAGGTTTTGTGTTGTTTGCACTCCGTGTTTTTATAGTTGTGTCTTTATTCTTAAGGTGAATAAATAAAGGCTGAATACAATTTTAAAGTCGTTTTTGACGGTGAATATATTAAAATAGGCCTATTTATTATTATGAACATATATTTTGTTAAGACAGTGAAAGTGAAAGTCTTTGAGCCTGTCTGTCTGTCAGCTGGTTATTTCAGGCAACACCCTGAAGTGTCGTTAACTCTCTGCCCTCAGAGTCTGAAAGGAATAGAAACCTGCACACAGAAGCAACACAGGATGGGTAAAATCTACCAGGTCGTGGTTCATGGTTTAAAGGATGAGAAGATGGTGATAGACCTGTCAAACACAGAGGAGCAGATGCAGAGCATGACAGTGAAACAGCTGAAGGAGAAGATAGCAGAAAGGCTTCCCGGGAACGCAGGTAGGTTGACAGCGAAATGATAACTGAAAGTATGACAGTATGAATTCTCATATGTACTTTTTTGTATGATTTCAAATATAACAGGATGTAAATACAATTACAGTGCATGTTCAACATGACCAGAAGATGAGGAGGCGTTAGTTTTGTTTTCCAACACTTATCTCTGACACGTGGGCTATCCTGGTTTGAGCTGCCTCAGACCTGCGATTTAAATCCATCCAAGAACAAAAACAAGCTCTCCAAAACTGTTAACTTTGCAGGGAAGGTGATTGGCAAGTCACAAAAACAACTTGGTAATATATTTGACAGTGATGCACACAGGAAAGTTATATGATATATACTTGTATTGTCCCCTTAGGGAAATTTGAACTAGAAAGTTACATTTTAATGTTGAAGAATGTTTTTAGTTTTGGATGACTGATGTTTTTTGTTTCTCTTACTTTCTGTGTGTGTGTGTGTGTGTGTGTGTGTGTGTGTGTGTGTGTGTGTGTGTGTGTGTGTGTGTGTGTGTGTGTGTGTGTGTGTGTGTGTGTGTGTGTGTGTGTGTGTGTGTGTGTACGTACAGGAGACACTGAGAAACTGCGGCTGATCTTCGCAGACAAGATGCTAGACGATGACTGCTCACCATTGTCTGAATATGGGATCCAGCAGCAGTCACACATCCATATGGTGGTAACGGTTCCTGGAGGACTGGAAGCTTGATGTGGACAGAGAGAGACCAGCATCATCATCATCTCCTGGTGCTCTTCCTCCTCTTCGTCCTGCTGCTGCTTTTATGTAATGTGCTTGTTTACAGATGTCTAGATTTTACTGTACAGGCTATTTCATTGTAAAAAATGTATGTTGCTTGTCCAATCAGTGGCAACTGAGCGACCTTCCTCCACCTCCTCATCCTCAGCCAGCAGACTCCTCCACATCACATTATTTGTTCTTTGTTGTCCTTTAATAAACCTTTATCTAATATAGTTTCCCTTTGTTCATATTACTTCCACAAATTAACAAGTTAATGACAATTGTTGAACAAAAGTTTGTAACATTCCTCCTAAAATGTTTGTTGTTAAATAAAAAGGTGAAAATCCTCTCTAATGCCTCATCTTTATTGATGCAGATATTAGGAGGCCTGCACTCTGAACCCACATATACAAGACACTTAACAACAACAGGAAAGTGTCATTGCTGTTATCTTCAGAACAGGATTACGGCCAATCACTGCTCCTGTAAGTGTGCCTATCAGGGACTTTGTGATAAGCAAAAAGTAAAGAACTCTATATGATATAAGCTTCAGTATTCTAGTTGGAAATGTGTTATTTATCATCCTATAACATGTTTCCAGCTGCTATAGAGGTATGTGTGCTATATGACATATGTAGCTCTATAAGGATATTTGTTTATTTTGAATCTATTATATACATCTGTCTTCATGCATACTTTTAAACATTTGGCTTTGATACAGGTGTAGTCTTTTGCATATTTCTCTCGTCATGACTAATACTTGCTGACTAAACTATTACGTCTAATATGTGTTTTAAGTCAAAATTAACTTAACTTGGTGGATGTTCCCTTCATCCTACATACCAGAGGTGTGCTCATTTTTTCCATCCATGGTCAGAATCTGGAGGTCTGAGAAGTGGATATTACACAACAACAGATTGGAATGGCATTTTCAATGAAAAACTTTGCATTTTCACCTTTTGTGTTTTCTTATTTTACTGTGTTAAATTAATCATCTTAAAATAAGCATTTTGGTCTCATAATTTTGCAAATCACACTACACTTATAAACGAATACTGTCCACAGAGTAATGTCATGCAAGAGGCTTTAGATCTTATATTTACCACTTTAATCAAACAAATGATTTAATGAATAAATAAATAAAGAAAGAAAGAAACTATTCCAAATTAGCCTCATGGTCTTCAAATCTGTACAACAATAGAGCATCCTCAATCTTTTGACCATGCAGATCATTGTATAAATATTTATTTATTTATTTGCTTTTTATGTATTTTATTATTTTGCTGTTATGTATTGAATTATAATAACTCCCCTTTTGGTGCCAGTGTTGTTTAACATAAAACATTACAATTGTAATTCATTACTGACCAGTATAACTTTGGACTATGGAAAGATGGTGACCTGATAATTCTGAAAGCATTTTATTGGTATATTGACCATATGTTAATTTTTTTTTTAAAGAAACGGTTTATTTCGTTTATCCTTGATAATAACCACATTAACCACACAGACTGATACTGACAACCTCTTCTGGATGACTGTGTTCAGTGTTATTAGTCTCCTTCACACTGTCAGCTTCCTTGTGGCAGTCCTTTTATTTTTATGTGTTGGCTTGTTATGCTGGTTTAACCTCACCTGAGCTCATATCATGGGGACTTTGAAAGGACTCTTTGTACCAGGAAATAGTTCTCTGAGATATAAATACCTCTGTCACTGATTCAGACACCAGGCTAAGAATTCAATCACTTGGCCTCCGCCCTGCTCCACATAAAGCAGTCCTAAATACATATTTACTAAACAGTGCTCACTTAGATTTTCACTTTCAGTCTCTAACATTTACAGAAATTCACATGACTGTTTTTTCTTCTCAGTATCTCCTTTAATTGAGTGTTTAATGGCACTGAAGCTAGACTTGATATACAGTGCATCTGGTAAGTATTCACACCCCTTCACTTCCCCCACATTGTGTTATGTTACAGCCTTATTCCAAAATGGATTAAATTCATTTTTTCCCTTATCAATCTACACACAATTTTTGCAAATGTATTAAAAATAAAAAACTGAAATATTGCATGTACATAAGTATTAACACCCTTTGCCATGACACTCAAAATTGAGCTCAGGTGCATCCTGTTTGCACTGATCATCCTTGAGATGTTTCTACAACTTGATTGGAGACCACCTGTAGTAAATTCAATTGATTGGACATGATTTGGAAAGGCACACACCTGTCTATATAAGGTCCCACTGTTGACAGTGCACGTCAGAGCAGAAACCAAGCCATGAAGTCAAAGGAATTGTTTGTAGACCTCAGACACAGGATTTATTGAGGCACAGATCTAGGGAAGGGTACAAAATAAATTCTGCAGCATTGAAGGTCCCGTAAATGGAAGAAGTTTGGAACCACCAGGACTTTTCCTAGAAAATCCAAACTGAGCAATTGGGGGAGAAGGGCCTTGGTCAGAGAGGTGACCAAGAACCCGATGTTCACTCTGACAGAGCTCCAGCATTCCTCTGTGGAGATTGGAGAACCTTCCAGAAGGACAACCATCTCTGCAGCACTCCACCAATCAGGCCTTTATGGTAGAGTGGCCAGACGGAAGCCTCTACTCAGTAAAAGGCACATGACAGCCCACTTAGAGTTTGCCAGAAGGCACTTAAAAGACTTTTAGACCATGAGAAACAAGATTCTCTGGTCTGATGAAACCAAGATTGAACTCTTTGGCCTGAATGCCAAACTTCACATCTGGAGGAAACCAGGCACCTCATCACCTGGCTAATACCATCCCTATGGTGAAGCATGGTGGTGGCAGTATCATGCTGTGGGGATGTTTTTCAGCAGCAGGAACATGGAGATTAGACAGGATCAAGGGAAAGATGAACGGCGCAAAGTACAAAGAGGTCCTTGATGATAACCTGTTCCAGAGCGGAGCTCTCCTTAATCTGCGCGAAGGTTTACCTTCCAACATGACAACGAACCTAAGCACACAGCCAAGACAACAAAGGAATGGCTGTGAATGTCCTTGAGTGGCCCAGCCAGAGCCTAGACTTGAACCCGATTGAACATCTCCAGAAAGACCTGAAAATAGCTGTGCAGCAACGCTCCCCATCCCCTCCTTTGTGTTTCCCTGTTTAGCTACATTGGAAGTAATAAAATAATGAATTTGGCACTAATATTTTGAGCATATCTCATCCGCTTAACTCACACATCACAACATCATAGTAGTATATTGTGGTTTGAAAAAAAGAACGCAGGACCTGTTGTATTATTTAACACTACTGAGTAGGGCATTCAGAATGGGCCTGTTCATCATTGTTATGCTTTCCAAAACTGTACAAATAAAATGGTGTTAGTATTGCAACAATACTGTGGTGAAGGTCAATTTAGCCATCATACATTTTTATTATTTACACCTGTGTTTTTCTACTTAGGGGCTGCTGTGTCTCATTAGGGCCAGACTAGTGAGACTGGACTAATGAGACAACCATAAACCTTCGGCTTTGAACACAAAGACCTGAAAACAGGAAAAAAATGTAAAAGAAATGTAGAAAGCAATCTTTTCTGTAATACTTTTAATTTCCTCCAAACATACACTTGTTTTGAATTTCAGATATTTATTATCTTATACTTTGTGATTGGTTTGAAATGTCTCATGAAAGAATGAATATCATTCGTATAAGCATAATTGTATGTGATGCAAAACAAATATACAGTGTTCAGTGTGAGAGTCAGAACTGAACAATAATGTAGTGTAGGTCCACAGTGTTGCTATCAGACAGATGTAATAATGCAGCAAGTCAATTTACAGTAAAAGTAACTCATTCAAACATTTTACATGTGTTGCTCTACACACACAAAACAGTCCTGTGGCAAACAGGAAATTAATTTTAAAAAACTAAGTAAACTGAACAAAGAATAAACAGTTATGATCAGAAAGTCAAATTACATCAACACAAATAATCAGTAGGAAAATATATAACAGTCCTGCATGATAACTAACTGATATCTGTCAAATACACAGCAAACTTGTTAAGCATCACTCAAAAGCTTAAAAATACAAGAATCTTGTGGATCTACACTATGAACCTTAAGCCCTGTAAAATCATGTGTGTAGTTCATCTTAATCTGACATCTGATCTTCATTTTTCCTACTTTTCAACATACAGAAGCACCCAGGAGTTTTTTGCTTCTTGTCTGACTTCAGTGGATGTTTGAGATGCCACCATCTTCTTCTACCTTTTTCTTTACTTGTTTTACCATGTGCAAACAGTAATCCTGTCGTAGGCTCATTTTGCATCTCTTCTGCATTTGATAGACCAGCACTGTTACTGTATTGCACTATTTTATGTTCCTTTGGTTCTGGTGACTCAGTGTGACTTAGTGTTAAATTGTTAACACCTTTTGCCAAACTATCAGTCTTCAGGTTTGATTTTCTTTCAGAATTTACTTCATCATTCCAGCTTTTCTTGCTGCCTTTCTTGCTCATTTCTGTGTTCACTTCCTCATCTCTTGTTTTACTGCTACTTTGACCATTACTATCACTTCTCTTCGCCTTTTCTTCCTTTGAATGGTCACTACCCTCCTTCATACGTCTTTTAACACTGTGTGATCCAGACCTCACATCTGGTTGAGTATTGTGCTGATCAAACTGTCTCATCTGTCCTCTTTGGTTCTCTGTCAGTCTTCTGCTTCCTATTGATTCTCTTTGATTCATTTCCTGATTTCTCTTGTCTTTCTTCAGTTTTAATTTTATTATCTCCTCATCTCCCTGTTTTTCCACACTAACACATTCAAGGCCATAATGTTGTCCAGTTTTGTCCAGTTTACGTTCCTGACCGTCATGTATGACCTGGCTATCATGATCTGATCTTTCATTGTCCTGACCCTTTACTTCTTTGTTACTCCCTGATGTCAGTTCATCATCTTTAGTCTTTCCTTCCTCGTCACCTTCAAGGTTTACTTCCATATTTTCCTCACCTTCCTGTTTGCCATAATGTTTCTTTTCAACCTCCTGATCTTTACATATGTTTTGACAATTATTGCCTTCATACTCTCTGTCATCCTTGGTGAGATAGTTTGAGGAGGTCTTTGTCCCCTTTTCAAACTGTTCATCTCCTACCAAAACCTCACATGGTATCCTCTGTGTAACACCATCTATTCCTCCTCTGCCATTACTCTGAACCTCTAAATTCTCATCAAGGTTAGTTCGTTCAGAGTCTACTTCTCTCAGTTCAGCTCCCGTCTTTCTTCCACTGTCCTCTGCATCACTTATAATTTCCACTCCCCTAGACTCAAAACTGTCCATGTCTCTGCTCTCTTTCTCACAGAACTCAGCAGTGTCATTACTCATTTCTGCTTCTCCCTCACCCTCATGCTTCTCTCTGATATTGTCAGCATCTTGATGTTGGTTGTTATCACTGATGTCTAGTGGTAGGCTTTCGTGAGTGGACGTCTCACTGGTATCTTGAGTACAAGTATCTGCATCCTCCACTAGAAAGTAGGAATAAAATCAATTCAGACAAGTCACCAAACAATTTGATGTGGTAATTCACACATACACATCTGTAAGCATAATGAAAATGTATGCCTCTTACTTTTCTTTTTCTTGTAAAAAAGCAGGTAAGCACTCTGCGATCTAAAGAAAAAAAAAACACAGAAAGAAGTAAGGTTATTTTCATATTCAGCAAAATGTATGATGGGAAATAAAAGACGGAGAGACGCTTACTTCTCCACCTGGTTATCCATCTGGAATGGCTGATAATGATGCTGTTGATGAAAAGAATAACAAAACATTAAATTATTAAATTATTGTCACAGAAAGTGTTAACTATGATTTGGGAACAACTTTAACAGAGTTGAAGTTATTGGTCTTACCACTGAGACATTCGTATCATCAAAGTTATACCATCTGTCATCATGAGACTTGATTGTTGCAGTGTAATGTCCACCTCTCAGATCTCCAAAATGATCCACAACCGCATACAGTTCATATGTCTGATTCTGATCAACAATGGAGAAAAATGACAGTCTTTAGGATAGGAATGGGGGGAAAAAGTGTTATGATAAAACTAAAATATTAAGCATACCTCTGGTATCTGAAGGGTGCAGGGAACATCCACAGTGCATTCGATTTTGACATACGCCATGTAACGGTAGTCAAACTCAAACCTCTTCAAAAGCAGCGTCAAAACATCTGGATGATGTGTCATTACAGATCTCTGAATGAAGAGAGAAGTCCCCAACATTTGTTATTGTGTTATTATTATGTAATTCCTCTAAAATATCATTAACACTTAATGCTATCATTGCAGAATTATAGAGTTGATATACTCACAAGAGTAGCATCAGCTTTGTCATCACACTTGTCACAATACATCTGGTTCTGTCCATTGACGTTTGAGGTGCTGAAAAAATTCTTAATGCCATCCACCTGAACAATAAACTCATGTTGTTTGCATTTGAAATCAGCTCCATCACAGCTTAACAAGTGTACAATGTTAATAAACATCTTCTCAGTGAAGACACCTTTTAAAAAGGCAGGCATTTAAAAAGATGCGTACTACCTGCACTTGGCTTAGCACATACCACATAAGTGGTTTAGAAGCTTTAGCAGTAGAGCATTATAATGAATATCGTGAAATGATTATTTCTTCTATACCTTGTGAGAGGACAGTGAACTCTCCCATGTTCTGTATGATTAAGGGGGATGAGGGGTTTGGAGTTTCTTACTGCATGCACTGGCAGGTCGAAACCAGTTTTCTCACATACTAAATTATGTTCTTACTCTTTTATCCTGCAGCGGATACAATACTTCAACCATAACTTTGTATGAAAGTAAACTGGGATTTTAAAATATTTTGACATTGTTGCTTGGAAATTATTTTTTTTAATTTACATGCACATATTTATTTACTGCACTTCAGTAATGGTTGATTAGGACAGAAGCACTATAATTTCCATGCCGTTAAGGATGAATAAATGTAACCTTTTAACCTACACATATAAACAAAGAAAAGTTATTAGTACAAATAAAGTTTAATGCATTTTGATTTTGACAATTCAGTGACCTAAAAGCTGTTTTTGTTAAGTTGAATGTTATGATCAAACTTGAACATCATTACAGGCTATCAAAGCCTTGCTGTGGCATCATTAACTATTCAGCTGTAATGGGCAAAGGTTTCAACACGCAACCCAAGCAGCAGAGGGCAGTAGAGCAGCATTTCTCTGTGGACCTCTGAAAGACAAGTAACAACTTTGAGGAAGCTATTGGGGAGCATCTGTTTAAATGATATAATGAAGTCTGCTGGTGGATGATTTAAGCTCCATGTTAAGTTCACCTAGCTTACATTTTTAGATGCAATATTTTCCAGTTTTTGATATATGACATATATTTCACTTAATGGACTTTCATTCAACTGATGTTATTTCTGACCAGACATTTGTAGACCTGAATAACTAGTCGGCAAATGGCACATTTAGTCTACTCAACGTTCACTGGAAAACAAACAATCACACCAAAAAAGAAAAAAGCTTCACATTTTTCAGGTTGCCAGATTCTCACCACACTATAGTTTTCACTGCAGGAATCCACCAACGCAAGAGGAAGATGCCAAAATTGCCCTCCAGTGTTTGTCTGTAGATGACATACACAGCATTCTTTTGTGTGTGTCAACTCTCCGTGGAAAATCTGAAAGATACAACAAAAAAAACCTGAGACTGATAAAAAAGTGTTACTTTTCATTTCAGCTAAAGATAATTTTCCTTGAGGTAATGTTTATTATATTTGATATTTAGGATGTCTTTACCTTAGACGCTTCAGGACTGGTCAGACTTAAAATCTTCTCGAAGTACTGAGCAGCATCACGTTGTTCAGACACTGAGGTGTAAAGAGAATAAGTCAAAATACATTTCTTCAGATACTCTATTATTAAAGGGGTTATCAGATATTCGCTAGTCTAGCTTACTGTATGTCAACACTTTATCTGCAGATAGATAAATAGTAACATATCATTTTAAGATTTTAAGGCTTCTGTATACATCTCACCTAAATGTTCCCAATGCTGGGTACTTTGGCACATAATTCAAAGTCTAAATGTTAAACTGTACCTCTGTCAATGCCCAGCGTCCTTGTGATGTTATAGGTGTATGCTGTACGTTTGATTAAATCATCAAACAAGTTTTTAAGATGGCAATCAATGCGGTCAGTGTCAGGATTTTCAAAGGTATACCTACACAAAAATAAGACAAAATGACCATGTGAGATTCAAACGCGCATACGTGCACTGTAACCTTAAGTCAAACCAGTAAAATGAAGTCGGACCTTGCAACAAACCCTGTCACGGCTTCTCTGAACTCTTCGGTCATGAACAGCACCTGCAGCACACTGTTCAAGTAACACGTCGCTCCTTGGTTCATCAAGCCATGATTAATGGCTGCTGGGATGAGATTATTAATAATCAAAGTCAATAGCAGAACTGTCCTTATAACAACATGTAGGTTTAGATTACATTAGATTAGTTTAGTAAAACGTTATTAATCCCCTAGAGGGGAAACTCATTTGCCACCAAACAGCTCATAGATGTACAATACGGACAATACAATCAAGTAAATGTTAAGTTTGCAATCAAGTTTGTAGACGTATATCTTACCCGAAGAGGTAAACATACCGGAGACAAATTGTCGACCTTTTTCCACCAAATTCATTTTGACTCCTTTAATTTTCCGTCCAGATTTTCTCTTAACTGACCCACTGAACACAGCAAATGCAGATGAAGACCAGCAGGGAAAGAAATGAGAATACTTTCAGCTAGTTTAAGTTATTTACAATAACAATTGCAAAGTCATTTTGCAGGAGCAATCGCAAACATACAGCAGGCTTTCTGCCTTGAATACAAGTGTCAGAATACTTTCTCTTTCACTTGATGTCACTGCTGCTGGTAAGATGCATTCAAGGTTTTCGGAAATATGGCAATTAGGAGCTCACATGACCTAGCCTACCAGGACGGTTACATAATGTATACCCCTAAAATGATCTTTAGCAGATACATGCAGTGGACAAATAAAGTGAAACACTTAATTTATGTTTCACTTTCACTAGATAAGCACTGCTTGTTTAGCTTAGCTAATTTAAGTGCAGATCTAAGTCTAAAGTATAGGACATTAGTCAGAAAAAAGCTCGTTTTTCCTTCAGTCTTTAACAGTTAATACTAGGAGGGCTCAAGCGTTTCATGTCAGACTAAATATCATTTTCTAATGATTACTGCCAGGTAGGTTATTTAATTTTACTGTGGATGCAAAGTTCATGAATTCCACAGGACAGAGAGGGTTGAATTGTGAATAAATTAATAAATAAATGTAGTATATACAGCATATGTACGGAAGCGTATTGCTGCCACACCAGAAAAAAAACGGATCAGTAAAACATAAAACTTTTCATGTTATAACGTGATAGTTTCTTGTTATAACATAAAACGTTTCATGTTATAACGTGATAGTTTCTTGTTATAACATAAAACGTTTCATGTTATAACGTGATAGTTTCTTGTTATAACATAAAACATTTCACCATATAACGTTATAATTTATATTGTTATAACATGAAACGTTTCACGTTATAATGTGATAAATTGGTCTCAGGCGGAGGTGGACCCCGGGTAATCAGGTTGTGAACTGGCACTTGGCCTTTTGCAGTGAACCGGCAACACCATGGCCCAAAACACGGATTGTTGTTTACAGCCTTTCTGTTTTAATTGTGTCAAAGCAAAACGTCAAAACCATCTTTATGCTTCTGCAGCATTGTGATGGTGATTCAATGACAATCTCACCATGATTTAGGCTAGCTAAAACATGTACCATCAACAAAGCCGGCATGTGCCGGTCGGGTTTTGGAGCGCACCTATTTTTGTAGGCTGCAGCCTACTAAAGATGTTGGATAGCGTTTCCGTAGTATCTGTCTGTACTCAGTTTGCCCGGGCCCGGCGACACAAGGGGCCCCTAACCCCTCAGTTGTATCCCCCCCCCCCCCCCCTGTTTAAGATTTATATATGTATAGAAAAATAGCAATTTAGCTACTTTTTTTGGTTGGCCGAGATATTGGCCGAGATATATGTGACTATCGCTTAGCTGTTGTTTCAGAACCATAGACAGCGCTGTTTGTTGCGTTAAGGGGGAGCGTGAGCTGCAAATAGCTGTTTCTACGCGCCTCCCCCTGCTGATTTTATCATGTTATAACATGAAAAGTTTTATGTTATAACAAGAAACAAACACGTTATAACATGAAACGATTCACGTTATAACATGATACTGATCCGTTTTTTTTCCTGGCGTGGCAGCAATATGCTGCCGTACATATGAACTATTTATACAGCCACAGATTTAAACTGAACGTGAGTTTTTGTGTGTTTATTAGATTTTTTTTCCATTACAACATTCAATTAAAGAAAATACTGAGGAGGAAAACACACAAGACTGTCTAGAAGTCATTCTAATTCCTGTAAATGTAGAGACTGAAAGTGAAACTGAAATTTCCTGCTACAAATTGTCCTTTCAAAATCTACATGATATGATCTTAGGTGGGGTTTAACCAGCAGAACAAATAAACAAACACATCACAGGATTGCGGCAAGGAAGCTGACAGTGGAATGACTAATAACATTAAACACCATCACAGTCATGCAGAAGGGGTTGTCAGTACCAGACTGGTGATTGTGGTGATATTTAAAGAGAAGCACATTAAACCGTTTCTAAAATAACAACAAAAACAACATTGACATGTTATCAATATTCTGATAAGACGGTTTCAGAATTATTAGGCCACCATCTAAAAGCATCTATGAGCTGTCACTCATTTCATTCATGGGCGACTGAGGGGCTCTGGAACCTGTGTATTGACATGATTATTGTCTGAAATGTTATGAAGCGTCCAGAACCTACATGACAATCACAGTGTTTTAAGCTGTTTGTCAATCATCATTTTTTAAATAGATTTGATCCAATGGGTTTGCTCATAACTCAAATGTTTCACATGTTGCCCTGATCCTCTTCTGTAGAAAACAGCAATGAGACTTTCTTATTGTTAAGTGTCTTGTATATGTTGGTTCAGAGCGCAGGCCTCCTAATATCTGCATCAATAAAGACGAGGCATTAGAGAGTATTCTTACCTTTTTATTTAACAACAAACATTTTAGGAGGAATGTTACAACCTGATTTGTGGAAGTAACACGAACAAAGGTAAACTGAACTACATAAAATTAAAGTAGGTAAGTTTATTAAAGGACAACAAAGAACAAATAATATGATGTGGAGGAGTCTGCTGGCTGAGGATGAGGAGGTGGAGGAAGGTCGCTCAGTTGCCACTGATTGGACAAGCAACATACATTTTTTACAATAAAAAAGCCTGTACAGTAAAATCTAGACATCTGTAAACAAACGCATGGAATAAAAGCAGCAGCAGTATGAGGAGGAGGCAGAGCACCAGGAGATGAAGATGATGCTGGTCTCTCTCTGTCCACATCAAGCTTCAAGTCCTCCAGGAACTTTTATCACCATGTGGATGCTGGACTGCTGCTGGATCCCATATTCAGACAATGGTGAGCAGTCATCGTCTAGCATCCTGTCTGCAAAGATCAGCCGCACATTCTCCAGACTGACTCCTACACACACACACACACACACACACACACACACACACACACACACACACACACACACACACACACACACACACACACACACACACACACACACACACACACACAGAAGGAAAGAAACAGAAACATTTCACTTTCAAGCTCAAGTTCAAAATAAAGTTTTCAGTCTTGCAACCACGGAACAGTTTAGTTATTTACAGAACTTTAATGTGGCTGAAAACAATAATGATTAGATTGACTTTATTGTTCACCTCAGTGTAAATGTATCTTTGTTTCCTCCCAAAGTGCAGTAAGAGTACATACACATATTACAAAACATGGAGCATATACAACAAACTAGTGCAAATGGGCAGGTGTGACAAGTGTTCCCTGATACAGTTATACTGCGTTCAAAGTATGGAGTGTAGTGGGAGTGAGGTATCTGCAGTTATATGTTTACTTTTCCTGTGTGCGGCACTGTCAAATATATTACCAAGTTGTTTTTTGTGACTTGCCAATCACCTTGTTAACAATTTTGGAGAGCTTGTTTTTGCTCTTTAAATTGCAGGTCTGAGTCAGCTGAAAACAGGGTAGCCCACGTGTCAGGGATAAGTGTTGGAAAACAAAACTAAAGCTTCCTCATAATCTGGCCATATTGAACATGCACTGTAATTGTACATAGAAACAATGCTATATTTGAAACATACAAAAAAGTACATATAGGAAGATAATTCATACTTTCATACTTTCAGTTAGCCTATCATTTCTCTGTTTTTAGTTGCATCTACCTACCTGCGTTCCCGGGAAGCCTTTCTGCTATCTTCTCCTTCAGCTGTTTCACTGTCATGCTCTGCATCTGCTCCTCTGTGTTACACAGGTCGATCACCATCTTCTCCCCCCTTATACCATGCACCACGACTTGGTAGATTTTACCCATTTTGCGCTGCTTCTGTGTGCGGGCTGCTGCCGGGATCCTTTCAGGCTCTGAGCGCAGAGAGAGTGAAATAACCAGCTGAAGTTGACGTCAGAGAGAGGCGCAAAGGATACTTTCACTTTCGAGAGACTTTTTTCTTATAGCAGTACTCTTTAATTAATTTAAAGACACTCAACAACGATAATAACTTTGTTCCAAATTACTTCATATCATTGTTTTCCGCCTTTGTTTTTATAAATCCTGTTTTAAAATATAAATGTAGATGGGTCGTGGGAGGCCCAAGTCAAAATTCTGTCTAATGTTTGCTATGGGTCCTAATTTAAAGTATTACTTCAAGAGTTTGTTCAGTCGTCATTGTTCAACTTCGCAATGTGGCGTTGTTGTTACACTATAATGATGGTTGGAAAGCCCCTGATATTCCAGCAGTGTGTGTTACCCGCCTGCTGCACATCCTGGATGTTTCATTAAAAGCTGCAGTGAAACAACGTATTAATACCACAGTGTAATAACAATATTTATAAACAACATTTTTCATAATGAATATTTGAGGAAGATATTAGAGTTAAATTAGAAATAAGGACCTATAACCTTTATAGTCTAATTTAAGTCAAGTAAAGATCTTTCCCCACAAATGAGTGCATACATCAAGCCTGTCTGTAATAGTGTGTTAATGTAAATCAAATTTAACATATGGACAAAGAATCATCATCTGCCAACCTGCTTTCACGTGACTTCTTGTAACTAGTCTACCAGGAAGAAAACGAAAGTAGAAATACATCTTGGTGCACTGGATGTATTACTGATTACTGCCACAGCAGGCAGCCTCAGTGTTCACTGAGTGCAGACACACACACAGAGGTGTGTCCGTGAAGGAAAGAGCAACTGGTCTGAAGCAAAATGTCTACACAGAATCAGGAGGAAAAAAGATACGACCCCGGAGACACGACTCTGAAATTTGTCAACAGACCAGATGATCTGGATCCACTACGTAAGTCCTAAGAAGAAAAGAAGAAATGACCCAAAGTCTTTAACCTGTCGCAGTCCTGATGTAGACTAATGGCTTTATTATTGTGGTGCTTGCATTAGGTTAACTTAAGCAGTACAATTAACGCATCCTTTCGGACTGAGACGTTGGCATTGATATATAGAATTAATGGAAACACATGCGTAAAGTGTCCCTTTATTGATATATAACGATCTATGGCAATGTCAAATATGATTGTATCCTTTCTTCTCTAAAGGCATGTGGGATCAGTGATGTTGAACTGTCTTGTTGTTGTTGCTCCCCAGCCCCGGAGGAAGGAGACCTGGGTCTCCGTGCAGAGATGTCCTGCGGTCACGCTGTGACTCCACAGTCTCTCACTGGGTGGTGTCGCAGCCTGCTGGATCAGGTACTTTCCATCACCTCACTTACACTAAACTGGTTGTGTTTCGCTCCATGTTATAAGATGTAGTGTTGAAACACTCTGAAGAATTATTTTGCATTTACTGCAGTATATGGCCATTCAGGGCAGTTAAGGCCCCTCAATAGCATTTTGACAATTAAACTCAAAATACTTCATCCCCCAGGGGAGCTTGCAAACTCAAGTACACATAGCACAAAAAATGTTTTTAAAAGACAAATATGTATATTAATTGAATATATAATCTTTGAGTTGTAATATAACCTACTCTGTCCTTCAATTTCTAGGGCAAGTACAAATTTAAGTGCCCTGCTTTGAAGGATGGCACCGTGCAGCTCTGTGGTAAAGTGTGGCCTTACCAAGAGGTGCGCAGACTGGCAGTGCTGACAGCTGCAGAGATGCAGTACTTTGAAGAGAACATGGCTCGTCTGGCTGCCAGAGAGTACTGTGAATTCAAAACAGTGAGTGTCCTCTACCCTTTAAAAAGATACAGACTAGTTCAATTATGAGTTTATCAGAGATTGTTTGTCCCTACAACATACAGAAAAATATGTAAATACCTTTATGTTTCTCGTGTCCCTCCCAACAGTGTCCTGGGTGTAAAACCTGTGTGGAGAGAGAGGACCTCACCAATCTCAGTGTGCACTGCACAATCTGCACAGCAGATAAGCGGGAGGTCTGTGAGTTCTGCTGGCAGTGTCTGAAGCCGTGGAAAGGTAGAGATCGAAAATCTGACCGTTGTGAAAATGATGGATGTGCCAACCAAGACCTTCAGCTTCTCCTTAACTGCAAGATGACCGACCTCCCTCAGGTGCAAGGAGTAGATGAGTGTCCCTCCATCCGAGCCTGTCCCACCTGTGGAAAGATTGTGGAGCACGACAAGACAGGCTGCAAGAACATAATCTGTCCTCGCTGTCAGATTGAGTTCTGCTTTGTGTGCCTGAAGCTAACTCCTGAGTGTATGGAAACAAGCTGCTACTTCATCCCCTGCAGCGATGGTGTGGCTCCCAGACAAACCTCCATACCTGTGTGGCACAGAAACTAAGAGGGATATGCACACACAACCTGTACTTGTTATCTGTATTCACAGCTTTATTGTGTCACAAACTAAACTTTTCCTGTTAGATTTCATCGTAAGATTATAATTGCAACTAAGCCATTGTGTAGTCTTCATTAAAACAGAATATCATTACAATATATCTGCTGTATTCACTTAATTATTTATATTTCACAACGTTTATATTGGCACTTGTTTAGTGATGGTTCATCATTAATATCTGCATCACTTAATAAAGTTTTCTCCAAATAGATATCAGACTGAATTTCGTGGATGTTGTACAGGATGAACAACAGTGAAATTACAACATGTATTCATATGCAATATAAAATACAAAATATCAAACATATTTACATGTGTCATAAAGAAGGTAATGAAGTGTTAAGATTTGCATATCCATTTTACCCTTCATGCTAAACAAAACCTGATGAAATAAATATTATATTATTAAAATAATCCAGTAGGCCCAGTTACGTCCTCCACAGCTCAATCCCAAAATAACCCTGACCCATGAACAATGATAACACTTATGTCCCATTTTCTTTGAGTATGAGCTCCTAAAAATGCATCAGTTATATACCAAGGTCTGGAAAATATCACATGTGCCTAAAAATAACAAAATTCAAATAAGAACTGGTGCAGATTACGGCATATTTAGAGCATGTTTTTAAATGAGAATATTTCAAAGGTTGGACAGTCCCTCAATTAGCACATCAGCCTATCTTACTCCAATATTTTGTTTCCCTCTTCTTAATTGGACCGATGAAGTGAAACTTGTTAATGTGATTTATAGAACATCTTCCTGTCCATCTGTGTGGCTTCTTTGACTGCCTGGTAGGAAATAATTTGCATCAGTGTAGATGTTTTGACTGCTTCTGGTTGACCCTCACTAGCACATTCTTGGTCTGATATCACTTCCAAGTGATGTGTGTGTATGTGTGCACATATTGTACATATATAGTCTTTTCATTTTTCTGCATTCAGTAGCGGTCTTCTTAGGACAATAATGCCTTTTTATGTGCTTTAATTTGTTTTTATGTGACCAGTAGGCAAAATAAGTAGTGACATTTCTGTGCTTCATGTGAGTCAAAATGGTTTGTCATCGTGTCCCCAGCCTGTCCATAGATCAGGTCTTCGTATGCTCAGATACTTTGGCACATCAAAGCAATGGTTGAGCTGATGTATCCTGAATGGTTATGAAACCATTAAAAAAAGATGCATTAACTTCCTTCACCTCATTAAGTACACCATAAAAATGCTAATCCTATGCAGCAATAGTAATCCAATAATATTATAGGCGACATACAGTATAACACTGAGGTCATGCAGTTTCATAATTAATGCTGTTGGTTTTACTACATTAATTTATCAGATAATACATATTTCTAGTATTTTTGTTGAAGTAAGCCTATACTTCCAAGTAACATCCTGTTGAAAATGAAATACATGGCTTATAATTTATATTTTGCCACATATATTGAATATATATATATGTATAAATACTATTTAGTATTTATACATATACAGCCAACTATTGCCACTCAAAAAACTTGGATACACTGATAAAAAAGGAGAATGTTAAAATTTTGTAAATGACAGATTTTATTGTGATAATTGGGCTGCTCCATAATCATAAAAGCAAAAATGTAAATTCTCAAAGATCTTGTCACCTATTGTCAGTAATAGCATGAAATATCTCAACATCTACTGGATTGAGGATGGGTGAGTGTGCTGAGGGAAAGGTGATCAGACCGTATATTAACACAGTTATTGATGAATGGGTAAAGGCATTGCAATCAGATCAAAAGAAAACAAGGAGGTATTGACGTTCAGACTTTACAGTGTGACAGATAAAATCAAGGGTCAACTTAACAGACTTAATCAATTAGAGGGGTAAAAGTATTAGGAGCAAAAGGTAAGGAAAAGGGAGAGGAGGGGGCAGACATCACTTATTCTTCATCTTCTTCTTCTTCCTCTTCTGCTCCTTCTTCTTTTTCCTCTTCTGCTCCTTCTTCTTCTTCCTCTTCTGCTCCTTCTGCTTCCGTTTCTTCTGCTTCCATTTCTTCTGCTTCTTATTCTTCTTCTTCTTCTTCTTCTATTGCTTCTTCTTCTTCTGCTGCTGCTGCTTTTTCTTCTCTCATCCTCTTCATTTTGTTCCACCTGTTGTTTTTCTTCACCTGTGTCTAGTGGATTTGAAGTGCAGGAAAAATAATATATATAGTTATTAGTTAATATCACAGTCGTAGCTTTCTGTTGATTTCTTTATAATATGTGTGATCTTACCTCTGTACATGAGTAGATATGCAGTCCTGGAGCTGGTGAACAACAATTTTGAATTTATTTTTAGCATAGAACAACAGAAGTTTACAACTTTCATTAAACGTTTCTGTATAAAACAATGTACTATATGTCAGACTTATTGGATATAATGAAACGTACTTGTAAATATTCCGGAGTTCTTCAACCTAACCATTCAACCAAAACAAAAACAATATAAACAAATTTCTATTGGTATGTTTTAATGTGTCTCATCCTCATAGAGTGGAAGAAGTAAAATCCACTTTACCTTGTAGACACTAGTGTCATTAAACTCGTACCAGGTTTGTTCCCCTTTGGGCAGGATGGTGGCTGTGTAATGGCCTCCTCTTATACTGCCAATGTGATTCACTGTTCCATAGAGTTCATACTTCTTTTCCTACAGTGAAGATCACAGTCAGGCAAATAAAAAGGTTTTAAAAGCAAATATAAGGCACATTATTCAGATATAAATCATACGTAAAAGTTGCTTCTCCTTGCCTTTATCTGTAATGTACGTGGCACATCCACACAACAGTCTGACTTGACATGTGACATGGTGTTGTAGTCAAAGTCAAATCTTTTCAAGAGTAGAGTCAAAATTTGAGGAAATGTCACCATCTCACATTCCTGAAAGAAACATTAATAAACACTATATTCTTTGATCACAGTATTGTAAACCAATATAAAAGTGATTGATTTCTATTTAAAATTTGGCCTGCCTACAATTTGTGTTTACGGTCAAACTCACTTTGTTTGCATCTTTAAATGTATTACATTCTTTGCAGTACACCTTGTTGTCTCCACTGAATAATTCAGACTGGAAAACACTTTTAAAACCTGTGTTCTGTAAAACAAACAAACAAACAAACAAACAAACAAACAAACAAACAAACAAACAAACAAACAAACAAACAAATGTTCTGATAAAATCTTCAGCTCACAACACATAAATACAAAACTAGAGCTCTGATCTTTAAACTCTGCTCACCACACTGTAGACTGTGTCCAAATCGTCTGGCAGCGACACTGGAAGAGTGAAGAATGGATCTTTCTCTTCGTTGATACTGTGGCCTTCAGAGCATTTTATTCTGATTGTGAGCTCTCCTTTGAAAGCCTTAAAAATAAAAAGACATCATTACTTTACATTCTGATTTGTTCACCTGTAAATCACAGTCTATATTTTGGTAGTGCTCACCTCAGAGGCTTGTTTGCTAATCTTGTGTAAAATCATCTCGAGGCATTCAGCTGCATCATGCTGTTCATAAACTTTAAAATAATACATTACATTGAATCTGATTATTAATTTCATCAAAGCATTTCACTGAATTTACTGCTGACATGTGACTTTCTTATAGATTGAGTCTTGCTTTTTCATTATTATTACTGTCTAACTTACCATTTTTAATCCCAAATGTGTCTGTGATAGTTGTTGTTCCACATGTTGTTTGTTTCAACTTTTCAAAGATGTTTTTCAGCTGCAGATCTGTTTCTATGTTTGGATCCAACCTTGAGGGAGAGAGTAGTTTCTCAGTGAAACTACTAACTGTTTGTATTAACATGCTCGCTGGTAGAGTTTTGTAAGTTTAAGACATCCATTTGAATAGGCATAGGCATTAATTGAATAGCAGGCAGTGAAGAGAGAGAGATACAACATGCAACAAATGTCCCTGGATGGAACTGAACCAGGGATCTGTGCAGTAATTTATATGATATGAGTGATATTTTATATAATATTTTGTTTGTTTTTTAATTATTCTCCTTATTTGTACTTATGCTATATACATTATATTAGTACTTATATTTGCTACAAAGGAAAGCAGCGATTTCAAACCTGTCGTGGATCTCTGGGGTCATGAAGAGAACTTGTAGGACACTGTTGAGGTAACATGTGGCTCCCTGATTATACAGGCCGTAACGTCTCGGTGGATGGAGACCTTAAGACAAAGTCTGTGTCATTACACTGTTTACATTTAAGTTTCCTACTTTTGTTTCCTTCTCTGCCTTTTTTGCTCATTTGTCCTTGTTTGTCTTTTCTACCAGAATTAAATTTGGAGTGTGGAACTTTTGTCCCCCCCCCTCTGGAAGAGAGAGTAATTACAAAAACACTGTTGACGCGCTTTACACATGCTGTGGCCTACTTCATCACTACAGCTGTGAAAGGAGGATACATTGTTTTGAGTGTCACACTACCCCCACGAAATGAATCCTTTCACAATCAAAATTTAATCCATTCGGTCCAATAACATTTGTAAAATCTAGACGAGCCACACAATTAAATTATTTTATCCCCATTCAAGTTAGCAAAGAGCTAACAGGAAGTTAGTCACCTAGGCCGGCTGATGTCTTAGTGCACATGCTCTGACTATAGAATATGTGCTGTAAGCATTCATCCACCCAGCACAGGAATGTCAAAGCCAACACCAGATAAATATCACCAGTATACTGACAGCTTTACCTGGCGGTGACAGGTTTAATCAGCATTGTGTGAACTCATTGGGCAATGTAACAGATATTCATTTACTATGTAAAAGTTCCTGCAGGTTTAAAGGGAGCATCGTCTTTTTTCACTAAATTCAAATCTTCAGACTTGCTGTTTGGATTTTCTTCGTATGATGCTCAAATATGTTCTGTCTTCATTAATATGGTCCACAACACACACCTGACCCCCACTACGACTACTGACAAACTTGTTTGAGATGTTTTGTGTGTCTCCACTTACCATTTTCCTCTGCCTCTTTATCTCCACTCATCATTACATTACTCAGTGTTTGACTATTCAGTTTTCTTTTCTTCCAGAGTAATGTCTTTACTGTTGTTCTTTCACTTTGACTGTGGGATCTTTTGAGTCGGTCTCATTGGCACTGTGGATTTGAAGGGGAAGAAAAATAATAGAATGAGTATCAGTATAGTAGTATAGTATAGTCATACTGTATTGTTTTTTAAAGACTTCTTAATACTGAGCAAGTAGGACCACAGCAAATAGGCAGATATGGCAATAAGAGAATCAGCAAACCAGAAGGAAAAAAATGCTACAGTTAAAATGATAAAAACTGTAAATCATGTGTTGACTCTAAATCAACTCTTTGTTTGTTTACTGTATAACTATTTCCCATTTCATCTTATAGCATATTACAAATTAAATTAAATTGTACAAATCCTATATCACACAAATACACAAACAGAACAACACACTTCTAAATCAATACTACCCATCCCCAGCAGTGTCAAGAGTCTAAACCAGTTCTTCTTGGTGGTGTGCAGACTGATACTATATTAATCTTAACGATTTCACACACAACCCAGCAAAAATACAACAATGTGTCTGTGAAACTACATATTCACTGTATGAATTGTGGTTCATTTAGTGTGACTGATCCCGCTCAACCTTCCCCTGCACATCCCCCCATCTCCTACCTCTGACAGGTTGTATTCACAGCTACAACAAAGGCATTATGGTGTGCAGTTTAGTAGTCCACTAGGTGGCGCTATCTATCTACTAGTTTATACTGACTGTTGCGTTTTTATACCTTAAGGAGCACTGGTAGTCACTGAGAAAAACATGATTATATTTCCCAATAAGACGTCAAGCAGTCACACCAAAGAAAAAACTAACTACAGATCATTTGTCTCATAATTTGAATCCGTGCTTTCAATGTGAGATTTCATTTTAATCTTATTACTTGGCTCCTTTTACATCTCGGTATCAGTCGCAAACTATTCTACCTCTACCTTCTGCCTCGTATGATATTCCCCTCATTGTTTTGTAATAGAGTTCACACCAGTTACAAAGTATAACATGATACATATTTACAATTCAAAACAAATGGAAGTTTGGAAAGAATTAAAAGTAATATAGAAAAGATCGATTTCTAGTTAACAAAGTGCTACTTACTGACAGTCGGCCATCACATGTTCAAAGGAGGATGCGGCTTACTCTCACTAACTTGTTGACTGACAGTTTATGAGCTGTTAGATGAGCCAATTAGATTAGTTGTTGCCTAAGGGACATTAAGAAGCTTTATAACCTGCAAGGCCATATTAAACTTTAAATATCATATTAATCATTTTACATAGATTTATCGTTTTCAGGGGTTTGTGCACAAAGCAGAAGGTTTATCATCTTGTCATTTTCTGATTGAAGACAGGTCTATACATCTAAAGAGCAATCTAATATCTGAGAAGGAGAAGGAACAGTGTTATGACCCTGAAGGCTCCACACTTAGGCTATTTGTTTATTTGGAGGATGCAATTGACAGTCTTTGAGTATACTGTATAAATAAAGTTTACTTACACACTTAGATGCAGATAGATGCAACTGGAAACCAAGTGGTTCAAAAACACCTTGAAAATAACTGACATGCTAATCTACATGTTGTTTAATTATTTTAGGAGTTGGCCCTGTGTGTGTGTGTGTCCTGAAGGCTTGGCAGCGCCACAATAAAAAAAAAGTGGAAATTCCCTGAAGTCATTTGAGTTACAATAGATCTTTGTACCAGGCATCAAAAATTGGCAGTAAAGTCCAGGTCAACATTTAGGATTGGCTGATCACTTTCATAGCCACTGTACAATTCCTGATTTGAGAAAAGCTTTAAATTTAGCTTTAAAGTTAAGATATACAGCATCCTAGTAACTGTAGCCTTGTAAGGGATTTGTAGTTTTGGGATAGATGTTCAATCAGTATTTTACATTTATTTTTCATTTATTTTTACTAGGCATCGTGTATAAAAAAGCATAAATGTTCCATAAGTTTGCTTGTTGTTTATAGTTGTTTGTGTTTAATGGTTTGTAGTTGGATAATGGATGTTTATTGACTTAAGTGCTATTGATTGTTATTTGATATTGCGGCTGTTAATATTATGTTGAAGTATTGGTGCTGTGAATTTCAGATGACATGTCAGAGATGCAAACAAATGCCTGACCATGTAGGGCTCTATATGTGAAAACAAGAACCTTAAAGTGAATCCTAAACTTGTTGAGAAGCCAATATAAAGATAATAACATAGATGTCATGTGAGTATTCCTGCTGGACCTGTTCAACAGCCTCGCAGCAGGGAATGTATTTGAAGCAATGATAAGGACCTCAGTCGTATCTGCATGTAGTTGCAAAAAGCTGTAAACTTTCCAGTTAGACACATTTGTAAAAATTGATACTTAATCAGTCTCATTATGTTTAAAAGAGACAGACAGCTGAATGTCATCAGTGTAATAGTGACAAGAGATAAATTGTTAATGCTAATACTTAACATAAAGGAAATTGAAGTACCTACAGAATAAATACAATAGGAGCCAAGACAGAACCCTGGGGCCACACACAAGAACGAGCAGCTGTTTCAGACATTTAAGGACCAAATGAACAGAAAAAAACTCTCATCCGAGAGACAAGAGGAGATCAGCCTGATATTATTATTATTATTGGTCATATTTCCATTATTATCGTTATCGTTATTAATGTTGTCATTGTTATTATGTTCCCCTGTGTCTCTCTCTCCCTTCTTTCCTTCTCTCTCAACCCACTCAGTCAAGGCAGATATCCGCCTACATGGAGCTTGGTTGTGCTTGAGGTGTCTTCCTGGTAAAGGGGAGTTTTCCCTTGTTGTTGTCACAGGGATCCTGAAGGCTCAGCAGCACCACAAAAAAAGTGGAAATTCCCTTAAGTCATTTTAGTTGACCTATAAATGACTGAAATACCTTTGTACCAGACATCAACAATTGGTCAGGTTAGAAGTACAGGTTACTGGCTCTGTGAAACTCAGATGAAAATACAGTGTAAGGAGACCATTGGGGCTTAATTGTTAAGGTCAACAAAATTATTAATAATAATTCATCACACCCTGGGACCAAGTACGAATAACCGAACAGTGGATACAGTCGCAAAGTTCTGGACTCTGCCGCCAATTTTTGATGTCAGGTACAAAGTCTATTGTAACTCAAATGACTTCGGGGAATTTCCAATTTTTTTTTTTTGATTGTGGTGCTACTGAGCCTTCAGGATCCCTGCAACCTCCCATGCAAATACACACAGGGCCAAGTCCTAAAATAATTAAACAACATGTGGGTTATCAATTATTTTGTAGGTGTTCTTGAACCACTTGGTTTACAATTGCATCTATCTGATCTTCTGTTTGGCAGAGACTAAAAAGACATGGAAGAGGAGGAAAACATGACAAAGGGATTAATCTGAAAATTAATTCTGTCTATTACACTTTGTGAATGCTATGGCTTGATAATGAAGCAAATGCAATTAAGTTCAGTTCAGTTTTTATTTATATAGCGCCAAATCCTGAGAGAAGTTATGTTAGGGTACTTATCACATAGAGCAGATCTAGACTGTTCTCTTTTATTTAAGGAGAGCCAACATTTCCACATGAGCAAAGACCTCGTGACAACAGCAAGGTAAAACTCCCCTTTACCAGGAAGAAACTTCAAGCACAACCGGGCTGTGTGTGGGCAGATATCTGCCTTGACTGAGTGGGTTGAGAGAGAAGGAAAGAGGGAGAGAGAGGAGAGAAAGACACAGAGGAGCATAATAATAATAATAATAATTATAATAATAATAACAATGGAAGTATGACTAATAATGACTAATAACAAGAAAGCACAAAACTCCAGGGAAAAGGCAAAGTTAGTAACATGAATTAGTGGCACATGACTGTTTACAGATGAAGAGGAATGGAGGGGAGTTCAGTGCATCCTGGGAAGTCCCTTGGCAGTCTAAACGTATTGCAGCATAACTAACCCAACTATTACGGTTAATCTGTCAGATATGCCATGAAACTGAAACTATCTGTCTGTTTTAGTGCTTTGTTTACCACACTTATTGAGGTGAACAACTTCTTAGCAGCTTAATAAAACATGTTAATAGAGGTGATGTGTAGTGTTAGTAGTCCAGTGTATTCCATAAAATCTGTAAACCCTTTTATATCAGGGTTTAATCTTGTGCTTTGTTTTTCAGGATGTCCTTTAATTTACACTGGGATAATAGATCACTTTTTTTAAAAAAGTTCCTTATCAGTTTTTTCTGCCTCGTGTTTTGAATATGTTCATATCTCTCCGTCACCTGACGCCTGGCTGCTTAATTCTCACGTGTTTCTCTTTTATCTTTAAACTTTCTCTTTCGATCTTGAATCAGGTCCTTTTTGTTTACTTTCTCCTTGTTTTTCTTTCAGCAGCAATTTAATCCTCACTTCTGTCTCCTCTCCCCTGAATCCTTCACTCACTCAGGAAAAGTAAAAAGTCTTCCTTTTAACAGTCTGAGTGAGCGTGAAGCAGAATACATGATGAGTCAAGCTATCCAAACTATCAAGGTACATTAACAGTATTACTGTAATGTACAGAAGCAGATAAACAACACTAATGTCAACTGTAGTTGTGTTATTTTTTAATTTTTGAATTAACGGTTCTTAAAATGTTACAAGCATATGATAAAGCAGATTATAATCGGCATATTAACCATAATACAAAAATCTTTCAGGAAAAAGGGATATGAGATTTCAGATGATGTTTTTAATTCAACATGTTTTAAACGTAATAATGTTGATATGCACAGCAGTATATTTGTAGGCTTAACGTGACTTCTTATTCTCATTTTGATGCAATTTTCAGTTTTACTAATGTGCATTTGCTGGCTTATCAAGCTGACAGTGTCAAAGTCGTCTTTAACATTTAGAGATGAGTTAGGCTAATTAATGATCCCTTGAAAAATAAAATTCCATTTTTGAGTGAATTTCATAAGTGCATGTGCTGAGCTTTCTGTATACTTTTTTAACATAAAGCAAAGAGGCCATTAGTAATGATTAAGGAATCAACTTTATTTGTTTTTACAATACATTTTATTTTATTTTTGAGATTGCAACATTAATTTTCTGATAGGCGTAAATAATCATAGCAGTGTAAGTGTTTTGGCAGCGGGGGGGGGGGGGGGGGGGGGGGGGTTCTTGTCCCAGTCAGAGGCCTCCATCCAGTATCAGCAGTGTGTGAATTGTGGACATGTGCTTGATCCCATAGGTCGTCAGCAGTGCTCCTTCTTCCAGCTTCTCCGCTTTAAAGACCATCCGGATGTTATCATCTAAGCAAAAGAAAACAATGGGATTAACATAAATTTTGGATGTTTTAAAAGTGTTCAGAAGTCTTATTTACTGAGAATACCTGCACTTAATGCAGAAATGATAAGACTGTCTGGGATGTGGGGTATCAAACACACTCCTGCACAGATGTTCTGTAAACCTATAATCTGGATGATGTTACAGTCATACAGATATATTAATTATCAGGTTAAGTTCAATATTTGTATCATATCCTCATATAATTAAAAAACAGCAATCCATCTTCACCTCAAGCACTTTTTTTTTTTTTTTTTTTTTACTGTTTAGGAGTTACATCCAACACATACCAATATATAAGACTAAGAGCCGTATGGACATGAATGATTTGGAAAACACAGCACAAAACACATCTTCATATTTGGCATAGATATACCTCTAAATCCACATCGCTTCTTGTTTAGACTCTAATTATGAATGAAAGTACAGGAACATTCTCAGAATCACTTTGTATGCTTTTTTAATAAACTATTATTAATGTTATTGTTATCATTATTATTTCTTGTATTTTGTTTTATTAATTAATTCTCAATATCGTTCTTAGTTCATAGTTTCAATTTGTTTGAACTATTATGTCTGCTTCAGTGTGAGTGTGTCAGCGCTGTTTGGAGTCTTTCATTTCCTACATTATTTAATGTATCATCCCCTTGATAATTAAAGAGTCTTTAAAGTAAACATACCTGTAGACAGGGGCATGTCATGGACAATTTTCTTTTTCAGGTGCTGTACAGTCATCCCGTTCATCTGCTCTTCAGTGTCGCAGAGAAAGATGTTCTTCTGCTGTTTCATTGGTCCAACTACATTCACCTGGATACACATTGTGCCGCTGAGTCTGTACAGTGATGAGTCACCGTTAATGAAGATGAGGATGATGATGCTAAATGATGAGCTTCAGATGTGTGTGATCTGGTACAAAGCGATCCTGATATAACAGAAAACGAAAACACGGGGCTGCATTTTAAAGGTGTTTATGGTTTCTAAATGACGCAGAATCACATGACTTCGTGGAAAAGGAGTGAAACTGAAAACGTTTATTGCCATCGGTCTTTATTTTGAAGGAGAAAATCGGTGAGCTGAACTAACTCAAGATGGTCAGCATATTTACGGCTCTTCGACGTCTCAGCAATTTGACAAATGAAGAAAAGTGTTATAACCCTAAAGACTCCACACTTAGATTTGTCGATCGGGAGGATGAAATGGATTGTAAGTACTGATCAGACGATTATTTCTAAATTTCCCAAGCAGTGATCTTCTATGATTTACTGTTATGAGCTACTGACTGCTGTCCTAAGAAACAATCGGTTCATTGCGACAGTTAACATAACTTTTTTTGTGTGTCTCATAGTTTTGTATATTGACTACAAGTCTCTCAGAGCTCTGATGTCCTGTGGTCATTCTGTCACTCCGATGTCTCTCACTGACTGGTGTCGCAGGTTGTTGGATCAGGTTTGTAAATGTTAATTATTGTTAAGTATTGTACATGATTATATTGATCACGAATTCTGTGACATATAAATTAACTTAATTGATAAAAATGTTTCATCACATTAATATATTTTAATGCAGTAACTCAGCCCTAATTAGTCCCAAAATGCACAAATAGACGTGAAATTAACAGCACAAATCTGTTTTATCAAGTAATTTCTCCATTTAATTGAGCCTCAAATCCTTAATTTTCTTGTCCAACATGAGAAAAAAAAGTGCTTAAAATATTTCAACCAAAAGGTTTAAGTAATTTCCAAGAGATTGGGTTCTTTATTTTGAGATAAAAAAAAAAGAAAAAGACAATTCAATCATTGTACTATAATAAAGAGAATCCACAGCTGAATGATGGCAGAAGTTGACTTGTTTAATAAGCCAGCTGAAATCTTTTTACCACACAGCATTCAAGTAAATCAGTGCTGTTTTTCTGACTAAAAAATCCATATTTTTTCACACTTGAAGGTTTTGTTTTGACTGTTTTTCTTTTTATTTCTAAAGGGTAAGAGCAGATTTGTGTGTGGTCAAGCTGACTGTAATGCTGAATGGTCCTTTGAGGAGGTTCGTAAAATGGCTCTTCTGACTCCTGAAGAAATGAAGGAGTTTCAAAAGAAAATGTTCAACAACTCTAAGGATGTCAAACCAGTAAGTTTTTTAATTGTGCAATTTTAAAACCTGTTTTCATACCATATTTCCTGCAATTTAAAAAAAAAAAAGGATTAAAAAAAACCTCTTTCTTTTCATAAAACAATTTAACAGTGTCCTGGCTGCAACTCTTCTGTGGAGAGAGCTGATCTGAATAATCTGAGTGTCCTCTGCTCAGTGTGCACAGCTGAGAAAAAGAAAGTCTACAGATTCTGCTGGCAGTGTTTGAGGGAATGGAAAGGTCCAGCTCCACGTTCAGATCGCTGTGATAATGATGACTGCATCAACGAGCCACTTGAAACACTGAGAAAGTGTCCAGAGATCCCCTTTAAGGATGTGAAGGGGGTCACTAGCTGTCCCTGCATCCGAGCCTGTCCCACCTGTGGTCTACTGGTGGAGCACAGCAGCAAAGGATGTAAAAACATCATCTGTCACCAGTGTCATGTAGAGTTCTGCTTTGTGTGTCTAAAGGTCACTGTAGAGTGTTCGGTGGCAAGATCATGCAGTGTCGCCCCCAGACAGACCTCCATACCTGTGTGGCAGAGGAGATAATTTCAATAACACTAGACTGCTTCTGTTGATGCAACACTGTGGTCTGTGTGTTTTGCTTGAAAGAAAATGACAACATAGGCCATCATCATAATCATCATCATCATCATCATCATCATCATCATCATCATCATCATCATCATAACTGCTGTTAGTTTGAAAGTAAAGCACCGAATAATAAAACATATATAACATACACTGTAAATCTGGCACATTTAGCAACAAAGTCTTTTTAAATGACCGGTTGTATTTGTGAATTTATATTATTGTAATATTTGTATCACATCTTAATTCAATGTGTTATTTCTACTGTTTATATCAGTGTTTGTTGTGGTTGATTATTATGCTGTTTTATTGCTCCATTGTCCTTTAACTATGCTCAATTTCCTGTTAAATAAAAAGTGAAAATATACTATATGAATGAAAAAAATATTTCTGTTTCATTTCAAAATAATAAGTTAAACAACAAATAAGTTTCTCACAAAGTAATGTATTGAAGTCTTAACACTGAAGGTTTATATTCAAAGGTTTTCACAGCTCCAGATCACCACCATGATCCTCAGTATGGATCCTGACCCTGTAGGAGCATTTCCTGTAAGACACCATGACTGCAGCCAGGAGACACACAGCAGCATTGAAGCAGAGCACTGTCACTACAGTGACCTCTGTAGGAGGTCTGAGGGAAGACCAGGTCCCATCCTGGGCTGAGGGTGAAGTCTGAAAGGAATAACTGAACAGAAAAAAATTACATGTTACCCAAATGTAGTGTCTTTTGAAAACGTGCAACAACAGGCAACAAAGCAAGGCTCTATTAAGCCGGTGCTTGTATAACTTACCTTGTGATAGAAAATGTGTTGACATGTGAGAGAGTAACGTCAGTGTACAGACAAAACCTGTCAGGGCAGAAAAGTGAACCCTCATATCCTTTAATCTGCATCCCTGGTTCAAATCCGGCCAGGGGCCTATGCTGCATTTTTAACACCAGTACATGTTCTTCAAATGCACTTTAAATCTAAGTGATCATCCAAAATCCACAGTGTGTCCACAAAGTCATTTAGTGCAAAGATGCATTTAAAAGTTGATGAGAAGCTTATATGAGGCTTCAGCAGTCTGATTTAGTCACATCAAGTGGATATCTGACACATTTCTTTTTAGCATCAAATTCCCTCTTTACGTTTCCCTGCTGACCTGTGATGGAAGTCTAGTAACAAAAAGAGGGACTTTGGTACTAAAAAGACCATAATATTGAAAGATATCTACTTGATTTGACTCATTAGGATGACTGAAGCTTCATATTAGCTTCAGATAAACTTTTAGAGAAGACAAAGATCAGGAGGAAGACTGGATCTTCTAATGGTCAGTATGAACAACAGGAAAGAAAAACATATTTCAGCGTTCATTTGAGTACCTCACTGTTGTTTTAAGACAGACTTGAAAAAGTGTGTGTCTGTCCTTTATGCCCAAAGATAGCTGTCAAATCTCTCTTCATGATACAGGTCCTTAGTTTATACTGATGTCACACATAGTTACCTGAATGGTTCCTCCAGCTGGACAGTCCATCCATTCAGAGCCAGACACCTTGATCTGGTACCTGTCAGGTCCAGTACACCTGTGTCTGTAACAGCGGCCCTCCACAGAGCTGCTGGACAAGAGAAAGTGACTCTAAACCCTAACCTGTCTGTTCAGACTGGAGAAGAAACAACGACTGTTGAAGTCAAAGATCTCTCTGCTCCAGTCCTCTTCAGCTGACTGCCTCTCATTTTCCTTTTTCCAACACTAACTCTGGAGACCAAGAGGAGGAAAACAGTATGAAAATGTGGAGCTTCAACTGCAGTAAAGTGGTACAAATCACAATTAAATGTGCAAAAAATGAAGCTGATTCACAGAATTTGGAAAATGGAAAATCATTTTAGACATTTTGGAATTAAGAAATTAAAAATGGTTAAAAGAGAATTAATTTTTCTAACAAAATCACATGACAGTAAACAAAACGTACTTCATTCTTGAGAGGTTTGTACATACAACACATCTCCAAGGGGGTATTCCAGGTAGGAGGTTCAACAAACTCTGAGTCTAACCCAGAACTCTGAGTTGACTTATTCTGAGATGGGAAACTCTGAGTATCCGGTTCCAGAACAGCTGATCTGAATTAGGTAAATCAACTCTGAGTATGTTAACCTTGAGTTTAGCGCGTGCGCGACCACTATACAAAGCCATCATCAATGGAGCCCCGATACCTTGATTCACCATGGCAACTACTGAGAAAAAAAGCTCGAGTTACGTCACCTCACTGTAACTGGAGCTCCCCCTGCAGGCCTGTGGCGAATATATATATTTCACAAAAAGTAACACCGCTGCAGACGCTAAGGAGAGAGAGTCAATTCTTAAGTTGTAATGCACTACTCCACTGACTTAACTTACCTCACTTAAAATTGTAGCATACAGGTGAAAAAGTGGTGTAACGTATTTGGAAGCAGCTAAAAATGAAATAAAAAAACATAATTCAGAAAAGTAAGGCACATTTTGCTGGGCTATGATTGTACCTCGCTTTGATTTCATTCATATTTGACGTAGGCTATTAAACAAAGTAAATATTAATAGAAAATTAAGAAAATACTTCCTAAAAATTAGATTAAGAAGAAGGCAGATATGGCCGGACAATGTTAAGAAAGGATTGATTGTAATGAACAGTGATACCGTACTAACAGATATTCATCTCGGAATGAAAGCACATCCAATTGAGCCCTGAGTACATCTCCCGACATAAGGCATTGCGAATTAATTCTGCCTCGATATCTATCGGATTGCGAAGAAACGGACAACCCATGTCTGGCAGCTTGCTGTCTGGCAGGTGGGAGGAGACAGGTAGAAACTCCGGGTTTTTTAAAGAAAACCTGTCAGCGAACAGGTTATGTTCACAGAGTCAGTTACCATGGTGACTGACTCAGAGTTTCAGTTACCATGGTGACTGACTCAGAGTTTCAGTTACCTCTCTTTCTGGAACGGATAACACGGAGTTTCCCTCATCTAAGGGTTAACTTACTCTGAGTTTTCACATAACCCGCTTTCTGGAATACCCCCCAGGTATGGATCAGTCTGACTCCCCCTTGTGGATGTGAAGATAATGACACCCGAGTCCAATGGGAATGAGGAATAAAGAAAATATCCATGCTGGAAATGAACGTATAAAGGAAAAAATGACCCACATCCTACTTAAAGATTTATACGTATGTGTACAGTGCAGAAAAAGGATGAGGAGCTGTTCTGACAGGTTGACAGAGAGCCAAACATAGCTCCTTCACCTATAAAAAAAAACACAAAAAAAACACAACACATTTATCATTAAATTTTCTCCTGCAAACACTCGTAAGACAGAAGTCAGACGCTATCTATCTATACAACCGACCAGTCTGATGAGTGTAGAGGTGTGTGTGTTTGTGGGTTTAGTCAAATTTTAAAAAGGTTCAAATTTTAAAATGAATACGTTGCACACATTCTTTTCTTTTGAACCGAGTATAAAATTTCTGCTTTTAATCCATTTTGAAAGACTACATTAGAGGATTATGGGAAAAATGTCCCAGTGGTGTAACCAGCTTAAAACCCCTGAAATTCTCAATAAAACACCACATCAACTAGTTTGGCATAATCATACATTATCACTCTTTCATTTCAATAAAGGTTAATGGAATACAATTGTTCTAAATCTAATCATGTCAAGTCACGTAAACTACATGAAGTGTCTCAAAGTGTAACCACCATTTAAGAGGCCATTTTGTTAAAATTGTGAAGAAGGCCATATAACAGGAAGTGGTTTTACAGAGAAGGACCCCTGATGATCACATCTGCTGCCTAACAAGGTTAGAAGCTCTTAACAATTACTCATAAACTGATGTTTTTTGGACTTAGTCAGGTTTGCTCTGTTTACATGTCCAATGGAAAAACATTGTTAATTCATTAAAATATTAATTTTAAGAATTTCACATTTCAAATATTGGGACCAAAGCCATGTGCTTACACAGGTGTCAAATTTTTTAAATGAAATGTCAAAATTCTGCTTATGTCATTTGAGTCCTATTAAAAAACCTTTCTGTTAGAGGACAGTTTTGTCAAATATCAGTGGTTTATGATTTTAATTTTGTTAGATATCAGTCATTGATGATGCTAATTAAAGATGGATCATAAAAAACTACTTTTTAACATGTACAGTAGCTTTAAAATGCCTAAAAAAAGAATAATTCATTTAAATGAGAAGTTATTAAAACATCATTTCTGTGAAATATAATTATTCACATGTCTGCTATTTCATTACTAATATACACAAAACTAAAACAATAACACACAAAAAATTAAATGGATTTTCTCCATTAGATGCCATCTTCTAACAAGGAAAACGTGGCTCATCACAGAGCATGTGTGAATGCTGCTGCATGAAACAGCTGGGTGGAAAGAATGTCTTCACCTGACCTCTTTATAATATAATAACATAATCTGAACCACCAGACCTCTTTATAATATAATTACATACACTCTGAGCCAGAACCTGTGAACTCATGACGGAGGACTGGAACCAGTTCCTCTCTTTCTGTCTGTCCACAAACATCTTTTAAAAATACTATCCAAAATTCTTATTGTCAGATTAAATATTTATCAACTGTATTCGCAATAGAAGACACGTTATGAGTTAACTTATGAGTTGTTGTTGTCAGGTCATTTCTTTCTTTTCTCTACGATGCAACGAATGAGTTACATTTTAAAATTAAGTTACCATGATTGTTGTTGTTAAATGTTTATTTTAGCACAGAATTTACAGGTGAAGGAATGAGCTCATTTATTAAATGAAATTACAATGATTGTTTCTTGACTGAATTTGTTGTCATATTTGATTTTTCAATGTCCATTTCTTCAACAATCAATGGCATTTGACTGAAGAAGGAACATGGTCAGGCAGTGTATCTGATTTTTATGGAAAATACTGGTTACATCCATTGATGCAACCCAGTGTGGTGTAAGCAGTATTTTCTTATTATGTACAGGAAAAAAACATGGACTAAAATGTGGAATAAATGTAATCCACTTTGGCAACACAACAAAAGGGTTTTTAACAAATTTTACATCATTGGCCCCAATTTATAGAAGAAATGGTTGTTTTTAGGATATGTCATGCTCAATATTGACATTTAAATCTAAATGAAGGAATGCTCCAATTTGTTTTCTTTTCATTTGATGTTTTAAAATGAAGAAATATTTTTTTATAAATGCACTTAAATACACTGTAGGTGATTCAAATATTTATTATTTATCATTGTTTGTGGTTACACCATGGGACACTTTCATCAGCACTCAGTCTTACTTTTGATTAAAGCAAATGTATAATTTCAAATGACATAAAGCCAACAAAAACACAAAATATAGATATGAATAAAACTGATGAATGCTTGTTAACCTTTTCTTAAGACATTTTTCATCTCGCCAACTTATTTTGTCACTGACCCTTATACTGTAGCAGCCTGGTTTCATCATTTGATTTAATGAACAGTGAGTGGCTGTGCGTAATGGCACTGTGCTCTGTGCTGCATCTCAGAGGCTGCACAATAATCAACATATCAGTCCTACAGTATGAACAGCTTTGGATAACAGAAAATGTAAGAATCACCCACATTCATTAACAGATCAGTACAGATGTTTTAACTACAGATATACAGATGCTTTTCTTGTTGATAAAATCACTAAGTGGCAGCAGAGCAGCTTTCCTACGGAAGCAGACGTGGTTCTGAGACCCATTTTCCACAAAAAAGGAAGATAATGCAACACAAAGGTACTTTTGATTGCTGTTTAGATCCTGCAGGAAGCGAAACGTGTTGGTACCCTTTAAGATTTATTGATCTCACCATCCACCAAAACTGACACTTGTTGTGTTGGCAGTGATGACAATGATTGGGATGATGATGTTGGTGGTGTTGTATCTGTTGGGGCTGCAGCTGGTGATGGGGATCTTTCTTCTGCATTTGGTTTGTCTTCCGCCTCGTTTCCGTTCAATTCCTCTTCAGTTTGTTCCACCTGTGATTTTTCTTCATCATCAGATGGTGTTGATGTTGGAGATAGTGATTCTGCTTGTTGTGTTGGCAGTGATGACAGTGATTGGGATGATGATGTTGGTGGTGTTGTATCTGTCGGGGCAGCAGGTGGTGATGGGGATATTTCTACTGCATTTGGTTTGTCTTCCGCCTCGTTTCCGTTGAATTCCTCTTCAGTTTGTTCCACCTGTGATTTTTCTTCATCATCAGATGGTGTTGATGTGGGAGATAGTGATTCTGCTTGTTGTGTTGGCAGTGATGACAATGATTGGGATGATGATGTTGATGGTGTTGTATCTGTTGGGGCTGCAGGTGGTGATGGGGATATTTCTTCTGCATTTGGTTTGTCTTCCGCCTCGTTTCCTTTCAATTCCTCTTCAGTTTGTTCCACCTGTGATATTTCTTCATCATCAGATGGTGTTGATGTTGGAGATAGTGATTCTGCTTGTTGTGTTGGCAGTGATGACAATGATTGGGATGATGATGTTGGTGGTGTTGTATCTGTCGGGGCTGCAGGTGGTGATGGGGATCTTTCTTCTGCATTTGGTTTGTCTTCCGCCTCGTTTCCGTTCAATTCCTCTTCAGTTTGTTCCACCTGTGATTTTTCTTCATCATCAGATGGTGTTGATGTTGGAGATAGTGATTCTGCTTGTTGTGTTGGCAGTGATGACAATGATTGGGATGATGATGTTGGTGATGTTGTATCTGTTGGGGCTACAGGTGGTGATGGGGATCTTTCTTCTGCATTTGGTTTGTCTTCCGCCTCGTTTCCGTTCAATTCCTCTTCAGTTTGTTCCACCTGTGATTTTTCTTCATCATCAGATGGTGTTGATGTGGGAGATAGTGATTCTGCTTGTTGTGTTGGCAGTGATGACAATGATTGGGATGATGATGTTGATGGTGTTGTATCTGTTGGGGCTGCAGGTGGGGATGGGGATATTTCTTCTGCATTTGGTTTGTCTTCCGCCTCGTTTCCTTTCAATTCCTCTTCAGTTTGTTCCACCTGTGATTTTTCTTCATCATCAGATGGTGTTGATGTTGGAGATAGTGATTCTGCTTGTTGTGTTGGCAGTGGTGACAATGATTGGGATGATGATGTTGGTGGTTTTGTATCTGTCGGGGCTGCAGGTGGTGATGGGGATCTTTCTTCTGCATTTGGTTTTCCTTCCGCCTCGTTTCCGTTCAATTCCTCTTCAGTTTGTTCCACCTGTGATTTTTCTTCATCATCAGATGGTGTTGATGTTGGAGATAGTGATTCTGCTTGTTGTGTTGGCAGTGATGACAGTGATTGGGATGATGATGTTGGTGGTGTTGTATCTGTCGGGGCAGCAGGTGGTGAATGGGATATTTCTACTGAATTTGGTTTGTCTTCCGCCTCGTTTCCTTTCAATTCCTCTTCAGTTTGTTCCACCTGTGATTTTTCTTCATCATCAGATGGTGTTGATGTTGGAGATAGTGATTCTGCTTGTTGTGTTGGCAGTGATGACAATGATTGGGATGATGATGTTGGTGATGTTGTATCTGTTGGGGCTACAGGTGGTGATGGGGATCTTTCTTCTGCATTTGGTTTGTCTTCCGCCTCGTTTCCGTTCAATTCCTCTTCAGTTTGTTCCACCTGTGATTTTTCTTCATCATCAGATGGTGTTGATGTGGGAGATAGTGATTCTGCTTGTTGTGTTGGCAGTGATGACAATGATTGGGATGATGATGTTGATGGTGTTGTATCTGTTGGGGCTGCAGGTGGGGATGGGGATATTTCTTCTGCATTTGGTTTGTCTTCCGCCTCGTTTCCTTTCAATTCCTCTTCAGTTTGTTCCACCTGTGATTTTTCTTCATCATCAGATGGTGTTGATGTTGGAGATAGTGATTCTGCTTGTTGTGTTGGCAGTGGTGACAATGATTGGGATGATGATGTTGGTGGTTTTGTATCTGTCGGGGCTGCAGGTGGTGATGGGGATCTTTCTTCTGCATTTGGTTTTCCTTCCGCCTCGTTTCCGTTCAATTCCTCTTCAGTTTGTTCCACCTGTGATTTTTCTTCATCATCAGATGGTGTTGATGTTGGAGATAGTGATTCTGCTTGTTGTGTTGGCAGTGATGACAGTGATTGGGATGATGATGTTGGTGGTGTTGTATCTGTCGGGGCAGCAGGTGGTGAATGGGATATTTCTACTGAATTTGGTTTGTCTTCCGCCTCGTTTCCTTTCAATTCCTCTTCAGTTTGTTCCACCTGTGATTTTTCTTCATCATCAGATGGTGTTGATGTTGGAGATAGTGATTCTGCTTGTTGTGTTGGCAGTGATGACAATGATTGGGATGATGATGTTGGTGGTGTTGTATCTGTCGGGGCTGCAGGTGGTGATGGGGATCTTTCTTCTGCATTTGGTTTGTCTTCCGCCTCGTTTCCTTCCAATTCCTCTTCAGTTTGTTCCACCTGTGATTTTTCTTCATCATCAGATGGTGTTGATGTTGGAGATAGTGATTCTGCTTGTTGTGTTGGCAGTGATGACAGTGATTGGGATGATGATGTTGGTGATGTTGTATCTGTTGGGGCTGCAGGTGGTGATGGGGATCTTTCTTCTGCATTTGGTTTGTCTTCCGCCTCGTTTCCGTTCAATTCCTCTTCAGTTTGTTCCACCTTTGATTTTTCTTCATCATCAGATGGTGTTGATGTTGGAGATAGTGATTCTGCTTGTTGTGTTGGCAGTGATGACAGTGATTGGGATGATGATGTTGGTGGTGTTGTATCTGTCGGGGCAGCAGGTGGTGATGGGGATATTTCTACTGCATTTGGTTTGTCTTCCGCCTCGTTTCCGTTCAATTCCTCTTCAGTTTGTTCCACCTGTGATTTTTCTTCATCATCAGATGGTGTTGATGTTGGAGATAGTGATTCTGCTTGTTGTGTTGGCAGTGATGACAATGATTGGGATGATGATGTTGATGGTGTTGTATCTGTTGGGGCAGCAGGTGGTGATGGGGATATTTCTTCTGCATTTGGTTTGTCTTCCGCCTCGTTTCCGTTCAATTCCTCTTCAGTTTGTTCCACCTGTGATTTTTCTTCATCATCAGATGGTGTTGATGTTGGAGATAGTGATTCTGCTTGTTGTGTTGGCAGTGGTGACAATGATTGGGATGATGATGTTGGTGGTGTTGTATCTGTCGGGGCTGCAGGTGGTGATGGGGATCTTTCTTCTGCATTTGGTTTTCCTTCCGCCTCGTTTCCGTTCAATTCCTCTTCAGTTTGTTCCACCTTTGATTTTTCTTCATCATCAGATGGTGTTGATGTTGGAGATAGTGATTCTGCTTGTTGTGTTGGCAGTGATGACATTGATTGGGATGATGATGTTGGTGGTGTTGTATCTGTCGGGGCAGCAGGTGGTGATGGGGATATTTCTACTGCATTTGGTTTGTCTTCCGCCTCGTTTCCGTTCAATTCCTCTTCAGTTTGTTTCACCTGTGATTTTTCTTCATCATCAGATGGCGTTGATGTGGGAGATAGTGATTCTGCTTGTTGTGTTGGCAGTGATGACATTGATTGGGATGATGATGTTGGTGGTGTTGTATCTGTCGGGGCAGCAGGTGGTGATGGGGATATTTCTACTGCATTTGGTTTGTCTTCCGCCTCGTTTCCGTTCAATTCCTCTTCAGTTTGTTTCACCTGTGATTTTTCTTCATCATCAGATGGCGTTGATGTGGGAGATAGTGATTCTGCTTGTTGTGTTGGCAGTGATGACAGTGATTGGGATGATGATGTTGGTGGTGTTGTATCTGTCGGGGCAGCAGGTGGTGATGGGGATATTTCTACTGCATTTGGTTTGTCTTCCGCCTCGTTTCCGTTCAATTCCTCTTCAGTTTGTTCCACCTGTGATTTTTCTTCATCATCAGATGGTGTTGATGTTGGAAATAGTGATTCTGCTTGTTGTGTTGGTAGTGATGAAGACAATTGGGATGACGATGGTGGTGGTGTTGTATCTGTCGGGGCAGCAGGTGGTGATGGGGATGGTGATTCTTCTACTTTTGGATCTGTGGATAGTTAGATATATGTTTCTATGATTCTTAATTCTTAATATTGAAATTACAGCTTTCCGTTCATATGTTTTCATAAACATATTGTTGATCCTACCTCTGTAGATATAACTCAGTAGATATGCAGTCCTGGACCTGTTGAACAGCAATTTTGAATTTGCTGTTAGTATAGAACAAAAATGTGCAACTTTCATTAAACACTTCTGTATAGATCATGTAAGAAATGTCAGATTTACTAAAATGGACTACATTAAACTCACTTGTATTGATTGCTGGATTTTTCATAAAGTTTTTCTTCAACCTAACCATTCAAAAAAAACAAAATCAATGTCAACAAATTTCCATTCAATTAATTTATCTTTCTATTGGTATGTTTGAATGTGTGCCATGTGTGGATGAGGTAAAAACACAGCTTACCTTTTTGACATCAGTGTCATTAAACTCGTACCAGGTTTTTTCCCCTTTGGGCAGGATGGTGGCTGTGTAATGGCCTCCTCTTATACTGCCAATGTGATTCACTGTTCCATAGAGTTCATACTTCTTTTCCTACAGTTAAGATCACAGTCAGGCAAATAAAAAGGTTTTAAAAGCAAATATAAGGCACATTATTCAGATATAAATCATACGTAAAAGTTACTTCTCCTTGCCTTTATCTGTAATGTACGTGGCACATCCACACAACAGTCTGACTTGACATGTGACATGGTGTTGTAGTCAAAGTCAAATCTTTTCAAGAGTAGAGTCAAAATTTGAGGAAATTTCACCATCTCACATTCCTAAAAACCACACGAAACATTAATAAACACTATATCCTTTGATCACAGTATTGTACTAACAAACAAATTATTAATTTGATTTCTATTTAAACTTTTGGCCTGCCTACAATTTGTGTTTAAAGTCAAACTCACTTTGCCTGCCCCTGTTTTCTTTTTACATTCTTTGCAATACACCATGTTCAATGATTTAGGCTGGAAAATGTTCTCAAATCCTGTTCCCTGTAAAAAACAACAACAACATAAACAAACGATAGACAAGTATTACATTCTCTTATCAAGTTCACATCACATAAAAATAAAAAACTAGAGCTCTGATCTTTAAATTCTGCTCACCACACTGTAGTTTTTATCCAGAGGATCTTTTGACAGCGACAGTGGAAGAGTCCAGAATGAATTTGTCTCTTCGTTGATACTGTGGCCTTCAGAGCATTTTATAGTGACTGTGAGCTCTCCTTTGAAAGCCTAAAAAATAAATAGACAGCATTATTTTACATTCAAATTTGTTCACCTGTAAATTATAATGTTTATTTTATAAGTGCTCACTTCAGAGGCTTGTTCGCTAATCTTGCATAAAATCATCTCCAGGCATTCAGCTGCATCACGCTGTTCATGAACTTTAAAAGAATACATTAAATTTAAGAAATTTATTCTGATTATTAATTTCATCAAAGCATTTCACTCAATTTACCACTGACATGTGACTTTCTTATGGATTGTGCCTTGATTATTATTTATTTATTTACCATTTTTAATCCTGAATGTGTCTGTAATACTTTTTGTTCCACATGTTGTTTTTTTCAACTCTTCAAAGATGTTTTTGAGCTGCAGATCTGTTTCAGATTTTGGATCCAACCTTAAGGGAGAGAGTAGTTTCTATGTGAATTTTATTTGTTCAGTTGTGTTAAACAATTTACTCTTTGTATTAACATGCTCACTGGTGAATATATATGAATGACCTTATAATACAGGCCAGCCCTCTCTCATGGCAGTTTGTGAAATTGTCACAAAATGTATCCCATTAATTTCTCTTTTTTTTTTTTTTTTTTTACTATAACCACTACATTACTCAACATTTAACCAAAAGGTTAAATCTTTGTTTGTATGTTTTTATTTTATTTACCAGTCCGGTAGGCAGACCTGAGGACCCACTGCTGGGAATTATTTTCCTCTATGCCAATTTTAACAATATCCTTAACATTTCTCATAACAAAAAACCCTAGATACACACACACACACAGAGAGAGAGAGAGAGAGAGAGAGAGAGAGAGAGAGAGAGAGAGAGAGAGAGAGAGAGAGAGAGAGAGAGAGAGAGAGAGAGAGAGAGAGAGGGAGAGAGAGAGAGAGAGAGAGAGAGAGAGAGAGAGAGAGAGAGAGAGAGAGAAAGAAATCCCTTAATAGAGGAAACATTCTATATTTCAGGAAAGATGATTTCATATTAAATAACATCCTCAGCCACATATTCTTGGAAATATACAATTAAATGAGCAATTTCCTATTTTACAATCACTCGCTATGAAACTTTTAGATAGTGGCATTCAGATTTGGGTAATTAAAAATAAATAGCAGATATAATAGTAAATATAAGTCTTTGTCTCCAAAGCCTCCAATGAGGCTCATAGGTAATGAAGCAAGTTTAATTAAAAACTAACACTTCACTTCTCAGAATCTAAGGCAAAATAATTCAAACCGATAGCCATAAATTATATTATTTTTATTATATTATATACAAATTTTAAGGATATCTTTAAAATCGACAATGAAGAAAATACTTGCCAGCAGAGCTCAACATACTGATATAATAAGGAAAAAAACAAGGACAAAATCTTGTCATGGTTAAATATGTAGTGATGTTGCAGAAATAGTAAATAGAAATAGAAAAAACTGTTTTTGAAAAACTGAACAACTGAAAACATGCTGGGGGCACAGAAGATACCTCAAATTGAAAGAGTTTTCATTTGTTTGAAAGTCATGTGTCATGAAAAAAAAGAATTTCTGTCCACAGGCTGCCAAAATTTTGTGATACTGAGTGGTTGGCTACACGCAGACACAAAACGAGAAAGAGATGGGTACATTGTGACAAAGAGGATCCCTTTAAGATAATTCTGTTTATATTTTAATTATTTCTCTAGTACTTTGCTACAAAGGGAAGCTGCTATTTCAGACCTGTTGTGGATCTCTGCTGTCATGAAGAGAACTTGTAGGACACTGTTGAGGTAACATGTGGCTCCCTGGTTGTACAGGCCATAATGACATCTCTGTGGTTGGGCTTGGAGATCTTAGGAAAAAAAATGTCATTAGACCATTTTCATTAATTTATAACAGTCTGAATTGAAGAATATTCATATTTGTTTAAGTAATGTCGTCTATAGCTCATTAAAGTGTTTTTGTAAAGACACATTGATTCTGTCTACATGGGTAAATATATCAAATTTTCCCACATTTAGTATTGTTGATATGCTTTGCCTCATTCTCAGATTTTTACCTCAAATAAGTAGTACTTACATTATTGTCCATATATTCATATCAATCTATCTATCCCTCACCAATGTCACTGTGACCCATCTGTGTCTTCTCCTCATCATGAGTGCCCATTTTTACTTTTTTTCTTTTGTGTTCCACCTCATCTTGTTTGTCTACATCACTGGTGTTGTGCTGTTTTTCAGCTGCATTGTCTGTCAGACTTTCCAAATCGGTCACACGATGCTCTGTGGGTTTGAAGTGGAGGAAAAGTAATTTAGTTAGTAATCCATTAAGAAATAATCTGTTACTAATAAAGTATATCTTAAGTGATAGCACCTGTTACATATCCCTCACCAATGTCACTTTGACCCATCTCTGTCTTCTTTTCATCATCAGTTCCCATTTGTACATGATGTTCTTCATCTGGCAACTTCTCCACATCATGGTTTTCATGGTGTGGTGTGGCTTGTTTGCTTTTGAAAAAGTCTGTGGGTTTGATGAAATAATCTGTTCATTTTAACGTGATAGCTCAGGTGATAGCACCCGTTGTATTTCAGAGAGGTGATCATTACTTACCACACAAGTAAGACCACCAAGTAGCTAAAAAACCTGATGATAAACAAAAATACATTATTGACAATGAGTTGGAAACATATCTTGGTTGAATAACAATAATGATTAAAAGCCATTTAACTGATGGCAGTGGTAAATAAGGTAATTGCTCATTTTTTTTTGTGCTCGTTTTTGAGTGTAATTGTTTTAATTAGAAATTAATTTCTGTATTTCTGCTGTTTTATTTGTTTTGACAATGAGGGTCACTGCTTCTTGTTTACTGTACCTTTTTGTTTCTTGTTCTCTTCTTTCACCAGAGGTTCCACCTCCGAGGGGCGTTTTCTTGAATCTCCTCCTGAGGATAATATTTTTTTTAAAGACAGAACTGATCCAGACTTCACTCCTTACAAAATTGATCAGACTTTTAGAGTGTAGGCGTCTAAAGGTTGATGTACATTTGGACACATTTGGGGATAATGAAATTAAATCATTTGAACAGTTATCGACACAATGTGGTCTCCCCAATTCGCATTTATTTAGATTTTTCCAAGTGAGAAGTTATATTTTTGATGTTCTAAAAAAGAGATCCATTGAAAATATAAAATCTTGCTTTTATTTTCGTTTTTCAACATGGAATGCAATCTCTCTCTCTCTCCCTCTCTCACTCACCTTTGTTTTTTGTTGTTTTTTTTACTTAATAAGTGTCTGAATTACCTTTTTGTTTCTTCTTCTCAGCTTTTGGTGGAGACTCCAGCTTAGAGGGTCGTTGGCTGGAGCTGCTCATCTTTCCTCCTGAATCTTCTCCTGAGGACAAAATGTTATTTTGTTATATTTAAAGACTTTTATTACGTCTTCCAAATTATTATCTGACTGTGCTTCACATCTCCAGCTGTGGTTTTTATGTCATGATCTCTCTTTCTGACTGATACACAGACTATTTGTTACAAGATCAAACACACATCTCTTGCTCAAGACCCTGTAGCCTATTATGATGGAGTATTTTGTTATTTGTGAGATAAAAGTACATTAAGTACATACATAACGCTCATGCAGCAGGATGCTCCTCCAATACCCCCCTTCCCCTTTTGTTTTAAAAGTACTACTTTATTCCTGTAATATTATGATATGAATATTATTCCTCATGTGCTTAATATTACGACTTTATAGTAATTTTACGAGCTTTTAATGCAATGCTGGACTGTCTAAGTAATGGTTACACTGAGATTATAAAATATAATTATACTATACTATTCAAAGCCACTCCTGCTTTTATGACATGCAGTCTAGTCCAAGAGATGGCGCCATCTATGTATATTAGTTTATACCGGTTTCAGTTCTATAACTGCAAGAAACATTGATAGTCTCTGAAACTTAATTGTCTTTTTCGATTTAAAGTCAATTAGTCAAACCAAAGCAAAAATGGTCCTGTAGATAATTTGTGTCATATTTGGATGGACTGGAATTTGAGATTTTATTTGTAATCTTATTTCTGTGCTCCTTTTATTCTCCGATATAAGAGATTATTTTGTCAAATACAAAAGCTGTTCCCAAATCTTATTTTATCACAAAATTTCTCCCTGTTGATTTTAGAGTTTATTTTGTATGTATAATCACATTATAAATTATTATCTTTAACCTTTTGAAACCCACTGCTGCTCTCCGTCTCTTTAAATTCACATGCAGTGAACTAAACTAAGCAACAATGATAATGTTTTGTCAGCATTTGCTGAGTGAACTTCTCGGTATTAGTCGCAAAAGTACTCAACCACACGCAATAATACTTTAAATAACCGAGTTCAATAACACTGAATTTAATACGTGTTTCAAATGAATAGGCACAACAAAAATACTTTTTAGATGATTCGTCACAGCACTGCGTATTTGTTTTGCAAATTATTTTGTAAAACAGTTCTCACTAATAATAGAGAACAACATAATAAATATCTGCAGTTCAAAACAAATGACTGAAAGGAATTAAAAACATTGTCTAAAAACCGGCCGGAGAAAAATCTGGTAATACTTACAGGCAGCCGGCCATCACATAATGAAACCAGAAATGGTCAGAGGATGTGGATTACTCTTATTGTCTCCGACCCTTTATGCGCTGTTAGATTAGCCAATTAGATAGATTAGTTGTACCCTAAGGGATATTACGGAAGCTTTATTTTAAGAACCCACCTGCAAGGCCATATTTGAACTATAAAAAATTGTACTTCTGTACTAAATGAGATACCATCTGTTCAGCACTGCAGATCATTTAGATTTTTTTTATTCCAAAGACTTCCGGAAAAATGTTAGACTGATCTGTAAATCAATTAAAAGCTATAGAACTTCACATAACTGAAATCATCATTTAGCACTAATGTCCACCTTATTGTCAACGGATGGTACATTTTCCTGGAAGATATAACATAAAACAATAGGTAAAGCACAGGTGTAACTAATACAATTAATTATGGAATTTAATTTAGCTCTTACAGTTTCAATGTCACTGTATTGTAAATACAGCTGTTTTACAAGAAAGAGTAGGCCTACTTGCAAGAAAAGTGGCACAAAAGGTCGCAACGTCAGTCGCCCAAAAATTACATATAGTTACGTTTGAGTGACAAATGGCCAAACTAATTAGGCTACTTCCCGGAGCAGTTTACAGTTTAGATGATACAAGTTTATCGTCTCTGAGAGGCTGTAACCCAACAGGGAACTTTGCAGCAAGAGATCACTCTTCGTTTCCCTGTTTCACATATCCAATTGAGGTGGGGGGTTTTGTGTTAATTGTAAATTAAGCATGTAAATGCAACATTATACTCACTGTACAGGCACGTACAGATGCAGAAAAGTCTGTACTTGCACTTAGAAAACACATCATGTGATAACACATGATTAAACATCCGCTGTTTTCCGTGACAGATCAATCACAGATTGCACCAAACGGACTCATCAGTCTCTAATCAAAAGCCATAACCACACTGAACACTGCACTAGGCTAAATAACACCGCAATTAAGGCATTATAGACAACTCAATACTCACAATATTCTTATTTATTTTTATTAAGTGCAACATCTACTGCTGCTACACAAGTGCAATACAAGCAGCATCTGGCTGAATACGTATGGCAATAAGTACCGTGTATGTATGTTTGAATTTACGAACTATGTGTGATTTTAATTTTACTTTTACTTTGTAGACGTCTTTCCATTTGAGCTCCACTCAGGCAGTACAGCAGAAATTTCGTTGTATACCCGTACAATGGCAATACACAGTGTATTGCCATGTGTATTATACACTATTCTATTCTATATATGATTATAGGACAGGAATAAGGACAGATGACAATAAAGCATTTCCGTTTCATCCACCCGTCTTTAAAATAAGTCATGTGATTCGCTGTGATGTATACGTAAACACTGATTAAATGCAGCCCTGTTTTAGTTTCCGTTTTATCAGGATCGCTTGTAGCAGACACATCACTGCATTTACAATTTCAACTTTGGCTCCTCACGCAACAGGCTCAGTGGCAAAATGAGTATCCAGCTGAGTGTAATCGGACCCAAAGGACAGGAAGTGATCGTCGATCTGTGCGACAATGAAGAACAGATGAAGACTGTCACTGTCCAGCACCTGAAAAAGAAAATTGTTGAAGAACTAAGTATACAAGGTACGTTAATTAGAGTCCAGTAAAGGGGCCCATACATTTTAAAAATGTAGGAAAAGGAACACCGTGGATTAAACAGCGCTGAGGCACACAAACACACACACACACACACACACACAAACACACACACACACACACACACACACACACACACACACACACATACATACACACACACACAGAGAGAGATGAGAGAGTGAGAGACACACACACACACACACACACACACACACACACACATACATACACACACACACAGAGAGAGATGAGAGAGTGAGAGACACACACACACACACACACACACACACACACACACACACACACACACACACACACAAATTAAAAACTATGAACTGAAAACCGTGTGTGGAATTCTGGGAATTCATCAATTAAGCACTTTTTTTTTTTTAAATATATATATATATAATTGTTATATATACTGTATATATATATTTCACGTGAAATGTATGAGGGAAGGTGAAAAGGGCAGCCCTGTGACTGACAATGAGGGTGCCTTAGACCAGATTAAATATAGTCTTGTATTACAATGGAAGTCAATTGTTTGTTTTTTTCATTATTATAATTTCACTGAACTTCTGGTCTATGGCATGTTATCAACTTCATCTGCCAATCAGTGGACTTCCTTTACATGTACACTAGTCCCTTTGACAGCCTCTGTCATGTTTGTATTAAGTGCAGCTATTCTCAGTATGAGACTTCTGATCATCTTTAAGGATCCAAGATCCAACGTATATTTTTTATCTTTTGCTTAGGTGATGACATCCGGATGGTCTTTAGCACTGAGGCACTGGAGGAAACCTGCCTGGTGTCATCCTATGGGATTCGACATATGTCCACCATTCATACACTGCTGAAACTGCCCGGAGGCCTCTGACTGGGACAAGACGCAGAAGAAGAAAAAATCTGCTTCTACGCTCTTTACTCATTGCTTAGTCTTATCTGACTGCTATCGGACATGAACTTAGCTTCATGGCAGTTACTTGTGTTATCCTCTCCTTACTAGACTTTTACTTGTGTAGCTTTAAGATGTTGCTTTGAATAAAAGAGTCAGCTAAATGAAAATTAGAACAAAAAAAGGAACACTGTCACAATTAATATGATGTCATTAAAAAAGAAAGAAAATGTGTTGTAATGTTAACCTTTACTTATGTTCTCTATGCTTTATGAATAAAAAAAAATAAAGAAAATAATAATTATTAACTATTTTGAGTATGTCCCACCAGGCGTATCTAACTCACACAGCACAACATAACAATTTAAAACAAAAGATGCTGACACCAACATCTTCACTATGAAGTACAGAGGAAGTGGATGGTTTAGTGGACGCATTCTAGGCAGGAATGCTGCACCTAATTTTGAGTAAAAGTCTGTGAAATAATTATGAGAATAAGTTAGGGTCCACTACAAGTGGTGATGTGTGCAATAAAACAATTTGATAAATGAAGATGATTCACATTTATTGAGTTAATTTTATCCATTCTCTTTAAGTAGCCTATCTTGTTTTTATGTTCTGTGGTAAATTCCAGTTGCTTTATACACACACACACACACACACACACACACACACACACACACACACACACACACACACACACACACACACACACACACACACACTCATACATGTAAAATATTATTTAAATTAGTCTTTGACTATGTTCAGGCCAAACTTACTTGCAGACCCCTGTTGTATTATATTATAAAAAATATAAATTATTATATTTTATTTTTTAGTTCATGTAGACCTACTGTAGTCTATACATGTTTCAATATTTAATTTACAAAAAATGCTTTCGTACAGGTTGGCAAATGTGCCTTCGAGCTGGCAGAGGCTCATAACTGCAGGCACCTGGACTAAGGAATTGAGCAGTGTCAGGTGCTGGCTGGTTAGATTGTTTCCTGAAAAGGCATCCAAGCCTTTTCCTGAGACAGACACAAGCCATGAGCTTAGCTAGGGCAACAAGCTTTAATAAAACGAATGTTTCCAAGTTTTTCACCAATCTGGCAGAGGTAATACAAAAACACAATTTCACTGCCAAGGATATCTGGAATAAGGATAAGACAGGGGTCACCACTGTCCAGAATCCAGAGAAGGTGTAAGTCTAATACTGGGCCTCCCTCCATTGCCTCCATTGTGCCTGCTGCTGCATCACCTTCCACCCTGCCACCATGCCTGCAGCTGAAACATCTTCCTTGGTCCTTGATGAATTTTGGTGAGGCCATTCCCAAAAGCAGTAATGTGATTTTACTTTGAGATACAGTGGGTTGATATTACTTTTTTCAGTGTTACAGTTGCCCCCAAACACTCTGACTTCCTGCATTAAATATAATATTATAGTCTTGTCCTTATTCATGAAAATATATTAACTGTATTATTAATTAATGCACATTTACATGTCTCTTACATTAAAAGATGACTGGTGTATTTCTAAAAATGTGTGAGCTAAGAAGGTGAACATTTTAGTAACAATTTTAGTTCATAGTGGTGAATATTTTCAATCACAAAGTAATCACCTTTCAGTGAACCTGGGGCCATGGGGAAGTTATTTTAGTGCTTATACATAGACTAACGGCAATATTAAAGAATTTACTATTTGCTGTAATGGAAATCATGCATCTTTAAGCTACTTTGTTGTTGTACAAAATATCACATTCATATGTGATATATGATTTTAGTTCTAATAGCCTACATTTATGTTAAACTTAGACATGTGTGGAGGAAACTTACTTTTAACTTTTTTTTTAAATGCAGAAGCAAAACTATGTGATTTGACATTTACTGACAGCTGCTTGTGTATGCAGTTTTCAAATGATGTGTTAAAATAGGTAATGTGTTTTAAAAAATCACATGATGTATAATCTAACTTCCACTGTTTTGGAACACTGTACGTGACTGTAACCCAAGTATAACATTAAATGTACATGCTTAATTTACAGTCTCTCAAAAAACTGTCCTGACTTGCAGTTGGACATGTGACTCAGTTAAAGGCAAGAAACAGTTGGGATTGTAAATGCAGCGATGCTCATCAAATGTGTGTAATCTGGTACAAGTCATCCACACACATCCATCACATGACTTCTCAGAAAGAGAAGTGGATGAAACTGAAACTTTATTGTCCTCTGTCCTCACTCTGTGGGACAATATCTGTAACTCAAGATGGGCTCATGCCTGTCATGCCTGTCATGCCAGACAACTCCTACTCAACTACAGAGCTATTCCACATCTGAGGAAGAGGAGAATGAGAAGGAAATAGACAATGTGGTGGATAGGGAGAATGTGGAGGAAAAGGAAAACGTGAAGGAAAATGAGAATGTAGGGGAACAGTATGTGGAGGGACTGGAGTATGTGGAGGAACAGGAGAATGTGGAAGGACAGGAGAGTGTGGAAGGACAGGAGTATGTCAAGGTACAGGAGAATGTCGGGGTACAGGATTACGTGGAGGAACAGGAGAATGTGGAGGGACAGGAGTACGTGGAGGAACAGGAGAATGTGGAGGGACAGGAGAATGAAAAGTGTTATGACCCTGAAGACTCCACATTTACATTTGTTGATCGGGAGGATGAAATGGATTGTAAGTACTCATGAGATGATTATTTATACATTTCCTAAGCAGAGATCTGTGACAATCTGTGATTTACTGTTATGAGCTACTGACAAAGTTCTGAGACAATCAGTCCACAAATATCAAGACGCAACATATTTTCTTGTGTGTGTTTCATAGTTTTGTATATTGGCTACAAGTCTCGCAGAGCTCTGATGTCCTGTGGTCATTCTGTCACTCCGATGTCTCTCACTAACTGGTGTCGCTACCTTTTGGATCAGGTTGGTAAATGTTGTTAATTATGGTTGATGACCTTCATCGTGAAATTCAAATGAGTTTTCTGTGACAAATCTTCTCAGTACAATGGATGATTTTCTCACCTATTATAGAACATACTTAGTTTTCTATACAGCATACAGGTACAGAAAACATATTGATTAAAATGTATGTTTTTTTGCACACATGAAGGTTTTCCTTTGACTGATTTTCTTTTTAATACCCAAGCATGAGCACAGATTTGTGTGTGGTCAACCTAACTGTGATGCTGTATGGCCATACAAGGAAGTTCGTAAAATGGCTCTTCTGACCCCTGAAGAAATGAAGGAGTTTGAAAAGAAAACGTTCATCAATTGCAAGGATATCTTTGATGTAAAATCAGTAAGTATTTTAATACGCAATTTAACTTGTTTCTTTGATTTGCTGTCATTAAAAAATTGTCATACATTTAAAAAAATATTCTTACTTTCTTTTTATATAACACAACTTAACAGTGTCCTGGCTGCAAGTATCGTGTGGTGAGAACTGACCTGAATGATCTGAGTGTCCACTGCTCAGTGTGCACAACTGAGAAAAAGAAAGTCTACAGATTCTGCTGGCAGTGTTTGAGGGAATGGAAAGGTCCAGCTCCACGATCAGATCGCTGTGATAATGATGACTGTGTCATTCAACCACTTGAAACACTTACAAAGTGTTCAGAGATCATCTTTGAGGATGTGGTGGGGGTCACTGGATGTCCCTCCATTCGTGCCTGTCCCACCTGTGGCCTACTGTTGGAGCATAACAGAAAAAAATGTAAAAACATCGTCTGTCACAGGTGTAAGGTGGAGTTTTGTTTTGTTTGTTTGAAGGTCAGTAAAGAGTGTTCAAATATAACAGGTTCATATTTCAAGACATGCTCTGATGGTGTCGCCCCTAGACAAACTTCTATACCTGTGTGGCAGAGGAAATAATCTCAACAACACCAACAACACAACACTGTGGTCTCTGACAACTATGCACAGTTGTGTGTGTTTTGTTTTTTTAATGTTTCTTTTTTTGAAAGAGAAAGAGAGAAAATTTAAACATAAGCCATCATCATCATCATCATAACGGCTGTTTGTTTGAAAGTAAGGCCCCAAATGATGAAGCTATAAAAAGTATAATATATTGTAAATCTTAAGCTTTTAGCAACTCAGAAATTGTACATGTATTATTGGTGAAAAGGGTATTTATTGTCTATATCACACTATTGTTTCAAAGACTTACTAAACAGTTTATCAGAAAATATATAGTATGCTTTAAAACCAGATTAAACCACATTTCATAATATTTAAGGAATTTCATGTTCAAGTTAAATTTCCACATTATTTTTATTCTGTCATAAAATAATCATTATCATTGTTATTTAGCTTTTGATATCTCTGTCTTTATTCAATGTGTCAATGTATGTCTATTTATGTCAATGTTAGCTGTTTATTATTATGCAGTTTCTTTGCTTCTTTGCTCAATTTCCTGTTAAATAAAAGTCAAAATACACTATAAATTGAATAAAGTATTTCTGTTTCACGTCAAAATAATAATCAGTCGCACACAAAGTAATTTATTGAAGTCTCAACACTGAAGGTTTATATTCAAAGGTTTTCATAGCTACAGATCACCACCATGGAGCAGCATTTCCTGTAAGACACCACGACTGCAGCCAGGAGACACACAGCAGCAGTGAAGCAGAGCGCTGTGACTACAGTGACCTCTGTAGGAGGTCTGAGGGAAGACCAAGTCCCATCCTGGGCTGAGGGTGAAGTCAAGATTGGTATCAGTTAGACGGGGTTCTCAAACTTAATGGGGTCGGGGACCCCTAATGGCGCAAAATATTTTGCAAGGACCCCCTCTTAATCACAACACAAATTTAGGCTTACAACTTACATCATATAGGCTTAATATCTGTTCTGTCAAATACTTTGGAACATTTTATTACCAGAACATGTTATGTTGATACCTCAATAGTTTCAAACAGAATCATTTCATTGCATTTTGGCCTAACTTGACCTGTAGCAAACTGTTTCAAGGACCCCCTGCCAATGGCCTGGGGACCCCCGGGGGTCCCCGGACCCCACTTTGAGAACCACTGAGTTAGAGGTCTGAATCAGGAAAGAGGGTCCCTGTAAAAACTCACCTTGTGATAGAAGCAGGAAATGTGTTGACATCATGTGAGGTAGTAACGTCAGCGTACAGACAAAACCTGTCAGGACAAAAAAACTGAACCCTGACCCTGAAGTAAAGGACAGATGATATGATTAAATGTCAAATGAGAACTGTGGATCTGTTTGTTATTGTAGTATGTTTAAACTCCAGTCTGTCATTGTCAAATCAGTTTAGATAAAGTCCAAAAGTCTGAGGCCATTTTCCTATTCACTTGGATGGGAAAGTGGTCCGGGCAGTAAATCAATAGGTGGCTTAACGCTATAGAATCAAACGTGACGATTAGCACTAAAAACAGTCACTATTCAGAAATGGGTAATGTTAGGCCTGAAAACGCGATGCTTGCTTCTGGCAGAATACAATCATTCATACGAATAATAAATCCAACACACAACATTTGGATCTGAAATTAATCTTCTCAGGCCTGTAAACTAAATACTTCCTTGAAGGTCACAGGATTATAAGCAACAAAAGCAAGTACTTATTCGAAAGTATGGTTAATAACAATAATCATAATAATAACAATTCATGCAAAACAACAGTGACAAATGCAGATTTTGGATGCAAAAGTGTCAAACTTACTGCCAATGGATAGTTCCTTTTCCTGGAAGATATAACATAATACAGTCACATGTAAATAATAAAATGAATGATGGCCTGCTACAGTTTCTGGGTCACTGTATTGTGAATGCTTGTTCACTGTGGCCTTGACACTTGAGAGGAACAACGTTATCATTAATTTAATTAATAACATTTTGTCCTTTTCCAAAACTGTCCACGAAAATGAACAAAACGGCCCCACGGCCAAATTTGTTTTTGATATTTAATCTTTCCTATTTCTGTGGACCGGACGACAAAAAGACTTTTCACCTCCAACACTGTCCTCTTTATACACCCATGCGTCTAGCGGCCAAGGTAATTATTACCTGGAGGAGTGACACAGTTCAGATTACGTGAAATAGTTTACCATTTTATTTATCTGGAGGAAGAGGGGTGGTGAAAGATTGCAACCCAATAGTGAACTTTGCAACATGAAACCATTTTTTGTTTCTTATTTTCAATCATGAGTGTCAAATTTCCAACCACAAATCAGGACAGTTTTCTGATAGACTGTAAATCAAGCACGCACATTTAGCATTGTACTCAGGCTACAGTCACATACACTGTTCCGACAGTCTGCAGTAGTTAGATAATACTTTGCGTGATTACCCCCTTTTTAACACATATGTGGAAAACTGTCTACACATGCATGCTTTCAGTTGCCTGAATGATAAACAACATATTTTCACTTCTGCATTTTTCTAAAAGTCAAAAGCTTAAGTTTCTATCACACACATCTAAGTTAAAACATAAGAAACCCTAGCTGTCAGACGGTTACCTGTTAATCACAAGTTTGGTGGTTTGATTGCAGACTCTTTCTGTCCTAATAAAAGTGCTGCACTGTATCAATAACATTTATCTAAAGAAGATGAGAAAAAGTGCATCTTTAAGGACTTGCTGCTTGAAGTGTGAATCCCAGTGCTTTAACATATAACAAATATTTGCTGTATATTCCAGATCATTCTGTTGAACTTGCAGAATTAAAAAAGTTGCAGTGCAGTAGAAACCCTGCGTCCTTATATGGGGACATTACAGTTTGGGTTAGCTAGACCTTATACTTCATTCTGCTTAACTTTGACCTGTTGACTTCGTTCATTGACACTTGTTGTGCCACCTAGTGGTATAAAAAGCACAACTATCTAACTGATGCTTTCGATGAGATTATAAAATGTCGATACAATTCAAAGCCACACCAAAAGTTTTTTTTTTAAAGTTTAATCCAAGAGATGGCGCCATTTATCTACTAATTTATAACAACTTTCCAGCTCTACTAAACCACAAGGAGCATTTACAGTCACTGAAAAAAACATACTTATATTTTCCAATGAGAAGTGAAAGTCACACCTAAGCAAAAAGTACCTGAAGTTACCTCTTCTCATAAAGTGGATCCACACTATGAATTTTAGATTTCATTCTAATCGTATTACTTGGCTCCTTTTATATCTGCAAAATCTCATTTTATAACTAAATCTCTTCCTGTTGATGTTAAAGTTTAATGTGTATGAAGTTGGTTTCTAGCCATCGGATCACATTATAAATTGTTATTTTCTTTGTGTAGCCTATTTTTATCTTATCAGACCCACTGCTCTTTGTGTCTATAAACTCACAGACACTTCGAGTGATATTCACACCAGTAACAGAGAACAGCATCATAAATATCCACAATTTGAAACAAATGGCTGTTTGGATGAAACTAAAAGAATTATAGAAAAAGAGAAATAGACTATAGAGAAAAATGTAGTGGGCTGAGTATGCTTAATGAAAGCAGGCCATCACATAATGAAACTAATGTTCAGAGGAGGATGTGGTTTATTCTCACTGTCTGCAACTTACTGGCAGGCAATTTATGATAAGCCGATTAGAGTAGCTGTGGCCTAAAGAATATTTTAAAAGCTTTATTTTAAAGACCCCCGCTACAAGTCCATATTAAAACTTCAAAAATTGCACTATTGGGAAGTTAAAATGCTGCATGTAGAAATTCTTTACTGCAAACACTTCCAGAAACATACAATTCACAATTTAGATAATTTAGCACCAAAAACAGGAATGTCAACTATTATAGGAAGGTATAATTGGTTATGGTAGAAAAATGTCCACCTTACTGTCTATGGATACCAACATATAATGTAACACAGTAGGAAAAGTGCAGCTATAAATAATATAATTAATGATGGCCTAATTTAACTTAGTAGCTACAGTTTCAGGGTAACTGAAACAATTGAAAATAGACGATGAAAATAAAAGAACAATGTTATCATTAATTTAATCTCCTGTGTTTTTTAAAAACTGTCCTCCCGAGACAAATGATGACACAAAACGTAGCAATGTCAGTCGACCAAAATATATAGTTATGATTGAGTAACAGATGCCTTCTAACTGCCTCTAAAGTAAGCTGAGTATCATCCGGAGCAGTAGCACAGTTCAGATGACGTGTTGTTTACCATTTTCTTTATTTGGACAAGGAGAGGTGCTGTGAGGACATGACCCACACGTGAACTTTCCAACTGTTTGACATTGCCAACCAAAGGTCAGAGCAGGTTTTTTTTCGAAATGAAGCACTTCCTCATGATACAGTCACAACAGTATGAGGTTAGCCAGCGCGTCATGTTCATGTGGTTACATGTATGTTTAACATCTGCTTTCACACCACAAAAGCCTAGTTATGTTTCCGCATTTCTCTTCAAATTAAACGTTTCACTTTCATATTGAGCTTTCACAATAACTGCAAGAAGCATTGATAGTCACTAAAAAAACAATTATAAACCCAATGAGCATTGACGGAGTCACGCTATAATGATACTACTACTACTAATAATAATAATAATAACAAAGATGTGGCTGCAAATCATCTGGGATTTGATTTTAGCCTTATTTCTGAGCTCCTTTCACATCTCCTACTTGTTAAGAGATCATCTGGTAAAGTTGTTCCATAACCTTATTTTATCACTAAAATGCACCCAGTTGATTTTACTCTATCTAAGATAACTATGAACGAAGAAATCTCTATATATCTGGATGTTTTTATGTATGTGTGTCCTTCAGGTCTGTAAATCAATTAAGAACTACTAAACATCACACAACTAAAATAATGATTTACCACCAAAAACAGATATGTTAACTATTATTATAGGTAGTGGTAGGCCTAAATATCTCGTGCCAGCTTCTGGTATAATAAAATTCAAACAAATGATAATATGATCTGACACGAATCTTCTCAGGCCTGCAAATCAATTACTTCCTTAAGTGTCACAGGATTACTAAGCAACAAACACAGGAACTTCAACTATTCAGAAGTAGCCTATTGTTAATAATAGCAATAATAATAATAATGCATTCAAAACAAGAGTAATACATGCAGATTTTGGATGGAGAAGTGTCTACCTTACTGTCAATGGATAGTTTCTTTTACTCGAAAACATTAGGAAAAGCACATGTGTAAATTTAAGAAAAGTTAATGATGGACAAATTTCATTTGGCTGCTACAGTTTCAGAGTCACTGTATTGAGCATGCTGGCTCACTTTGGCTGATTGTAACACTTGAAAAGAACATTGTTATCATTTCTTTAATTAATAAAATCCTGTGCTTTTCAAAAAATAATTTTCTGCCACACAGTGAGGAACCATGGATAGATATTGAAAATCCTTTACTGTATGTCTTTAATATTTAATCTTAAAAGTCTATACCTACATAGAGCTGTAGCTATATGAGCTACTGCAGGGTTTGCTAGTTAGCTTGCTAACAAGTTAGGCTATGCTACTAAGTAAGCTTGCCAATAATTAAGTCTTATTGGCAAGCTTACTTAGTAGCATAGCCTAACTTGTACACAGGTATCAGATCCAGGTGTCTGGTTCTGAATGGATGAACTGTCCAGCTGGAGGCACCATTCAGGTAACATGACAAAATACTTTACTGCATTATAAATCAGTAGAGTTGTTGAGAGATATCCTATATGCTAACTGTGTCAGAGATGATGTACTTTCCTATTACTTAAATAAGAACTGTACAGTATACAGTAATAACACAATACTATTAAGTACATATTATAGAAATCAAAGCAAAGTATATGATATAGCACCTATAATAATAATAATGATACTACAGCAGTAATAATAAAGGATTACTATATACAAATCAATCAAATCTTTATTTATATAAAAAATCAAACCAAATCATAACAAAAGTAATCTCAAGGCACTTTTCACATAGAGCAGTGCTAGACTGTAATCTTTAATTTAACATACTGAAACAAATCATACAAAATATTTAAATATGTTTGACACATAATTTCTTATCTTTAGTTAACTGTCAGTCAGGTGCTGCAAGAACTTTTCTTTTTGCACTATTCAGATTTAGTTTACAGTGACTTAGCCCTGTTTTGGGCTGTTACGCTGACGTTACTCCCTCACATGATGACAACACATTTCCTGCTTCTATCACAAGAAGCATAGACATTCGCTTCCTTCATATAAATATATATACATATATACATATATATTATAATCTCCTCTGCCACACAGGTATGGAGGTCTGTCTGGGGGAGATTCCATCAGAGCAAGGTTCATAATAGTCACTTGTATCCAAACACTCTTCAGTGACCTTTAGACACACAAAGCAGAACTGCACATGACACCGAGGACAGACAATGTTTTTACATTGTTTTCTGCTGTGCTCCACCAGTTGGCCACATGTGGGACAGGCTCGTATGGAGGGACATCCAGTGACCCCCTTCACTTCCTCAAAGATGATCTCTGGACACTTTCTCAGTGTTACAAGTGTATCATTGACACAGTCATCATTATCACAGCGATCTGAACGTGGAGCTGGACCTTTCCATTCCCTCAAACACTGCCAGCAGAACATGTAGTCCTTCTTTTTCTCAGCTGTGCACACTGAGCAGAGGACACTCAGATTATTCAGATCAGCTCTCTCCACAGAAGAGTTGCAGCCAGGACACTGTTAAATTGGGTTATGAAAAGAAAGACGAGTTTTTGTTTTGTTGTATTATACAACAAATAAAGTAAATATGGTATGGTATTTTAAAATTGCATAATTTAAATACTTACTGGTTTGAAATCCTTACAGTTGTTGAGCATTTTCTCTTCAAACTCCTTCATTTCTTCAGGAGTCAGAAGAGCCATTTTACGAACCTCCTCATACGACCATACAGCACCACAGTCCATTTGACCACAAACAAATCTGGTCTCACCCTTTGGTATTAAAAAGAAAATCAGTCAACATAAAACCTTCACAGGAAAAAAATATATATATATTATTTTTAATCTATAGAGAAACAGCCTGATTTACTGTTGTGCAGAAGATCTCTTTCTTATCAATTCATTTATGTTTGTAATTTTCTTAAACAAGTGAGAAAATCATCCAGTGTGATGAGAATATTTCAGCTGGTCAACTTCTGTCATCAGTCATCTGTAATACAAGTCATTTCATGTTTTAGGAGAAACCAATTTCTCCTAAAACATTTTAAACAACGGAGCCAGGTTGAAATATTCTTACTCCTCTAACACTTCTTCAATTGTTTGACGAGAAAATTAACGTTTTGAGGAATTAAATTATAGAGTAATGACTTGATAAGATGGAGATATTTGCTTTTCATTTCAAGTCTATTTGTGCATTTTGCTTTAAATTAGTGTTGGCAGCTGCATGAAACTACACTTGTTTATTGACATTTGAGAAATGTATGAAGAAAATTGTGCTACTGCCATTCATTTATATGAATTAAGTTAATTAATGTGTCACAGGTAACTCATTTCAATTTCGAGATCAATATAATCATGTACAATAATTAACATTTACTAACCTGATCCAACAGGTAGCGACACCAGTCAGTGAGAGACATCGGAGTGACAGAATGATCACAGGACATCAGAGCTCTGAGAGACTTGTAGTCATTAAACAAAACTATGAGACACACAAGAAAAGATGTTAAGTGTTATAATTGTGGACCGATTGTCTCACTGCTCAGGAAATATATAATCAATCGATGAGTACTTACAATCCATTTCATCCTCCTCATCAACAAATGTAAGTGTGGAGTCTTCAGGGTCAAAACACTTTTCGGTCATCATCTCTAAAGGTGTCAAATCGCTCATTACATCTGTAGTATCCATTGTCGATGAATATTCGCTTTTTACTGGTTCGACATCAAGGAAATCCTTACAGTTGTTGAGCATTTTCTCTTCAAACTCCTTCATTTCTTCAGGAGTCAGAAGAGCCATTTTACGAACCTCCTCATACGACCATACAGCACCACAGTCAGGTTGACCACACGCAAATCTGGTCTTACCCTTTGGCATAAAAGAGAAAATTGGTCAAAACAAAACCTTCACATGTGGAAAAAACATTCACTTTAATGTAGGGGAGAACGGGGTTGGTTGTGTCATTCATCAGATCTGGGTCCCCAGAGGGCGCTGTTAAAAGTTTTGGCACTGAAAGTTTCAGAATTTAGGTGAGATGTTACTTCAGAGATCATTTCTGGAGTAAACTGCTTGACATTGAGGTGAGAAGACGTTTAGTGTTTTTTATGTGAAAATGTAAATATCCAACTCTTCAGTGTTTCTCTTCTCAAGCATGTGGTTGTTAGCTTTGCTGGTGGCAAAAAATCCCAGTTGGGGATGTTTGTCACATTCTCTTTGGGATTTGTTGTCACATGTTGGTATATACATATATGGTGTCATATATCTAGTTCTTTCTTTCTTTTAAGATAACAAAATGACCAGGAACAGTAATCAACATTTACTAACCTGATCCAACAGGTAGCGACACCAGTCAGTGAGAGACATCGGAGTGACAGAATGACCACAGGACATCAGAGCTCTGAGAGACTTGTAGTCATTACACACAACTATGAGACACACAAGAAAAGATGTTACGTGTTATAATTGTGGACCGATTGTCTCTTTATTGTCAGTAGCTCGTAACAGTAAATTATAGACTCGATTAAGATCACTGCTCAGGAAATGTATAATCAATCGATGAGTACTTACAATCCATTTCATCCTCCCGATCAACAAATATAAGTGTGGAGTCTTCAGGGTCAAAACACTTTTCGGTCATCCTCTTTTCAGGTGTGCAATCTCTCTTTACAAATTTAGTAAGAGTTACGGATGAATGTTTCCTTTTTGTATGTTTTGAACCCATTTTGAGTTAGACCTGCCGATTTCCTCCTTCATAGTAAGGACTGATGACAAAAATGGTGTTCAGTTTAATCCACTCGATTTTGTGGGAAGTCATGTGATTCTGCGTGGCTCGAGGTACGTAAACACTGCTGAAATGTAGCCCTGTGTTTTAGTTTCTGTTTGTATCAGGATCGTTTGTTACAACGAATATTAATCTGAAGAACATCGTTGCATTAACAGTCTTAATAGTGGCTCCTCACTGAATGCAGACTCAGTGGGAACATGAGAATACAATTATAGTTGGACCCAGAGCCAGATGAGAGGAAATATTATCAATCTGTGCGACAATGAAGAACAGATGAAGAAAATCACTGTACTGTAGTCTACCTGAAAGAGGCTTACACATTAAAAACCTTTATTAAAACTGAAATGCAACAACGTAGACTACATCATATCCCTCCAAACAGCGCTGGCACACACCCACCCACACACACACACACACACACACACACACACACACACACACACACACACACGCACACACAAATAAAAACTATGAACTAAAAACTGTATGTGGAGTTCTGGTAATGTTTTAATTAAATAAAAACAAATAAAAAAGACTAACAAACAACATGTTTAGATAAAGGACAGGGTCATTACTGATAATTGGAGTGCCTTAGGACAGACATTAGGGGCAGATTTAGGAGTTGACAAGATCCGAGGCTAAATCCAGAGCACTCAGCGCCAAGGGCAATTGTTTTTTACAAACACACAAACACAAAACTGTGTACTGTACTGCATTGTATGAGGACTGAGACTTTAACTTAGATGTGTTTAGTGAAAATGTAGCTACTTGAACCTTTGACTTTTAGACCTACATCTTAAAAAGGGAGTTGTCTAATCTCTGTCTGCTGTGCTTTAACATACTGTTTTGGATCAGTCTACGTGACTGTAGCCTGTGTAAATATTATACTCATAATGACAATTGCATTTAATGATAACTATACTAAAGATCAAGATGAATAGTTAAGAATGAAGTATGTTTATTCCACACCTATTGATTTAGTTTGCTGTATTGTAACACACAGATATGAAATGTAACCAGATGAGAAAGTGTGTGAAACATGGAACCAAATATACAGTACTGTGCAAAAGTCATAGGCCACCACCATCATACAAACAAAAAATACAGGAAATATATACACAAAATTTAACATGAATTAATAAATATTATTATTAGTTGAGGCTCCATTCCATTTAGGTTTAAGAGAGCCAGGTTCCTGCTATTGCTCAAGTGTAAGGGGAGGTCTGAATACTTACACACTTTAACCTATAGAAGCTATTTTCTGTTTTTAATATTGCATACACATTTCCTGTATTTTTTTAGTTGTATTCTAATTAAGAGACTGATAAATATTTATATATGGTCATTATAGCATTGCTAAAACAACAACGCTAATGGTTGCCTGAGACTTGTCAGAGAGGACTGCGTGTCTTCGGCCCCCCATTATCTGTAAATAGCAGGAAAATCTGTCAAATTCAGTTAAAAATCTGACATTTCCACATCATCTTTTTCAGCTGACACACCTCAAAGTCCCTCATCACTCTGCTTATAGTCTGCAGATATATAGTATAGTATATATAGGGACCTTATTTAATAACAATAATTTATAATGAATGTTCGATTTTGTGTACCATTTTCTGTTTGTATGGTGGTGGTGGCCTAAGACTTTTGCACAGTACTGTATATCACTTTTACTTTCTTTTTTTAAAATGCAATTAGAGAAAAGACAAAATATAATGATGTCTGTTAAAGAAAGAAAATTGTTTTTTTGTTTGTTTTTAATCCAATGCAGAGAAAATAATAGTGTCAGCAGGAAATGTGTGTGTAAAAAAAGAAAAGAAGCCAGTATTAGCCAGGATGGTCGTGGTGGAGAGATAATTGGTGTCAGGAAGAGCTAGGCAGGTGGGGATGATATTGTGTGTGCCAAAATGAGAAAGCTTGGATGGGTATGAAAGGGAAATACCAGTGTCAAGGTTCGGATGGAAGGTGGAGAGGATTTTATGGAAGGAGATCAAGGTACTTTCCATCAAACATCAACAAGTATGTAGGTATAAAAAAGGGCACCTAATACTGAATGTTAGATCATTGCTCATAGACTTTGTCTGTGTGTTGGTCTCAAGGTTTGCTGCCAGCAATAAACTTTACTGCACTCAACTCAGAAGACTCCTGATGATTTTTGAGAGTTGTAGTATTTTGAGAGTGAGACACATCAACAGTACCTGCTTTATTGCACATGTGAAACTCACGGTTCAAAACAGGAAACGAACAACGGTTTCATGTTGCAAAGTTCACTGTGGGGTCACAGCCTGTATCATCCCTCCTCCACCAAAAGAAAATGGTGAATTTATACACGTCATCTGAACTGCGCCATTATTCAGGGTAATAATTTGGAGGTCAGATGCACAGATCAGATAAGATATCAGATACAGGGTCAGACCTGGGATCCAACTCATTGCTGTGTAAGTTTTCCAATAGCACAGCCAAAAAAGACACTTCCTGCTGTAAAGAAATGACCCTGGGAAATCCTGGACTGATGACAGTTTATCAGAGCTGGATCAGCTGTCTGTCAGCCTTATCAGTTGTAGCGACTTCTGAAGAATACGTATCTGCACACATGCGCACTGTGCTGCCTCACAGTTATCACTGCCAGAGCAGCAGTGTTTCTCTCTGCAGCCTTTTACCTGTTTAACAAACACCTGCAGGGAAGAAATGTTTCAAAGTTCACATTAGAAACATTTCTACGATTACTTTAATACATGGTGGTTTCGGTAATCCCATATAATTTAGGGCCTAAGTAGTCTTAATGATTTGTGTAAACTTTATGACTTTCAGATAGGACAGAAAGATACGAACAGATGAGGATCAATGATTGTCAGTTCACAGCACATCATTTTCAATAGGCTACCATCAAAAATACTGATTCCAAATAATATTGGCATTTACGAGGAGCATTTGAAGGCATCATGTAATAAGGATGTAAAAGTGGGTTGCAATGGCCGAGTGATGCTGTCTGCATATCCGCCTGTTGACCCCACATGAAGTGAAGACAGCAGAAGGGGTGACTCAACGTGTCTAATGTGTCAAAGTATCAGAAATACAGCACTGAACTCTAACCCTGTACATAAAACTTTAACTACAAAGATCATTTTTGTTCGGGGTTTTCTGAGACTTGGAATCTCCCATCAGATAAAAAAATTGGAAACCACCTCCCTCCTGCATGTCAATAGCGTTATGATGTTCCCATAAACGCTGAACAGCTGAGCCAAAATAGCCTGATACATAACTTCTGACTGAAATATTCTTGAAATATTCTTAATTCACTTGCACTTTTTCACGTGTTTGACGAGAAAATTAAGGTTTTGAGAACTCAATGACAGAGAGAAATGACTGATAAGACGGTATAGTCTATAGTTCAACTTGTGCATGTTACATTAATACAGAGCTCTGCGAGACCAGTCATTAAACTGTGAGACACAAATATGAAAAGATGTTAAGTGTTACAATTTGTGGACCAATTGTCTCTCTAGACTTTGTCAGTAGCTCATATCAATAAATAATAAAGTGTCAATTAAGATCACTGCTTGGGAAACTTAGTGTAGAGTGTAAAGTCTAGTGTCATCATAACACTTTAAATTCACCTTCTGTTCAGATGTGAAACTGCTCTTTTCATCTATAACATCAGTTGTCAGTGTAGCCTAAAATGTATGTCTATTCTTGAGCCCAGCTCAAGTTCTCTCTTTCAAATTAAGGACAAATGGCAACAAAGCTTTTCAGTTTAATCCACTCCTGTTTATGAGAAGTCATGTGATTCTCTGTGGCCTGAGGTACATACGCAGTGATGAAATGTAGCTGTTTTAGTTTCTGTTTGCATACGTCAGGATCATTTGTCACAGATCACACGCATCTGAAGAACATCGTTGTGTGTACAGTCCTGACTTTGCCTCGAATCCACACTTTCCAGCCTCGTGGGAAAATGTGCATCCAGGTAAATGTAATCAGTCCCCTAGGAAGGGGAAAGCGCATCAATCTGTGTGACAATGAAGAACAGTTGAAGCAGATCACCACAATGCAGCTGAAGGAAAAAATTGAAGAACTACTAATGGGAGGTACGTTCAAAGGCTCTTTAATTAGAAAAACTATTAACTAGAAACGGTATGTCGAATTCTGGGAATGTTTTTTTAAATTAGAAAAAAGCGGTAATACAAACTGCGTTTTACAGGGTAACTTCCTCTCACTTGCAACACGGTGTAATTTCCTCCTATAAATCTGTACATATTTAATACTTCATACTTAAATAAAGGTATAGCGGAAGAAAACATGACAAAAATAACTATTTGTGAAATAAAATGAAATGTTTTTGCCCTTTGCTCATGGCAGTTATAACTGCCACATTTCTCACATCAAAATGTGTAATAGCTACATCGGTCAACAGAGCAAAATGTATCCTGCGTATGATTGTAACATCATCCAGGTTATACTGATCATCTGTAGAGGAATGTCTTTATAGGCCAATTCTCTATCATTTCTGTATTAGGATCAGATCTGGTCAGTAAGTGACTTCTGATCATCTTTAAGGACTGTGAGGGATTTAGATATGGGCAGCTGCCCCGGCTGATGGTGGTGAGGGGGGGCTGAAAGGGGTTCACCCAGTTACAACCGCCACTGTTTAAGGATCCAAGATTTTTTTTAATGCCCCTTCTTCTTTTTGCTTAGGTGAAAACATCCGGATGGTCTTTAAAGGGGAGAAGCTGGATGGAAAGTCTCTGCTGTCATCTTATGGGATCCAAAACATGTCCACCATTCAGACACTGCCGATAGTGACTGGGGGATAAAAATTTGAAATGTAATGTAAAAACATTTCTTTTTCACATACTCTTTACACTATATATATATATATATATATATATATATATATATATATATATATATATATATATATGTCCTGCACCCCCACCCCATTTTTCTCTTCCCTTTTCTTACTCTCTTACTCTCCTTCATAGGGTCCTGGGGGGGTTATCGCTGCCCGGGTGCTACAGCGGACTTCCTACTAGCCTCCCCAAAACACAGTCTACAACGGAAGAACTATGCTCATCAATCGTTTTTCTTAAGAAATTGTTTAAGTGAGTCATGCGTGAATCAATTTGCTGTTCATTTTTGTATGCAGGTGGATTCGTTGGGTCCTTGGGTTGTTGTCTGTTTTGCTTTGTGATTTGCAAATGCTCGTGTGTGTACACTTATGACCCTGCACCATTGTTAGTGTAAGTGCACTTTTGACTTACGTACTTGCACCCACACACGTTAACCACAGCACCATCTCTTATCCGGTTCTTTTATTTTTTTTCTTATTCATGCCATTTTAGACACCTCCTACCTAATTTGCAAGACACACTTCTTTTTCTATTTTTATTGTCTCACCAACCTCTGCCAGGTTATTTCACTTTCACTTAGATATAAGTACGAGCTGTATCCAACTTTCCCCTTTGTCAGTTTTGAACACTGTTCTGATGCACCCTTGCAAGAGTATAATACTGTTTTGCTTCTAAATTTATTAAAGAATCTTCAATACTTTTGTTTGCTCTGTTTCTTCTCACCGAGGTAAATTATTTCCATCATACCAAGCACTTGACTTCCTGTCACTTCTGTCCTCATTTGACCTCAAACTGGTCTCCACCCCTCTCACACACAAACGGTGCAATACTCTTGATTTGAATTTATGACTCAATCTGACTGTCACACCCCTGCATCTGTCTGACATGAGTCTCCTTACCACTACATCCTCATGTTCCTCTGCAGTTGGCCTCTTTCCGCCAAATCACCCGTTCTCTCACACCACCTCAACTTTCCAATAAGGGTTTGGCTACCAGGCCTAGTCATTATCGGTTATCGTCAGTGGGGCTACAGACACACTCTGATCTTCACTAGCTTCCTCTCTGAACAATCTCAGCCTTTAACCAAGTCTCTGAATCCCTTTCTAAAAACAACCTGTATGATCCAAGTCAGTCTGGCTTTAAGTGGGGTCATTCAGTAATGGAATAACTATGTGAATTGCATCTTTAACTCACCACTACATCCTGGTTACAAGACCCTGTACGTTTTACACCTGGGAAAAAATCAAATTTACAACCGGATCATCTGTTAATAAGTTGTTTTGGGTTCTTTCCATACTGGCAACGACTGTTTTCTTACTCCTACAACACACTGGGTTTATCCCCTATCACTCAGATTAATATATTGACTTGACTCATCCAAAATAGGATGCAAAATCTCATGACTAATAACGTATCTAAACCACAAAGTAGGTTGGAAACCCTAACGCTACTTTATATCTCATTCATTCATGTATCTATGTAGCTTTTTTTCACTGTATTATGTTGTGTGTCCACATGTGTATGCATATGTGTGTGTGTCAACCACTGTGTGCAATCAGCAAATTGCAAAGCTTCAAAGTTTGAATTTTAAATTCAGCTCATTCCTGCGGTGCCATAAAAATAAGTTTCACTAGCAAGGACCACACCCACAACATGATTCACTTAAACAATTTATTAAGAAAAATGATTGATGTGTAGCATCTGGGCAGCGAGAACCCCCTCAGGACCCTATGAAGGAGAATAAGAGAGTAAGAAAAGGGAGGAGAATAATGTGGGGCGGGAGGGAGGGGGCAGGACATATATATATAATAGGAGTATTACAAACTTGAAAAATAACTCATGACAATCATTCAATTAATCGTAATTAAATATTTTAATCACTTGACAGTTCTGATATGTATATATATGTGTATATATGTATGTACGCACACACACAAACACAAACACATACATCTATATCTATATTTATATATACATCTATATAAACACATATATGTGTACACTATGTATACACATACATAGTGTATAGAAAGAAAAACATTTTTTTACATTACATTTCACATTTTTATCCCCCAGTCACAATCTGCAGTGTCCGAATGACGGACATGTTTTGGATCCCATAAGATGACAGCGGATACTCTCCATCCAGCTTCTCCCCTTTGTGGATAATCCCGATGTTTTCACCTAAGCAAAAAGAAGAAGGGGCATTAAAATAAATCTTGGATTCTTAAACAGTGGCGGTCGTACAGTAGCTTGTTTGTCCTTAAAGATGATCAGAAGTCACTTACTGACCAGATCTGCTCCTAATACAGAAATGATAGAGAAGTGGCCTCTAAAGACATTCCTCTACAGATGATCAGTATAACCTGGATGATGTTACAATCATACACAGGATACATTTTGCTCTGTTGTCCAATGTAGCTATTACACATTTTGATGTGAGACTGTGTCGTTCTGTGTAATTAAACAATAAAATAAATTCATGACTACCTGCATACCTTATTATTATGTAATTAAAGATATACTATGTATATTAGGCTATTACATTACACTACATTTTAGTGTAATGCTAATCTTCAAAAGTATAGGGGTAGTTGTTCTTATTTAAATTCATACAACGAAGTAGAAGACAAACATAACAAATCCATGCAGTGTGAGTGAAACTTGACACACATGCATAAAAATGACTGTTATAACTGCCATGAGAAAAGGGCAAAAACATTTCATATAACAGCACAAATAATATATTATGTATTGATTCTTGTCATGTTTTCTTCCGCTGTACCTTCATTTAAGTATTAAGTATTAAATATGTACAGATTTATAGGAGGAAATTACACTGTGTGACAAGTGAGAGGAAGTTACCCTGTAAAACGCAGGCTGTATTACCGCTTTTTTCTTATTTATAAAAACATTCCCAGAATTTGACATACCTTTTCTAGTTTATAGTTTTTCTAATTAAAGAGCCTTTGAACGTACCTCTCATTAGTAGTTCTTCAATAATTTTCTCCTTCAGCTGCTTTGCAGTGATCTGCTTCATCTGCTCTTCATTGTCGCACAGATTGATGCGCTTCCCCTGTCCCATGAGATTAATTACATTCACATGGATACACATTTTCCCACCGAGGCTGGAAAGTGTGGATTCGAGGCAAAGTCAGGACTGTAAATGTGACGACGTTCTCTGGATGTGTGTGATCTGAAACGAGTGATCCTGATATATGCCACTATGCAAACAGAAACCAAAACAGCTGCATTCCATCAGTGTTTACGTACCTCAGGCCACACACATGACTTCTCATAAACAGGAGTGGATTAAACTGAAAAGCTTTGTTGCCATTTGTCCAACTCGAGATGGGCTCATAAATAGACAGAAAAGAGCAGTTTCACATCTGAACAGAAGGTGAATTTAAAGTGTTATGATGACACTAGACTTTACACTCTACACTAAGTTTCCCAAGCAGTGATCTTAATTGACACTATTATTTATTGATATGAGCTACTGACAAAGTCCAGAGAGACAATTGGTCCACAAATTGTAACACTTAACATCTTTTCATATTTGTGTCTCACAGTTTAATGACTGGTCTCGCAGAGCTCTGTATTAATGTAACATGCACAAGTTGAACTATAGACTATACCGTCAGTCATTTCTCTCTGTCATTGAGTTCTCAAAACTTAAATTTTCTTGTCAAACACGTGAAAAAGTGCAAGTGAATTAAGAATATTTCAAGAATATTTCAGTCAGAAGTTATGTATCAGGCTATTTTGGCTCAGCTGTTTAGTGTTTATGGGATCAAATAACATCATAACACCATAGGCATCCAGGAGGGAGGTGGTTTCCACGTGTTTTGTCTGATGGGAGATTCCAAGTCTCAGAAAACCCCTGAACTAGAAATGAAAGAAAGAAAGAAAGAAAGGAAGGGGGGGGGGGGGGCTCAGCTCCTAAGGAGAATGTAATGCCCTGCAAGTGTTCAAATCCCCTGCTAAATAACTCATTTCACTGGATAACATAAATTACATTAATACATAGTAGAGTGGTCTACTATAATGCATAATAATAAGGGTTCATAATAAAGATTTCTACAGAGAGGACCCTAAGATAGTTAATGAACCCTGAGGGAAAGACAATATTGATGACAGAACTATCCAAAGTACATCAGACCTGTTATCTCTAGGCAAATTGAATCAAAAGCAACTGGACTTGTTATATGTCTGTGACGATGTTTCGCCTAGTCTGACTAGCCCAGACTAGTCCAGTTGCTTTCGATTCAATTTGCTTTGAGATAAAGATTCAATTTCCCTAGAGATATGCATGCATGACCTGGATGAATGAGAACATTCACAGATAGAACTGTTAAAATAAAACCATTTCAAACTGTAGCATACAGACAGACTCGCAAAATCGCCACTGAAAGAAAGAAAGGAAAATAAAAGTCGATTGATGACAGCACTTGATTTGTATATAAAAAAACATCTGAAATCTTCTTAAAACACTGACATGTTTCATGCTTTATCGCTGCTCTGACAGTGATAACTGTGAGGCAGCACAGTGCGCATGTGTGAAATCGCTACAACTGATAAGGCTGACAGACAGCTGATCCAGCTCTGATAAACTGTGATCAGTCCGGGATTTTCACATGTGCAATAAAGCAGGTACTCACTCTCAAAATACTACAACTCTCAAAAATCACCAGGAGTCTTCTGAGTTGAGTGCAGTAAAGTTTATTGCTGGCAGCAAACCTTGAGACCAACACATAGACAAAGTCTATGAGCAATGATCTAACATTCAGTATTAGGTGCCCTTTTTTATACCTACATACTTGTTGATGTTTGATGGAAAGTACCTTGATCTCCTTCAATAAAATTGTCCCCACCTTCCAACCGAACCTTGACACTGGTATTTCCCTTTCATACCCATCCAAGCTTTCTCATTTTTTCATTCTTAACCATTAAGCAACAGGGTAACTTTTAGTGTTTTCTGTAAGATAGCAGAACAACGTAGGCTTACCGGAAAGAAAATGAAAGAAACATTTTTAGCATCAAAAATGTGTTGTGTCTTCATTGCTTTTTTTTTTAGAAAAACTTGCTTTTCATAAAGCACATTCATCCTCCACACAGCACTCCTCAGAAGAATGGTAGTGGCAGGTATACTGAGCCTATAAAAAGTATTCACCCCCCTTGGACGTTTTTTCCCCTTTTATTGCTTTTATAAATGAAATCATGGTTAATATAATTTATCAAAAAAACCTCTTTAATGTCAAAGTGAAAACAGATTTTTACAAAGTAATGTAAATTAATTAAACATATTAAATGTAAAATAAGTGATTGCATAAATATTCACCCCCTTTAAAGTGACAGACCTAATTCAGGTCGAGCCAGTTGGTGCTAGTAGTCTCACAACAAGTGAAACAGAGATCACCTGAATGTGTCTCAATCACTTATATGTACAGTACTGATTAACCAGTGACCGGCCCTCCCAGCCACTGGTTAATCAGTGTTCCTGCTAGAATTACACAATAAGGACAAATGAACACTTCAAGCAACTCAGAGAAAAGGTTATTAAAAAGTATCATCATCATCATCATCATCATCATAAACTACAATAATGAAAAAGATAATCTACTGTGCTGATGGATGTCTGGCAGGGGGGGAGCTAGGGGGGAACTTCTGGGACTGCAGTCCTGAATGTTGTCTCAAAAGCAACAAGTTTTTTTGTTTTTGTTTTTTTTTTTAAATCTGGTTGAAGTCACGTTTTCTGAGCAGTGACTTCAACCAGCTGCTGACTGAATCTAAGTGAGTCAGTGACACAGAGTGAAAATGCAATTAAAATGAAATAATTAATAATATAAAAGTAATATATCTGTTGTTATTTTTGGGTCCTTTTGATCTAATCTAATTCCTGATTTTTATTCATTTGTTTCTATGTGCATTGTTCCTGGAAAGTTGTTGATAAGGATCACTACTATTATTAATGTTTGCAGTCCTCATACAATGCAGTAGCCTACAATTAATTTCTGCACATGTAAAAAAAAATTTCCCCAACTCCTAAATCTGCCCCTGATGCCTGAACTAAGGCACTCCAATGATCAGTAACCAGTTTTTAGTTCATAGTTTTTATTTGCTGTGTGTGTGTGTGTGTGTGTGTGTGTGTGTGTGTGTGTGTGTGTGTGTGTGTGTGTGTGTGTGTGTGTGTGTGTGTGTGTGTGTGTGTGTGTGTGCCAGCGCTGTATGATGTACATATGATGTAGCCTTCAGTGTTGCATTTCAGTTTTAATAAAGGTTTTTAATGTGTCAGCCTCTTTCAGGTAGACTACAGTACAGTGATTTTCTTCATCTGCACAGATTGATAATATTTCCTCTCCTCTGGGTCCAGTCCAACTATATTTAGCTGTATTCTCTGTAACAAACTATCCTGATAGATGCAAACAGAAACTAAAACACAGGGCTGCATTTCAGCAGTGTTTACGTACTTCGAGCCACGCAGAGTCACGTGACTTCCCAGAAAGTCGAGTGGATTAAACTGAACACCAATATTGTCATCAGTCCTTTCCACGAAGGAGAAAAATCGGCAGGCCTAACTCAAGATGAGCTCAAACCCTACAAAAAGGAAACATTCATCGGTAACGGATACTACGGATGAAAAGAGCGATTCCCCACCTGAAAAGCGGATGACCGAAAAGAGTTATGACCCTGAAGACTCCACACTTATATTTGTTGATGAGGAGGATGAAATGGATTGTAAGTACTCATCAGACGATTGATTAAAACATTTTCACAAGCAGTGATCTCAATCGACAGTCTATGATTTATTGGTATGAGCTACTGAGAAACAATTATAACACATCTTTTCTTGTGTGTTTCATAGTTGAATCTATGGACTACAAGTCTCTCAGAGCTCTGATGTCCTGTGATCATTCTGTCACTCCGATGTCTCTCACTGACTATTGTCGCAGCTTGTTGGATGAGGTTAGTAAATGTTGTTAATTATTGTTAATTATTTTACATGATTACATTGATCACGAAATTTTTCTGTGACACATAATTAACTTAATTGATAAAAATGGATGGCAGTAGCACCTCTTTCTCTACCTGTTTCTCTATATGTTTCTGTGGCAAAAGCCTGGAAAAGAAGGCAAAATAGACTGTTACATTAATACGGATTTTTATTTTATTTTTTATTGTTGTTGTTGTTGTTTCATTTGTCCGCTTTTCGTATCTCTATTGGTCAGTTGGTCATTGTTATTTGTAAAGGCGGACACTGTACTTTAACCCTGGCATATATTATTTAGTGGTGTCTTGTAAGCCCATGTGAGCTGGGCATATTCATATGCATGACACTATAATAACAATTTCAATCAATCTCAAATGTCAGTAAACAAGTGTAGTTTAATGCAGCACTCCAACACTAACTTGACGCAAAATGCACAAATAGACTTGAAATGAACAGTAAACATCTCCGTCTTATCAAGTCATTACTCTCTATAATTTAGTCCACAAAACGTTAAAGGGATGCTAGGACTGCTGTATCTCTATAGACTAAAGTTAATATTTGTTTCACACGTGAAGGTTTTGTTTTGACTGATTTTCTTTTTAATACCAAAGGGTGAGACCAGATTTGTGTGTGGTCAACCTGACTGTGGTGCTGTATGGTCGTATGAGGAGGTTCGTAAAATGGCTCTTCTGACTCCTGAAGAAATGAAGGAGTTTGAAGAGAAAATGCTCAACAACTCTAAGGATTTCTTTGATGTCAAACCAGTAAGTATTTTAATTACGTTATTTTAAAATCTGTTTTTATACCATATTTGTTGTAATTTAAAAACAGTTATACAATAAATACTTTCTTTCTTTTCATAAAACAACTTAACAGTGTCCTGGCTGCAACTCTTCTGTGGAGAGAGCTGATCTGAATAATCTGAGTGTCCTCTGCTCAGTGTGCACAGCTGAGAAAAAGAAAGACTACAGATTCTGCTGGCAGTGTTTGAGGGAATGGAAAGGTCCAACTCCACGTTCAGATCGCTGTGATAATGATGACTGCATCAACGAGCCACTTGAAACACTGAGAAAGTGTCCAGAGATCATCTTTGAGAAAGTGGAGGGGGTCACTGGATGTCCCTCCATACGAGCCTGTCCCACATGTGGTCTACTGGTGGGACATGATAGAACTATGTGTAAAAACATTGTCTGTCCTCGGTGTGATGTGGAGTTCTGCTTTGTGTGTCTAAAGGTCACTGAAGAGTGTTCGGATACAAGTGACTATTTTGAACCTTGCTCTGATGGAGTCGCCCCCAGACAGACCTCCATACCTGTGTGGCAGTGGAGATAATCTTAACACCAGACTGTTTCTGTTGATTCAACACTGTGGTCTGTGTTAAATGTGCACAGCTGTGTGTTTTGTTTGAGAGAAAATGGCAACACAGGCCATCATCATCATCATCATTATAACTGCTGTTTGTTGGAGGACCTGAATGATTTCAAGATGATGAAACATATAAAACGTATACTGAAAATCTGACACATTTAGCAACACAGACACAGACTTAAATTACCTGTATTATTTGTGAAACTATAGCCTATAGTTGTAAATTGTAATATTTTTATCACATCTTTATTTCTACTGTTTATGTCAGTGTTTGTTGTGGCAAAATCTGAATAGTGCAGAAAAAATAGTTCTTGCAGCACCCGACAGACAGTTAACTAAAGACAAGAAATTCTGTGTCAAACCTATTTACATTAAATTAAAGAGTATGGTCTAGCCCTGCTCTATGTGAAAAGTGCATTGAGATTTCTTTTGTTGTGATTTGGTTTGATTTTGATCTTTATATAAATAAAAGTTTGATTGATTTATATATAGTAATCCTTTATTATTACTGCTGTAGTATCATTATTATTATTATTATTATATGTGCTATATCATATAATTTGCTTTGATTTCTATAATATGTGCTTAATAGCATTGTGTTATTACTGTATACTGTATTATTATTTAAGTAATAGGAAAGTACATCATCTCTGACACAGTTAGCATATAGGATATCTCTCAACAACTCTACTGATTTATAATGCAGTAAAGTATTTTGTCATGTTACCTGAATGGTGCCTCCAGCTGGACAGTCCATCCATTCAGAGCCAGACACCTGGATCTGCTAAAGAGGACAGTGATGTTACGTGTAGGAATCAGTTTAGATGACTTTTAATAGAGAAACACAAAAATACAAACCTTTCTGTTAAGGTAACGAATGTCGAAGTCAAAGATCTCTCCGCTCCAGTCCTCTTCAGCTGACTGCCTCATTTTCCTTTTTCCAACACTCACTCTGAAGACTGAGAGGAAAAAAGTAAACAAAATGGCTCAGATCACAATTACATGCACATAAATATGGAGCTGACCACATATTCCTGCTTCACAGAATTTGGAAAATGTAAGAAATTCAAATCCTTTTGGATATTTTGGAATCAAGAAAAGAAAAGTGGCTAAAAGAGAATTTCCTTTTCTAAAACAAAACAACAAATCATATGACAGTAAATTAAACTTACTCCACTCTTGAGGGTTTTGTACAGACGCCACTTCTCCAGGTGTTGATCAGTCTGACACGCCCCCTTGTGGAGAGCAGCCAACACCTGCTGCAGGAAACAACTTTTTCTTACAAATGCACATGACGTTTAACTTGAATTAAAGGTGCAATCATCTCAAACCATTTTAACCTGTTTTATTTGTTTATTTAACACGTTTTAATCTTATTCTTATTGTTAATTTAATGTTTCATTATCTGTGCTTTGGTAAGTGATCCTCTTCATGTGTTCTGTAACAAACGATCCTGATACAAACAGAAACTAAAACGCAGGGCTACATTTCATCAGTGTTTACGTACTTCGAGCCACGCAGAATCACATGACTTCCCACAAAGTGGAGTGGATTAAACTGAACACCATTTTTGTCATCAGTCCTTACTATGAAGGAGGAAATCGGCAGGTCTAACTCAAGATGGGTTCAAAACATACAAAAAGGAAACATTCATCCGTAACTCTTACTAAATTTGTAAAGAGAGATTGCACACCTGAAAAGAGGATGACCGAAAAGTGTTTTGACCCTGAAGACTCCACACTTATATTTGTTGATCGGGAGGATGAAATGGATTGTAAGTACTCATCGATTGATTATACATTTCCTGAGCAGTGATCTTAATCGAGTCTATAATTTACTGTTACGAGCTACTGACAATAAAGAGACAATCGGTCCACAATTATAACACTTAACATCTTTTCTTGTGTGTCTCATAGTTGTGTGTAATGACTACAAGTCTCTCAGAGCTCTGATGTCCTGTGGTCATTCTGTCACTCCGATGTCTCTCACTGACTGGTGTCGCTACCTGTTGGATCAGGTTAGTAAATGTTGATTATTGTTAATTATTGATGATTATATTGATCACGAAATTGAAATGAGTTTTCTGTGACACATTAATTAACTTAATTAATAGAAATGAATGGCAGTAGCGCATTTTTTTCATACGTTTCTCAAATGTCAATAAACAAGTGTAGTTTCATGCAGCTGCCAACACTAATTTAAAGCAAAATGCACAAATAAACAGCAAATATCTCCGTCTTATCAAGTCATTTCTCTATATTTGAGTCCGCAAAACGTTAATTTTCTCGTCAAACAATGAAGAAGTGTTAGAGGAGTAAGAATGTTTCAACCTGGCTCCGGTGTTTAAAACATTTTAAGCATTTCCGAGAAATATGTTTCTTGAAACAAGGAAGAGAAAAAGACAATGAAATGACTTGTATTGCAAAATGATTTGATAAGAAGATCTTTGAAGTCAAAGTTTTCTGCAGCATTCAAGTAAATCGATGCTGTATGCTATCTCTATAGAGGAGAACAGGGTTGGTAGTCACACGTTTTACTTTCCTTTGAATTCCACATAAACTGTATACTAAATAGATTTCCTTTTAATTTGTAATTGAGGCCTAAAGTGTCAGGTGGGAATAAAGAGGTCTTACTCTCCTTCAGCTGATTCTGTTTAAAAGATATGGACCGTCACACACTATGAGGCTGGTTGTCCCTGCGGTACTGTACCGGGGTGAAAATGAAAAATGTAGACAATCCTAAAAATGTATTTTAATGTTTAGTTTCATTGAAGTTCAACAACATAACACATCTCATGCACCAAGAGAACATAAACAGGAAAAATCATTTCTACAAGTGCATATTTTGTATTTATATAACAATATTGTGCATGTTCACCTCTCTGATGAGCATCACATCTGGAGGAGTCTGGCTCTTGTTTATCTTCCTGAAAAAGTTCCTGGTCATTTTGTTATCTTAAAAGAAAGAAAGAACTAGATATATGACACCATATATGTATATACCAACATGTGACAACCAATCCCAAAGAGAATGTGATAAACATCCCCAACTGGGATTTTTTGCCACCAGCAAAGCTAACAACCACATGCTTGAGAAGAGAAACACTGAAGAGTTGGATATTTACATTTTCACATAAAAAACACTAAACGTCTTCTCACCTCAATGTCAAGCAGTTTACTCCAGAAAAAGTCTCTGAAGTAACATCTCACCTAAATTCTGAAACTTCCAGTGCCAAAACTTTTAACAGCGCCCTCTAGGGACCCAGATCTGATGAATGACACAACCAACCCCGTTCTCCCCTACATTAAAGTGAATGTTTTTTCCACATGTGAAGGTTTTGTTTTGACCAATTTTCTCTTTTATGCCAAAGGGTAAGACCAGATTTGCGTGTGGTCAACCTGACTGTGGTGCTGTATGGTCGTATGAGGAGGTTCGTAAAATGGCTCTTCTGACTCCTGAAGAAATGAAGGAGTTTGAAGAGAAAATGCTCAACAACTGTAAGGATTTCCTTGATGTCGAACCAGTAAAAAGCGAATATTCATCGACAATGGATACTACAGATGTAATGAGCGATTTGACACCTTTAGAGATGATGACCGAAAAGTGTTTTGACCCTGAAGACTCCACACTTAGATTTGTCGATCGGGAGGATGAAATGGATTGTAAGTACTCATCGATACATTTCCTGAGCAGTGATCTCAATTGACAGTCTATGTTTTATTGGTATGAGCCACTGACAATGTCCAGAGAGAGACAATCGGTCCACAAATTGTAACACTTAACATCTTTTCTTGTGTGGTTCATAGTTTTGTATATTGGCTACAAGTCTCTCAGAGCTCTGATGTCCTGTGGTCATTCTGTCACTCCGATGTCTCTCACTAACTGGTGTCGCCACCTCTTGGATCAGGTTAGTAAATGTTGTTAATTATTGTTAATTGTTGTACATGATTACCTTCATTGCGAATTTGAAATGATTTGGCTGTGACACATTAATAAATAAAATGAATGGCAGTAGGACAATTTTTCTATACGTTTCTCAAGAAGAAATAAGAAAATACAATGAAATGACTTGTATTAAGGTTGACTGATGACAGAAGTTGACCAGCTAAAATCTTCTCACCACACTGGATGGTTTTCTCACTTGTTTAAGAAAATGCTTAAAATTACAAACAAAAATTAATTGATAAGAAAGAGATCTTTGCAATCAGTTTTCTGCACAACATTCAAGTAAATCAGGCTGTATCTCTATAGATTAAAATTAATTATTTTTTTTACATGTGAAGGTTTTATTTTGACTGATTTTCTTTTTAATCCCAAAGGGTGAGACCACATTTGTGTGTGGTCAAACTGACTGTGGTGCTGTATGGTCGTATGAGGAGGTTCGTAAAATGGCTCTTCTGACTCCTGAAGAAATGAAGGAGTTTGAAGAGAAAATGCTCAACAACTCTAAGGATTTCAAACCAGTAAGTATTTTAATTACGTTATTTTAAAATCCATTTTCATACCATAACACTTATGCAATAAAAAAATATATACTTCCTATAACCCAATTTAACA